>NC_133864.1:4641381-4868046 GCF_044706935.1 Curcuma longa | reverse complement strand
GGTTTTGGGAAAAGCCAAGAAAAAAACAAAACAAAAGTGAGGAAAAGTTGGGGAAACAAAAAGCCAGCAATATTTATCATGAAGTGCAAACTATTGAAATTAGGTATGATGGCTACATGGTGGTTTGTGTGATTCTTGTGGTGGATGTTTTATTGGATATGTGATTGGTTTAATGATTTTTTATTGTGTACAAAATATCTATTTGGTTTATATACATCAGTAGATATAATTCGTTATCCAACAGTTTTATACGGTCGGTCTCACGATCATCTATGAGAAAGTAAATCAGAAAGTTATAGTTGACTATGACGGAGAGAATATTATCTTGATTTTATCGAGATTTGACTCTTATCTATTTTAGTAAGTTTGTCCTATCATAATTAACTTCACTATGTTCCAAGATTTTGTTTTTTCACTTCTTAGTTAAGCAATTAGATATATTACATGATTAGTAAGAAAAATAAATTTATAGATGGGTAGAGATAATAAAAATTTACTTGGACGGATATTTATATTATTTTATAGAAAAAGTTGATGGGATAGGATGTGCTTTTGATAAATTTTTTTTAATGATTTAAAAATAAAAGATGATTTTTAATTTTTATATTATATACCCTGCTTTTTGATAAATTTTAAAAAGCATTCTAAAAATAACGATAAACGAGGGGTTAAAGTGAACTTTTTTCCTTTGTCACTAACACTCTATTTGGATGGGATGAAAGAAGATTTATTAAGGAAAAAGAAAGAAAATGGAAGGGAGGGAAAGGAAAGAGAAAGGAAGTATTTATATTTTTTTTATTTGGGAGGAGATGAAAGTTCATTAATGCAACATCTGTTATCTTGTTTGGGAGGAAAATAAAAGAAATGAAAATTAAATATATAAAATTATAAAAATACTTTTACTTTTTAAAATAAATTTATATATGAAAAAAATATGTATAGCTCATTAAACCAATATAAGATTTTTCTTATCAAAACTATCTTATGAGATCAACTAAAATAAATATTTACGACTTAAATAAATAAAAAATTTAAAGAAATAATGAGTAGACATACAATAAGCATGCGAAATATAGAATATGTATACTTTAGTACGATAAAAGATAAATTAATATTTTTATTTATTTTTATAAAAATTTATTAATATAAGAAATGAGTAAAAAGATCATGCTCAACCAGAGAAATTTAAAAAATTTAAATTAAATAAATTATTTAAAAATTAATATATTAAAATAAAAATAAAATTAAAATAAATAAAATTTAAAATTATCTTCTCTTCCCTGCCTCTCAAATTAAAATATAAAAAAAAATTAAAATTTATCCTTTCCTTCGCTAATTAAAATTAAAATTCCCATTTCCTACACCTAGACAAAAAAAAAAATGATAAATCTCAATCAGTCTCATAGACTCAATTCCTAGAGGTGATCGGTCTGGTCCCATAGAAAGTTTCCCACCGACCACTAGGATAAATCGGGAAGCGCATACGACGGCCAATCCAGATGCCTAGCATCCTTTGATTGCGTTTCCCATTTGAAAGAAAATTCTTATAAATACATCGTAGTTGGAGATCGAATCGCGGGTCCCTGAATCACAACTCGGATATCCTACCGTTGCACCATTGCTCCGGGGACCCTTACTCCCTGACAAAGTGTAACTGTTAGTCGTTAATGCGAAGGCGACGGCGGCATCAAGTCAACGAAGGGTACTGACTCCCTTTAGTGGAGATGGAGCGTCCCTAGGGTTTCGATCGCATTGCTCTCCATCGACGAGCTCAAGATGCTCCCCCTATCGAGCTGCCTCCCCTCCCTTCTCCTCGTCACTCTCGCTTCCTTCCTCCTCCGCTCGGAGGCCTCCTGCCTGAGAGGCTGTGACCTCGCCCTCGGCGCCTACTACGTCTCCCCGCAGGACAACCTCACCTACATATCCGGACTCTTCAACCTCGAATATGTCGAACTCGCGCCGTACAACCCCGAAGTCACGAACTTAAACTACCTCGCCACCGGCATCCGCGTTCACGTCTCCTTCCGCTGCGACTGCATCGATGGAGAGTTCCTTGGTCACAATTTCTCCTACGTCGTCCTCGGGGGCGACACCTACAGAGAGATTTCCCAGAATGTGTATGCCAATTTGACCACGGCCGACTCGCTCGCCCAGTTCAATAGCTATCCGGTGGACAACGTGCCGAAGGGGTGGCCATCAATGTGATCGTGAATTGCTCCTGTGGCGATTCGTCGGTATCAAAGGACTACGGTCTGTTCGAGACCTACCCGCTTCGGCCTGAAGACAGTCTGTCGTCGTTGGCTGAAGCGTATGGGTTTTCTGGACGAGAGGATTTGCTGCAAGCGTATAACCCTGGGATTAATTTCAGCGCTGGCATGGGGATTGCCTTTATCCCAACCAAAGGTGAGATAATGTGATTTTCTTCAAAATTCTTGATTAAATACTTTTGTCAAATAAGACTGGAATAAACAATTAAGTTTGGATTCTTGTTATTAGGCTATTTGTACTTGTATCTGTCTACTCGAGTATTTCTCAGTGAACGAGGATATCAATTTAGAGAAACATTCTAAATGCACTTGATTTTAGATTCGTGCTAATGCTTGCCTATTATTGTAATCTGCTCAAGGAGTATAGTTTCCATTTTCCAAGGTTCTCACAAAGTAATTATCTTGTTTCTAGTTAGAACCCAATCTCTAGTTATGGTTTTCCATAAGTATTATATAAAGGGCAAAACAAAATGACTTTTCTCAAACTGCTGTTTTGATGCTTGCTGAAGCATATCAATGGATAGTTTCTATGCACTAATATTTACGAGTCCAGTCCTTTTGTGAATTGAATTCTTGTGGGAAACCATATATTTGGCTACGCATCTCTACTTCATTTGAGGTAGTGAAACTACTTTTCAACTTTTAATATCAGCTTTTTGGAAGTGATTGATACTTCTGTTTGCATGATATTGCAGATCCCAGTGGAAGCTATCGTGCCCTTCCCTCTAGGTAAAAAATTGATAATGAATTGCTTGCATTCTCACTTCTTTAGTTTATGTAACATGGGAATCCTAGCTTTTGCTCAAGGTTAAAGTTTATAATTAGATTGTAGTTTAAGTCTATATTAATAGCTTTCCACTTTTTTCTAATATGGATGCACTATTTATGTTTTATTTCAGTGCAGGTAGTAGGCCTTTCTAGTTCTTCCTATTTAAAGATGCTTGCCAGAGCACAGTTTGATGAAGGAAATAATTTTTTTAGCTTGATTCAAAACAATATTTATGAAAATTGTCAGGAATTTCCTCCGGAGCTATTGCTGGAATTTCTGTAGCAGGAGTCACTATTCTAATATGCACAATATATTTGTATATTTACTATCAAAGAAGAATGAAGGCAAAGAAAGTTTCCTTGCTTTCGTCAACACTTGAAGGTAGCCCATCTAAGGGTCATGGTAACTTATTATTTTTAAATAATTCTGTCTGTGCTTGAAACCATAGTTGTAAAAAATCACTGATCTTGATCCGATTCGATTCTTCCAAGATCTCAGGTAAATAAGAAACATAAAAATTATCATAGAAAAATGCCAGAAAATCACCAATATGGTGAAATTGCTGACTATTGATAACTTGATAGGGTAAGTGAAGGGTGGGAAGAACAATCTAGATCAAGATTCTGAGATTTTCTTGATGGATCACTGACTATTGATATCTTGGCTACTTATTTGAGCTACAGTTTCAATGTATGGACCAGGAGCTACTGCGCCTCAAGAAGATGGCAATTCCATATATGTAGGTATTACTGTCGACAAATCTGTAGAGTTCACTTATGAAGAGCTTGCTAGGGCTACAGATGATTTTAGCCTAGCGTACAAGATTGGAAGTGGTGGTTTTGGCATTGTCTATTATGCTGAACTCAGAGGAGAGGTTAAATTTCTAATGTTCAGTTAATGCACTTTGTGCTTCTTTATTCTAAATTAGTTATACTTTTGAGGAATGAGATCTTTGACCGTACTTCTATTTGGTGCCTTATACTTCCATGATTTGTTAATTGTGAGTGCAGAATTTGATTATGTAGACTAAATTGTTAGCATTTAGTATATGGACTCATTTGCCAGTGCAGCCAAAATTGTCTAACATATTTGATTTTTTTTTTGTTTATCATTATAGAAAATCTCAAACAATGTCTGCAGACTCTAAATCAGCAATTATGCTCATGTGTGAGAGTAGACCTACAAGGAAGCATAACTGTTGTCTGGTGTTTTCAATTTTAATGTGTATTTATTTGAAGTATTGGCTTCTTTTCTCGACTTAAAAGTTAGAACACCTTATTTCCAAATCTCTCCTAACTTCTGATGACCTTGATATTTCTTTCTGTAGAAAGCTGCCATCAAGAAAATGGATATGCAGGCAACTAATGAATTTCTTGCTGAATTAAAAGTCTTAACGAATGTTCATCACTTGAATTTGGTAAGTTTCAGTTCATTTTCTGTAGTTTGGTTAGAATAGGAAAATTTTTGGCATTCATATTGCTACTCTTATATATGAGTGCCGTGTGTGTTAGTGCATATATTATTCTTTAGAGTACACTTGGTTTGTGGTAAATTTGAAAGGTTCGTTAGAATGCAATATAGGAATGTCACACTCACATTTAGTTACATGACTTGTGCAAAATTTCCTGTCATCTGGTATTGTCTGCATGACACATGTGCATATCCGGCGGGATTGCATGCATGCTGAACTGCATATGCAGCCATACTTTTTTTACTTTTAATTGGTTCTCCAGTCCAGGCTAATTTATTTGTTTGATTCCATATGTATTTAGGTATAATATTGACATGAAACGGTGACTAATCTGGATTATGTTTAATTTAGTGCAACATAATAATGCATAAAATGAGAATGAAAGAGAGCTATCAACTAGTATGATAATTTTTTAAGGAATAGAGCAAAAAGAACTACACCTGGGTTGCATTTGACATGAGATTTAGTTGCAAAAACTTCAAGAGCCAGAATTAAGTCAACCAAGAGATTCACTTATATCATATAAGAAAATTCAATGAGTCATAACTAAATATAGAACACATCATCACTATAATTTACTTGTCAAAGTAAACTTGGGGAGTAAGCAAGCAATATCTCTCCATTGGACAATCAAACCAACTAAATGTGTACCGCACATCAATTATAAGCCTTATCACTCAAATACAAGAAAAACAAACTCTTCTATAGACCTCGCTTATTGCAAATCAAGAAAAAAATATATTCCACATTTAATGTATGTCAGATTGGTCTCCTGCCATATAGAAATATTCGCCTTCAGATTTAGATTCGCTTTCATTTACAATATTTTTGAAACCTTTATTGCATGTAATTTTTATCAATGCACTAAATAAATATACACCATCAGGAGAATGGGGAAAAACTCTTTTATGGGTTTCAAGGAAATTTTAGTTGCAAATAAGCAAGAAATCTCAACATGTAATCTCTAACAAGCCTGACTATGTATGCTGCTTGGTATGCTACTACTATATCAGTCTAGTCTCATATAGATGCAGTAACAGATCAAGACTTTGACCATAAGTTATAAAATATGAGGGATCTGGGTGATATGCAAAACTGGATCAAAATGCTGCTTCACACTAACCATAATAACATGGCATACCTCCCTCGTTAAGATACACTCAATCAACTAAATCTTTTTATGAACCACCTGTTGTGAAACAATGTCATATGTAGTGAATGTTTAATATTATACTTTGTATAGTTTTGTTATCATTTTTGTGTCAATGTAGGATAGTCTATTCGATTGCCCACATTGGAAAACTGAATCCTCAATTATCAGAAGTTTGGTGCATTAAGTCATTGAATGTGCTGACTTTTTTGTGCAGGTGCGCTTGATAGGATACTGCACTGAAGTTTCTTTATTTCTTGTGTATGAATTCATTGATAATGGGAACTTGAGCGAGCATTTACGTGGGGTAGGTAAGAAGACTGCAAAATGTTGGCATTCTATAAAATTTGCAAGGTAAAACATTCTTTTATGTCATTATTTTACAAGGGTGTCTATCTGGTTACAGGCAGAGATCCTTTAGCCTGGGTTACAAGGGTGCAAGTTGCTCTTGATTCAGCCAGGGGTCTAGAGTACATCCATGAGCATACTGTTCCAGTTTATATTCACCGCGATATCAAATCTGCAAACATATTATTAGACAAGAAGTTCCGCGCTAAGGTTATTATTGTCATTTTGACTGGCAGTAAGCTCAATGCTAAAAGTCAGTTGTCTTGCAGGTTGCTGATTTTGGCTTAACAAAACTTACTGAAGTAGGTTCCTCTTTACAAACACGACTTGTTGGAACATTTGGTTATATGCCTCCAGAGTAAGAAGCAAATTATTTTGATAATATGGCTTATTGTTCTTATGGTTCCAGGTACCTAAAAGTTCCCAAATAAGATGATTCTTCAGGATATGACAGCTTTTAATGGAATACTAGCCATTTCATAAGATCAAAACTTCTCATTTCTAGACCTTGAAATTTCAATTCTTCCCTTGATCTTTTCTTCAGTTTCTCAACAAATATGGACCTGATAGCAATTTCTTCACGGGTGTCAGAGTACTGTGATTTGTGAGATTGAATTAAGAATTTCCATTCTCCATTTTAAATCCTTCATAAAAAAATACTTTATTTTATTGATAAAATTTCAATTTGATAAGCCCAATGTTTCCTGTATTGTAGGACGTTATGATATAGCAGATAAATTCTTAAAATGCCTTAATGTTATTTTTTTAATTGTGTTAATTTCCATCAATTTTCCTTTTGATGGTGCTAAGTTTGACTGGCTAAGTACTTATCTTAAAAGTTCAAGATGTTAGGAAAGCACCTATCTACATTTACATTGTTTACACTCCCTCTCATGCATTGCTTGGTGAACTTTACAGTCCCAAGCCAACACATTAACATGCTAAATTTAACTCGTGCTGTGTTATTGTCAATCGTAAGATTTAGATAAGAGAGCCAATATATCTTGCTGTGATGTCTTCTTATATTTGAATGTTTTGGAGCATGTCCAAAAGCTAAGCTGTTAAGGTAGTTTTAACACAAATAAGGCCTCACAATGGTTGCGTGTGAAGTAAACCAAGATAGACGTTTCTGCAGCTCTTTGTGTCAGCTTGCATAGGGTCAAATCGTATTAGCACTTAAGCAAATAATATGAATCCATTATGAGAAGTTATATGCTTAGACTTTTAGTTGTATTAATTGCTCGAATTAAATTATTATATCTCCATATTGCTAGAATCAGTAGTAATTAACAGCATCAACTTTGTTGTGTCGGTTCATGTCGTGTCTAATTTACGGTGCAGGTATGCGCAGTATGGTGACATTTCTCCTAAAGTGGACGTGTACGCATTTGGAGTTGTTCTTTTTGAACTTATTTCAGCCAAAGATGCAATTGTGAAAACAGGCGGCTCCCTGACAGAGTCGAAGGGATTGATTGCTCTGGTTAGTTTTCCAGTTTCAGGATCGGCTCATTTCTTAATCATCCAGCATTTACCATTTTTGTATTTTGAGTTGTAGCAATTGTATCAGATACATATTTTGAGTTATTCATCTTTATTGTATGCTATAGTTTGAGGGTGTTCTCAGTAAATCTGATCCAAAAGAAGATCTGAGGGAGCTAGTAGACCCAAGGCTTGGTCAGGACTATCCAATCGACTCGGTTCTTGCGGTGAGAGTGTAAACCATTACATAATCAGTCTGTAGGTTGGCGATCCTCGTATTGCTGAAATAAGCTAATCATTTTGTCGCAGATGGCATTGCTCGCAAAGAATTGCACCCGAGAGAATCCCCAGCTGAGGCCAACCATGAGGCAAGTTGTGGTGACCTTGATGACACTATCATCGGCTACCGAAGATTGGGACATGGGCACTTTTTATGAGAACCAAACTCTTACTGGTCTTGTGTCTGGAAGGTAACATGCTCCTATTTTCCCTGTCTTCTACAATGCACTCATCACCTTTGTGTACACATGTAAAAATATCAGATTCTGTATCATTTGTCAACTAAGAAGGATTCATATTGCCTGATTCATTCCATAGGATTAAGTTCTTGAGTTTGAGCTGTAGAACATATGATCTCCAAGTGCACTTAGATGAATCTGATTGTGATGTGCTGTTTTGATAGAAAAACATCTCCAACAGTCCAATTCCATGGTGGGAGTCATTCTGCAAGAGTTTCCACCATTTTCCAGAGTAAGAATTTATTGTGTTTTGCAATCAAGAACTTCTCTGGTAAATTTGGAAGGAAAACTAAGGCAGTAAATACTGATCTCATTAGTGTCTTTCTCATATCCCACTCTAGTAAATGCCACTTCACTAGTTGTCTCATTAGTTTTAAATAGGGGTGTAAACGAGTCAAACTGTTCACGAGCTATTTGAGTCTCAGTTTAAAAAAAAAATCATTTGATTAAATTAACAAGCCGAGTTCGAGTTTGATTTCGAATTTGAAAATATTATTGAATTGAACTCGAGTTTATATATTATATTAATTATAAATATTATATATTAATGAGTCAGATTTGAATTAAGTTCATTTAATTTTTTAAATAAGTTATTTTTTATTGAGCTTGAATTAAACTTGTTTAATCTTTAAAATGAATCATTTTTTAATCGAATTTGAGTCGTTTGTGAATTATTTAATTTTATTACATGTCAAACTTAAATTTAAAAATTAAACTTGAGTTTAAGAGAAAATGAATCAAACTTGAACCTTTTACTGTACTGTTCAGCTCAGTTATTACACCCTTAGTTTTAAAGCAAAATTCAATGTTAATTTTTAATGAATCTATAATTATTATGTTTGAAATTGAAGTAATTGTGATAAAGACAAGCGATAAGCAAAATCAAGTATGTTGTTTCATTAAATTCAGAATTAATAAATTAATTTGCTCAATTCCTTTAGTTCCCCAAAACATGTAAACAACTGCATCCTCCGCCACGCGTCCCGAAGCATGTCAATGCACCGCATTAGCCGTCCGATGCGACGATCTACGCCCGATGCGCCGCATTGTACATTTAGGTTCCCGAGGCGGCTTGGATGGCACCAAAAGCTAAAGCGAGGACTTGCATGGCTCTCTCACTCACTTGCCTCATTTGGTAATCATCTGCCGCTCGCCCTCTCTCGGTCTCGCAGTCTCTCGAATACTCTGCGTTCGCTTTAATGGACGACCTTCCGCCGCCGGAGCCGCCTTCCAATGGCGGCGTCGCTGCAGCGCCACCGCTCGAGGCTCCGGCTGCCCCGCTGCCCGGAACCAAGCGGCAGCGTCGCCCCAGTGTGCGCCTCGGGGAGATAGGCGACCAGCCCGCTGCTATCCCCTCCGATCCCCACCTCCGCCGCTCCAAGCACTGGAATCTCTCCGCCCACGGGGATCACGCCAAGCCCCGTGTTTACCACCATCCTTCCGCCCACAGGCAGCCCTCCAAGACCCGCCATCTCACCACCCTGGCACCTGGCGGGGACTGCGCGTCGGATGCGCTCCCTTCTCCGCCACCGCCGAATCTTACTGACGATGGGACTCTCCTCTCCGTCGACGAGAACCTTGACCCGCTCAGCGCTGGAGTGAAAAGAGTCAGCCGCGATCCGAAGCCGTGGCGCGGCGCGAGGCGGGTCCGATCCAGCTGGGCCTCGAAGGAAGAGGAGGAGGTGGAAGGCGACGACTTCAAAGCCGCCGGCGGAGAGGATGCCGCGGATGACGGATTACCAGAACCGACTGGGAGTCCGTCGGAGAGGAACGACAGGAGGACGGCTGGAGTTAGGGTTAGGGTTTCACAGAGTAGAGACGCCGGGACTGATGCAGCAGTGGATGCCCCTTCCGATACGGACGGTGGAGATTGGTATGATCGGGACGGACATTGGCGATCTGGAGAGGATGGCGGGGTGCGGTCCTGGCTCGAGGGGTTGGGACTGAGCAGATATGCCCCTGTTTTCGAGATACATGAAGTTGATGACGAAGTGCTGCCGCTGCTAACGTTGGACGATCTGAAAGACATGGGGATCAATGCGGTAGGCTCCAGGAGGAAGATGTTCTGTAGCATCCAGAGGTTAAGGAAGAACATGGATTCCTAAAGTGAGCCCAAAGATTGTTCAACATCGCGACAACACAACCGATACCAAACTTCACCGTCTAAATACTTTTGGTGAACTCTAACTCACATCAATTTGCATACAATCTTTCTCAGAATTATAATGCCCTGCATGTTGTAAGCCATATGTCCTGGACCAGTGTATACTTCATGTTGCTTTCTTTCAGAAATACCATGAGAGATGCCTTCTAATCTAACTATTTGAAATTCTAGATTATGTAGTTTTCTTACAAAGAGCATCCTTGAAATATTGTCATTGCCCCATGAGAAATTTAAGCGTAAGACTTATCCATTACTTCAATCCATGTGTTTTCTACCTCACATGGTTTTGATAAAGGCATTGCAGATCATCTTATGGAATCTTGTTGCCCTTTGCTCTGAGCTGTGTGCTTCTTCTTGTTCTGAAAATAATGGCGGCCAATCCACAGCTTATGGTCGTTATTAACATTTGGCGGAAAGCGTGTTTGGTAATACCTTTACCTTCATATGCATCTACAATGCATTGGCTTTGTTGGTCAATGCACAATTACCTCAACTTGGTGGCACTAGTCACACAATTAAATTCTAAGGATATGAGGAATCTCACCCATTTATCTTGTTGTCCTTGACTTATCATAACTTAATTTTCTTTGATGAACTAACTTATCTGAGGGGCCGTGTCGTCTCTTCTCACTGCTTGAACATGGCTAACTTTTAGGCTTTCTGAAGTATATTTGCTTTTATATCCTGCAAGAAATTAGAGCCCATTGAAACTTAAGTTTGTCTCGCATATCCTGTTATGAATTTGCCCTGCAGCAGCACCTTTGGTTTGTTACTATGAAAAAAACAGTGGAATCATGAATATTCAAATTCAAGTGATAAATCTAGTGATTAGTCTCCCTGCTGAGTATTTCAAGGCATGATCAATATCACAATTGACCTTTAATGCAGCTTAAGATTAATGCCATCTTTGGGTCTAATCCAAAATTTTGAAATTTCTTTCCTAGTCCGGGGTTTAGGCCCCTAACCAGAACAAAACAGTATTTATTTATATTGTGCTGGCGGTGCCAACCTGCGGTGCCAGTGGCACCAATAAGCAAGAGTAAGGAGGCAGCAGCAATTGAGAAGCAGGCAAGGGCAAGCAGCAGCAGAAGAAAAAAGATTGTTGGCTCGTGGAAAGAAGGAATCAGAAGAGTATTAGTTGCAGCTCAAGGAAGAAGAAAGGAAAGGAATCGTCACAGCTAATGAAAGACCAGTACGCCTGCTCAAAACTTGCCTAGCTGCAATGGCGTAGAAGAAAATTGCTAGAAAGACCCAGCAGCAATGACTTGCACGAGTTGCTCTCCTACCTGTTCCACTTGCATACAAGGAGTATCAAGGAGGTAGTTTGCCGGTTGACATGCTCTCTAATCTAATGATTTACTATCAGATTCATTTAGTCCTGATCCAACAATGCAGGTGGAGTGGCAATTGATTTAGATCTTTATGCAAATCAATATTTCATTGTTGGATACAATTTATTCTGATTGTTTTACTTAACTGCCGGTAGGGTTTTAATATTGGAGCTGGCTGATAAGGGCTGACATTAGAACAATGTCTCCTAATTATTCCTGTCCTTAGTGACCTTATTGTCAGTGCATACTACAACTGAAGATGATAGACTGCATCGATTACTGACACATCTATTAAGATCTTTGTAAGTTGGAACTGAACTTTGTGAGCTTAAGATTTTTCTTCAAGATGTAGACAGATTTGTGTTTGTGTTTAACCATTTGTAACTGAGTAGAATTTTTCATTTTGTTGAAATCAAACTTATTTTTGGCTGCAGCATTGTTTGAAATCAAAAGAACCTGATTTTTTTTTCTCTCAGTCAAGGTCTCGCTCGATGGATTCTGTCATAAATTCTGTTAATCTATTAGAATTCGTCAATTGGCCGATCAAAAGAATCTCAATCTATTTAGTTTAGCACGTGCGTTTAGACAAACTGTTTTTCAAAAATATATTTCTGATATAAATTTAATCATAAATTCAAAAATAATACTAAAAATATAAACTAAAATTCACAAAAAGTGACTTAAAAAAAATGATAATTTCAGTTAGTCGCATTGATTCAATACCTGTGGGTGATCGGTTTGGTTTCACGGAAGTTTCTCATTGGCCATCAGGGTAAATCGGGAAGCGCATGCAGCGGCCAACCCAGATGCCCAGTATTCTTTGATTGTGATTTCTATTTAGAGGAAAATTTTTACAAATACGTCGTAGTTGAGGATCGAACCGCGATTGCCTAGGTAACAACCTGGATGTCCTATCGCGGCACCATGGCCTGGGGACGATTTTAAAAAATACTACAGATGGAAGTGATATAAATTTTATAAGTTTAGAAGTAAATTATTTTTCAAAAAATAAGTAAAATATAAATTAAAAAATATAGTAATTTTTTTATTAAGATTAGTTATGTAGATTAAAATTGCTAAGATTAGTTAAGATTGACCGGACTTGGTCGCCCGGTCAAGGTCACCGCGCAGCTTGGTCGTTGGCGACGAAGTCCAACGACAAGCGCAAGTGCGACGGATTTTTATTTTATTTTTTAAATAAAAAAATATTTTAGAAAAGAAGTTTACCTTTTAAAATATGAATTGAAAATTTTAGAAACCGCTAATACTATATTTATCTTTTGGTCAACAAATTATGCGATGACCTAGACCGTTGTTTCATTTGTTTGGCCTCGTCGTTGACCGTTTTAGGAGACCAGATAGCAGTCTTATTTGAACTTGGGAAATCAGATACACCGGACGAATACCAATTATTTAAAAAGTCAACGCGGAATTTATAATGCCATGAAAACCATGCATACGTGCATAAAAAAACTATATGAAGTCTTCTTGAATTACACGTAAAATATTGTGATTATAAATATTTTCTTCAAAGAAACATGCTTACGTACATACATACAATCTTTTGTAAATTTATATTTTTATTTTACATTTGCATAAACGTTAGTATATTTATGAAGAGTAAGAAAATTATATATTTATTTGACATTTAATAGAAAATAAAATTACATCTAACAATTATTTTAAAATTCTCCACCTCCTATACGATAGTACAAATGTTTATATATTTCTTTATCAGTGATGACGAGCTCCACCGCCGTCATTCGGCGGCGGCGAAGTCGGAGTTCTTGAGAGTTTGGAGATCAAGGCTCCAATCGCCCGGGGTTGGCTCTCGTTCGTTGCATGATGACGAGCTCTACCGCCGTCATTGGGCGGCGGCGAAGTCGGAGTTCTTGAGCGTTTGGATCTCAAGATTACATTCGCCGGAGGTTGGCTCACGTTTATGGCATGATGACGAGCTCCACCGCCGTCTTTGATCGGTGGCTTAGTCGGAGTTCCTGACCGCTCGGATATCGAGGCTCCATTAGCCGGAGGTTGGCTCTCGCTTGTGGCATGATGATGAGCTCCACCGCCGTCATTGATCGGCGGCTTAGTCGGAGCTCCTGAGAGCTCGGATCTCGAGGCTCCATCCTCCGTCGGTTGGCTCTCGTCGATTGCTTGATGATGAGCTCCACCGCCGTCACCGATCAGTGGCTTAGTCGGAGCTCCTGAGAGCTCGGATCTCGAGGCTCCATCCTCCGTCGGTTGGCTCTCGTCGACTGCATGATGATGAGCTCCACCGCCGTCACCGATCGGTGGCTTAGTCGGAGCTCCTGAGAGCTCGGATCTCGAGGCTCCATCCTCCGTCGGTTGGCTCTCGTCGACTGCATGATGATGAGCTCCACCGCCGTCACCGATCGGTGGCTTAGTCGGAGCTCCTGAGAGCTCGGATCTCGAGGCTCCATCCTCCGTCGGTTGGCTCTCGTCGACTGCATGATGATGAGCTCCACCGCCGTCACCGATCGGTGGCTTAGTCGGAGCTCCTGAGCGCTCGGATTTCGAGGCTCCATCCTCCGACGGGTGGCTCTCGTCGATTGCATGAGTATGGGATCCGTCGCCGTCGCCGATTCCCGGTGGGGCCGGAGTTCTTTCGGCGTCCGAGTCCTTCGCCGCCGGCGCATAACTAACCTGCACACACCAACAGCAAACTCAAAATCAGCAACAAAAAAACTCAAAATCAGCAACAAAAAAAGAGAGACAAAAACAGATTAAAATCAATCATCTAACCCCAACGAATCCCATTTCTGATCTCTTGAGCCTGTTCTTAATTGGAACCCTAAATTCTTTCTCCCTGCTAAAGCTAAAACTTGCTGTGAAGACATGCACTGCGCCATTATACTTATTTATAGCGCACGCAGGGAAGAAGGAAGCATCGACCCGCGTGGCAGTCGTTGACCTGTCCAACTCTCTCTGACGTCTACGCTGGTGTTTGACTCAGTTAGATGCTTGACCAGGTGATTAAGTCTGAACCCACGAGATCAAAACTGAATTCCTGGTGCCATGATGTATTTTCTCCTCACGTGTGAATTGCAGTAATTTTTTTTTTGGTTTTATCTGACACAAAAATGTATTTTTTGACTGAGTTTTGGCAAGTTGTATATATACAAAAGTGGAGACAAAATAATGAAATGAACGTTATACCAAATTAGGTATGACTGTAGAAACTCCAACGAGCCAAAGTATTGGTTTGTGGCCTTAATCTGGTCTAAAATTTGACCCAAAACGAGGAACAGCGAACGACGACCTCTCTTTTGTGTGCTATGGGTGGTGCCCGGCCGGAGCGACGACCGAGATTGAGTCTCGAATGGATCAGACGGTCAAGAAGGAACTCTATACTGTACATCTACCAACTGAAGCCTCACACAATCTCTTTTTTATTAGAATATTAAAAAAAGATATTAGAAGCAAACACACAACCCATAATCAATTTTCCCAAATTATCAGCAACTATATTCATAGTTAAAATTTCAAAAAAGAATCTACTAAAATAAGTTATATGCATAGAGAGAATTATCTATGTCAAATCCAGATCATTAATAATGTCATTAAATAGAACAGACAAACTCGTGTGCATATTGACAATGGAAAAATATTGCACAAACCAAAGTAACATTACATATATACAATGATGTACAAATGTATATGGGTAAACGATATCAATATCAACCCTTGATGCCGGTGTCATAGATGACGTGACTCTTTCTCTAGGGTAAAAGTCAAGAGTCAAGGGGGAGTCAAACATAGGGTTTATTTGGCAATGCTAGTCAAATAGACTAGTGTCAATATTTATCTTTTGTGGATTCAACAAGCTACGTATGTTCCAAGACACATAGCCACATAAAGAGTCCTTATAAAGTTGACATAGAATATGTCCTTGAACTCTTTTTTCCTGCACATAATGCCAGAAAGAAGCAAAAGAAAAGGACATATGTCAAATATGGTTTCCTTGTATACTTACATAATGAAGAGCTCTAGCAAAGGGAGGAGGTCTTCTTTCCTCAGCTTCCTCCTCTTCTTCCAGGGGTAGAGTTGCTACTTTTTCGTCTTCTTCCTCTTCTTCCAAGGGAGGGCACTTCTTCTTCTGGACGGGCTATGCATTTCAGGTTCTCACCTCTTCTTCGGAGAGGAAGCTCTTCTTCTTCTCCCTCTCGGAGGGCTGGTTTGATTCTCTAAACTCTTCTTCTTCGACATTTTCATTTTTTCCTTCCACGGAATACTGACTTAAGCGTCGGAGGGGCTTGCCGGGACTTCCCGGCATCCAGTAATCCGTTTGTTTCTTTGTGATCTTGCAGGCCCTCGTCTCACCGGGGTCCACCAAGGTTGAGGTGGTATTTCTTGACCGATGAATTGACTGTCATCGATTTTTGGCCGGAACAGCTAGCTATCTTCATCAATATATATATACATATACATACATATATATGAACTACGTATGCCCTTGCATCCTGCGTAAGCACTATGCAATGGGTCGATTGCATATTGACTGCATACACTTTTTGGAACTTTAATATCACATGACAAATTAAAAGTTTGCCCTGCAACACATGATAAGATTTATAGTTTTCCACCAAATAATGTCCAATCTCAGTGATCAAATAGTTACAAAATACAAAACCATCCTCAAGTCCACTTCCTTTTTAACCGCTTCATGTAGTAATACATAAGATAAATTTTATTAACAGGTGTGTAATATGCATAACTAATGCCTTCATACTATTGCCACAGGCTATCTTGTTGTCCTTGAGTTATCATAACTAATGCCTTCATACTATTGCCACAGGTTATCTTGTTGTCCTTGAGTTATCATAACTAATGCCTTCAAAATATTGCCACAGGTGTGTAAGGAGGCAGCAGGAATTGAGAAGCAGGCAAGGGCAAGCAGCAGCAGAAGAAAAAAAGATTGTTGGCTCGTGGAAAGGAGGAATCGAAAGAAAAGTATTAGTTGCAGCTCAAGGAAGAAGAAAGAGAAAAGGAGTCGTCATAGCTAATGAAAGACCAGTACCCCTGCTCAAAACTTGCCTAGCTGCAATGGCGTAGAAGAAAATTGGTAGAAAGACCCAGCAGCAATGACTTGCACGAGTTGCTCTCCTACCTGTTCCACTTGCATTGCTTTTTGCCGGTTGACATGCTCTCTAATCTAATGATTTACTATCAGATTCATTTAGTCCTGATCCAACAATGCAGGTGGAGTGGCAATTGTTTTAGATCTTTATGCAAATCAATATTTCATTGCTGGATATAATTTATTCTGATTGTTTTACTTAACTGCCGGTAGGGTTTTAGTATTGGAGCTGGCTGATAAGGGCTGACATTAGAACAATGTCTCCTAATTATTCCTGTCCTTGGTGGCCTTATTGTTACTGCATACCACAACTGAAGATGATAGACTGCATCGATTACTGACACATCTATTAAGATCTTTGTAAGTTGGAACTGAATTTTGTGAGCTTAAGATTTTTCTTAAAGATGTAAACAGATTTGTGTTTGTGTTTAACCATTTGTAACTGAGCAGAATTGTTCATTTTGTTGAAATCAAACTTATTTTTGGCTGCAGCATTGTTTGAAATCAAAAGAACCTGATTTTTTTTTTCTCTCAGTCAAGGTCTTGCTCGATGGATTCTGTCATTAATTCTGTTAATCTATTAGAATTCGTCAATTGGCCGATCAAAAGAATCTCAATCTATTTAGTTTAGCACGTGCGTTCAGACAAAGTGTTTTTCAAAAATATATTTCTGATATAAATTTAATCATAAATTCAAAAATAATACAAAAAATATAAACTAAAAATTCACAAAAAGTGATTTTTAAAAATCCTACAGATGGAAGTGATATAAATTTTATAAGTTTAGAAGTAAATTATTTTTCAAAAAATAAGTAAAATATAAATTAAAAAATATAGTAATTTTTTTATTAAGATTAGTTATGTAGATTAAAATTGCTAAGATTAGTTAAGATTGACCGGACTTGGTCGCCCGGTCAAGGTCACCGCGCAGCTCGGTCGTTGGCGACGAAGCCCAACGACCAGCGCCAGTACGATGGAGTTTTTATTTATTTTTTAAATAAAAAAATATTTTAGAAAAGAAGTTTACCTTTTAAAATATGAATTGAAAATTTTAGAAACCGCTAATACTACATTTATCTTTTGGTCAACAAATTATGCGATGACCTTTCATTTGTTTGGCCTTGTCGTTGACCGTTTTAGGAGACCAGATAGCAGTCTTATTTGATCTTGGGAAACCAGATACACCGGACGAATACCAATTGTTTAAAAAGTCAACACGGAATTTATAGAGAAATGATATGCAACGTTAAAAAATACCGTATGAAACTAATATGACACACTTAACTGCATGACTATGAATCTCACTGCATGGATATTAGATCCACTACATACAATGTATCATGTTGATTTCATACTATATTTTTTTCATGCTGTAGATCATTGCTCGAATTTATAATGCCATGAAAACCATGTGTTCCTGTTGAGATCGGCTTCCGGACGCGCCGCCGGACCAGTCAGCATGCAGGGGAAGAGAGGGGGGTGCAACCGCCGGAGAGGGCCTCCACACCGAGGAAGGAGAGAGGATCAACCACCGGAAGGCCCTGAAACATCACAGGAGAACAGAGGTCATCCTGGCGCCGGGGAGTCCCCGGACGGCCACTCCGACGCTCAAGTCAGCCCAGTCAGGAGGAAGAATAAGTACAGTAAAATAAAAATACTGTCATGAAATGCTCAGCCCAAAAAAGATAAGAAGAGTGAGAGAGAGAGAAGAGAGAGCCCGGAGCCCCCCCTTGGAGTTTTCTCCTTTCTCCCTTTTTATACCTCAGGAGCTCCTGCATCTCATGATCGGAGAGTTCTCTTTGTTGAAGGATTCCTCCTGCCTCGAGAAGACTACCCTCATTAATGCTAGTTGTTCCTTTGAAAGTAGGATAAGATATGACCTTGGGAAGATTATCCTGTCATGTCACATTAATGCTTGACCAGATTATTTATTAGAGAGAGGACCCTTTCTGACAAGTCACGTCCCCTTTAATGCTTGACAATGTTGTTTAATAGAGAAAGAAGACAATTTCTGACAAGTCACCTCCCAGGTGATGTTTGACTATTGGAGAGAGATTATTTATGACGGGGCTGCTGAGGCGAGTGGGTTGAATGCCGAGTGGCCTGAGTGGAGAGTGGCCTGAGTGCTGAATGGAGCTGGCAGAGCTGAACTGCCGAGCCAAATGGAGGCTAAGCTGTGCCGAACCGAATGGAGGCTGAGCTGTGCCGAGCCGAATGGCAGTGCTGAGCTGCTGTGGCTGAAGGGGCAGAGATGGACTGCCGAACCGAACGGCAGAGCTGGGCTACCGAACTGGATGGGCAGAATGGGGGCTTCCGAACCGAACGACAGAGCTAGGCCGCGTCCTAGATGACCAAGTCCGTCAGGGCGGTTATAACACCCATAACACCATGCATATATACGTGCATAAAGAAAACTATATGAAGGCTTCTTGAATTATACGTAAAATAATGTGATTATAAATATTTTCTTCAAAGAAACATGCTTACATTCATATATGCAATCTTTTGTAAATTTATATTTTTATTTTACATTTGCATAAACGTTAGTATATTTATGAAGAGTAAGAAAATTATATATTTCTTTGACATTTAATAGAAAATAAAATTACATCTAACAATTATTTTAAAATTCTCCGCTCTATACGATAGTACAAATTTTTATATATTTCTTTATCAGTTGTGACGAGCTCCACCGCCGTCATTCGGCTGCGGCGAAGTCGGAGTTCTTGGGAGTTTGGAGATCAAGGCTCCAATCGCCCGGGGTTGGCTCTCGTTCGTTGCATGATGACGAGCTCTACCGCCGTCATTGGGCGGCGGCGAAGTCGGAGTTCTTGAGCGTTTGGATCTCAAGGTTACATTCGCCGGAGGTTGGCTCACGTTTATGGCATGATGACGAGCTCCACCGCCGTCTTTGATCGGTGGCTTAGTCGGAGTTCCTGAGCGCTCGGATATCGAGGCTCCATTAGCCGGCGGTTGGCTCTCGTTTGTGGCATGATGATGAGCTCCACCGCCGTCATTGATCGGCGGCTTAGTCGGAGCTCCTGAGAGCTCGGATCTCGAGGCTCCATCCTCCGTCGGTTGGCTCTCGTCGACTGCATGATGATGAGCTCCACCGCCGTCAATGATCGGTGGCTTAGTCGGAGCTCCTGAGAGCTCGGATCTCGAGGCTCCATCCTCCGTCGGTTGGCTCTCGTCGACTGCATGATGATGAGCTCCACCGCCGTCACCGATCGGTGGCTTAGTCGGAGCTCCTGAGCGCTCGGATCTCGAGGCTCCATCCTCCGACGGTTGGCTCTCGTTTGTGGCATGATGATGAGCTCCACCGCCGTCATTGATCGGCGGCTTAGTCGGAGCTCCTGAGCGCTCGGATCTCGAGGCTCCATCCTCCGTCGGTTGGCTCTCGTCGATTGCATGATGATGAGCTCCACCGCCGTCACCGATCGGTGGCTTAGTCGGAGCTCCTGAGCGCTCGGATCTCGAGGCTCCATCCTCCGACGGTTGGCTCTCGTCGATCGCATGAAGATGATCTCCGCCGCCATCCGTCGCCGTCGCCGATTCCCGGTGGGGCCGGAGTTCTTTCGGCGTCCGAGTCCTTCGCCGCCGGCGCATAACTAACCTGCACACACCAACAGCAAACTCAAAATCAGCAACAAAAAAACTCAAAATCAGCAACAAAAAAAGAGAGACAAAAACAGATTAAAATCAATCATCTAACCCCAACGAATCCCATTTCTGATCTCTTGAGCCTGTTCTTAATTGGAACCCTAAATTCTTTCTCCCTGCTAAAGCTAAAACTTGCTGTGAAGACATGCACTGCGCCATTATACTTATTTATAGCGCACGCAGGGAAGAAGGAAGCATCGACCCGCGTGGCAGTCGTTGACCTGTCCAACTCTCTCTGACGTCTACGCTGGTGTTTGACTCAGTGAGATGCTTGACCAGGTGATTAAGTCTGAACCCACGAGATCAAAACTGAATTCCTGGTGCCATGATGTATTTTCTCCTCACGTGTGAATTGCAGTAAATTTTTTTTTTTTTGGTTTTATCTGACACAAAAATGTATTTTTTGACTGAGTTTTGGCAAGTTGTATATATACAAAAGTGGAGACAAAATAATGAAATGAACGTTATACCAAATTAGGTATGACCGTAGAAACTCCAACGAGCCAAAGAATTGGTTTGTGGCCTTAATCTGGTCTAAAACCCAAAACGAGGAACAGCGAACGACGACCTCTCTTTTGTGTGCTATGGGTGGTGCCCGGCCGGAGCGACGACCGAGATTGAGTCTCGAATGGATCAGACGGTCGAGAAGGAACTCTATGCTGTACATCTACCAACTGAAGCCTCACACAATCTCCTTTTTTATTAGAATATTAAAAAAAGATATTAGAAGCAAACACACAACCCATAATCAATTTTCCCAAATTATCAGCAACTATTCATAGCTAAAATTTCAAAAAAGAATCTACTAAAATAAGTTATATGCATAGAGAGAATCATATAGATAGATGTCAAATCCAGATCATTAATAATGTCATTGAGTAGAGCAGACAAGCACGTGTGCATGTTGATAATGGAAGAATATTGCACAAACCAAAGTCTACATTACATACAATGATGAACAAATGTATAGGGGTAAACGATATCAATATCAACCTGATAAAAAATTCACAATATATTGACATGTACACAAAAGCAACCTAAGCGTGAGCACGCAATGGCTGATATTTCAAGTTGCATGGTTTGCAGATACCATACCATTGTAGGAGAACAGCTAGGAATACCATAAGTATTAAGGTATATTTACTGAAGTAAAATTAAACAAGGGAAACAATATCTTTTCATTCATTGATTTGTTATTAATCCAGTATTGATACAACAATTCAATTTTGATGTTCTTGAGCTTGCTAGATCTGTGAGACAAAAAACATAAAGTTGTTTCACTGATTCCAAATTATATTGAAAAGTGTGGATTCAGATATACAAATTTATCACATGACAAATTAAAAGTTTGCCCTGCAACACATGATATGATTTATAGTTTTCCACCAAATAATGTCCAATCTCAGTGATCAAATAGTTACAAAATACAAAACCATCCTCAAGTCCACTTCCTTTAATTTAACTGCTTCATGTAAGTAATACATAAGATAAATTTTATTAACAGGTGTGTAATATGCATAACTAATGCCTTCATACTATTGCCACAGGTTATCTTGTTGTCCTTGAGTTATCATAACTAATGCCTTCATACTATTGCCACAGGTGTGTAAGGAGGCAGCAGTTGAGAAGCAGGCAAGGGCAAGCAGCAGCAGAAGAAAAAAAGATTGTTGGCTCGTGGAAAGAAGGAATCGAAAGATGAGTATTAGTTGCAGCTCAAGGAAGAAGAAAGGAAATGAATCGTCACAGCTAATGAAAGACCAGTACGCCTGCTCAAAACTTGCCTAGCTGCAATCGCGGAGAAGAAAATTGCTAGAAAGACCCAGCAGCAATGACTTGCACGAGTTGCTCACCTACCTGTTCCACTTGCATTGCTAGGTAGTTTGCCGGTTGACATGCTCTCTAATCTAATGATTTACTATCAGATTCATTTAGTCCTGATCCAACAATGCAGGTGGAGTGGCAATTGTTTTAGATCTTTATGCAAATCAATATTTCATTGTTGGATACAATTTATTCTGATTGTTTTACTTAACTGCCGGTAGGGTTTTAATATTGGACCTGGCTGATAAGGGCTGACATTAGAACAATGTCTCCTAAGTATTCCTGTCCTTGGTGGCCTTATTGTTAGTGCATACTACAACTGAAGATTATAGACTGCATCGATTACTGACACATCTATTAAGATCTTTGTAAGTTGGAACTGAACTTTGTGAGCTTAAGATTTTTCTTCAAGATGTAGACAGATTTGTGTCTTGTGTTTAACAGAATTTTTCATTTTGTTGAGATCAAACTTATTTTTGGCTGCAGCATTGTTTGGAGATCATTCAAGGTTTTACGTAAAAATCAACAGAACCTGATTTTTTTTTTCTCAGTCAAGATCTCGCTCGATGGATTCTGTCATAAATTCTGTTAATCTATTAGAATTCGTCAATTGGCCGATCAAAAGAATCTCAATCTATTTAGTTTAGCACGTGCGTTTAGACAAAGTGTTTTTCAAAAATATATTTCTGATATAAATTTAATCATAAATTCAAAAATAATACAAAAAATGTAAACTAAAATTCACAAAAAGTGATTTTAAAAAATACTACAGATTGAAGTGATATAAATTTTATAAGTTTAGAAGTAAATTATTTTTTCAAAAAATTAATGAGTCAAATATAAATTTAAAAATGTAATAATTTTTTATTAAAATTAATTATGTAGATTAAAATTGCTAAATCTATCATATATATATATATAAAAGTCTACCGCATGACTTGGTCGCCCGGTCAAGGCCACTGCGCAGCTCGGTCGTCGGCGACGAAGCCCAACGACCAGCGCTAGTACGATGGAATTTTTTTATTTTTTAAATAAAAAAATATTTTAGAAAAGAGGTTTACCTTTTAAAATATGAATTGAAAAATTTAGAAACCGTTAATATTATATTTATTTTTTGGTCAAGCGATGACCCAGACCATTGTTTCATTTGTTTGGCCTCGTCATTGAGACCAGTAACAGTCTTATTTGAACTTGGGAAACCGTATACACCGGACGAATACCAATTATTTAAAAAGTCAACGCGGAATTTATAATGCATCAAAACCATGCATGCATACGAGCATACAAAAAAGTATATGAAGGCTTCTTGAATTATACGTAAAATAATGTGATTATAAATATTTTCTTCAAAGAAACATGCTTACGTACATACATACAATCTTTTGTAAATTTATATTTTTATTTTACATTTGCATAAACTTTAGTATATTTACGAAGAGTGTTATGAGTGGTTAGGAGTGTAGATCGATAAAGAGGGGGCGGCTTGACCTTCGGTCCGAGTCTCTTATCGGTCCAAATCCAATGACTCGATCTAAGGCTAGATCGAGTCCGCCCTCGACTCGTGACCCTTTCCTCCGGGGCCCGAGCTGGGCCATTAAGTGAGTCACCCATCGAGTCGAATCCACATCTGATCCGAATCGACTGAATCGAGTCAAAGATCGAGTCCGAGGTCTCCGAGATATGGTCTCTTAAGCCCGATTCGAATCCTCACTCGGACCTTCTCATGTAGCCGAATCCTCTTGTTTGGACGATTCCTCATGAAGTCAACTCCTCGGTGCCTCATGCATAGCTCCGAGCCAAATCCTCTAGTCGGTGCGGCTACCTCACCCTCAGTCAGATTCGGTTAAGGTCCATGTGAAATGGTCATCACGGTGCTCGATTACGCCAATTCTCATTATTTTTTCTGACAAGTCCCCTACGTTGTAATTATGATCGCCGCCCTGATACCCACGTACGACGTGACCTTACAAACGTATGTCAGTGATGGGACTTGCAGTCTGATCATTTCATATCTTTTCTGACAAGGTAATAACTAACGATGGGATATGTTCCTTAATTAAGACGACATGACCTCACACCCCTTCCCTGTATATAAGCGCGCGGCCACTCCCCTCTGCCCTCAGGCACGCGCACACGCGATCACACCTTGACTCTTTTATTCTCTTCTGTTCCTTCTCCTTCTTCTTCTTCTTCTTCCTCACTCGCTGACTTAAGCGTCGGAGTGGTCGCACCGGGACATCCCTGACCTTCCCTCTCACGTTTATTTTGATTGCAGGACTTGTGATTCAACACCCTTCAATCCGATTCCTTTCTGATGAGGTGATCTGGTTGGTGACACATCTCCGGATGATTCTCAACCGGAAAAAAGACAAAGAGTAAGAAAATTATATATTTCTTTGACATTTAATAGAAAATAAAATTACATCTACCCATTTGAATATACATTTATTTTAAAAGTTATTCTTTTTGCCTTCTTAATTTAAATTCTCCGCCTCTTATACGATAGTACAAATGTTTATATATTTCTTTATCGATTATGATGAGCTCCACCGCCGTCATTAGGCGGCGGCGGCGAAGGTGGAGTTCTTGAGCGTTTGGATCTCAAGGCTCCAATCGCCCGAGGTTGGCTCTCGTTCATTGCATGATGACGAGCTCCACCGCCGTCATTGGGCTTCGGCGAAGTCGGAGTTCTTGAGCGTTTGGATCTCAAGGTTACATTCGCCGGAGGTTGGCTCACGTTTATGGCATGATGGCGAGCTCCACCGCCGTCTTTGATCGGTGGCTTAGTCGGAGTTCCTGATCGCTCGGATATCGAGGCTCCATTAGCCGGCGGTTGGCTCTCGTCGTTTTTGGCATGATGATGAGCTCCACCGCCGTCATTGATCGGCGGCTTAGTCGGAGCTCCTGAGAGCTCGGATCTCGAGGCTCCATCCTCCGTCGGTTGGCTCTCGTCGATTGCATGATGATGAGCTCCACCGCCGTCATTGATCGGTGGCTTAGTCGGAGCTCCTGAGCTCTCGGATATCGAGGCTCCATTAGCCGGCGGTTGGCTCTCGTCGTTTTTGGCATGATGATGAGCTCCACCGCCGTCATTGATCGGCGGCTTAGTCGGAGCTCCTGAGCGCTTGGATCTCGAGGCTCCATCCTCCGACGGTTGGCTCTCGTCGATTGCATGATGATGAGCTCCGCCGCCGTCACCGATCGGCTGCGGAGTCGGAGCTCCTGAGGCGCTCGGATCTCGAGGCTCCATCCTCCGTCGGTTGGCTCTCGTCGATTGCATGATGATGAGCTCCACCGCCGTCACCGATCGGTGGCTTAGTCGGAGCTTCTGAGCGCTCGGATCTCGTGGCTCCATCCTCCGACGGTTGGCTCTCGTCGATCTCATGAGTATGGGATCCGTCGCCGTCGCCGATTCCCGGTGGGACCGGAGTTCTCTCGGCGTACGAGTCCTTCGCCGGCGCATAACTAACCTGCACACACCAACAGCAAACTCAAAATCAGCAACAAAAAAACTCAAAATCAGCAACAAAAAAAGAAAGACAAAAACAGGTTAAAATCAATCATCTTACCCCAACGAATCCCATGATCTCTTGACCCTGTTCTTAATTGGAACCCTAAATTCTTTCTCCCTGCTAAAGCTAAAACTTGCTGTGAAGACATGCACTGCGCCATTATACTTATTTATAGCGCACGCAGGGAAGAAGGAAGCATCGACCCGCGTGGCAGTCGTTGACCAGCCCAACTCTCTGACGTCTACGCTGGTGTTTGACTCAGTGAGATGCTTGACCAGGTCGATTAAGTCTGAACCCACGAGATCAAAACTGAATTCCTGGTGCCATGATGTATTTTCTCCTCACGTGTGAATTGTAGTAAATGTTTTTTTTGGTTTTATCTGACACAAAAATGTATTTTTTGACTGAGTTTTGGCAAGTTGTATATATACAAAAGTGGGGACAAAATAATGAAATGAACGTTATACCAAATTAGGTATGGCTGTAGAAACTCCAACGAGCCAAAGAATTGGTTTGTGGCCTTAATCTGGTCTAAAATTTGACCCAAAACGAGGAACAGCGAACGACGACCTCTCTTTTGTATGCTATGGGTGGTATGGGTGGTGCCCGCAAGTGATGACCGAGATCAAGTCTCGAATGGATCGCTCTCGGGACATAATTGAGTTGATTACGACAGAGTAGACTTACATAAGAGGATAAGGATTCGAATTTTCGTCGAGCAATATCCTCCTTCGTCGTGATCAATTATAATTTCTTGATTTATCTTTTCATAGATGATCGTGAAATTGATCATGTAAAATCGTTAGAGTGACAGATTCTAAAAGAAGAGTCTCAATCTTTATTTATTTATTTTTTATCAAAGTAATACTTCATCTCACCTCACCTCAATACTTTTTTAATAGGATCATGACTGTTATACTTTAATAAATTAAGATGAAATTTGATAATGCTTTTAATAATAAATGAAAAAGAAAGAAGGCACTTCTAACTTTTGCTCAATTATTGTCCATACAGATCCAAACTATTGCCATTGATGTAGATGTTAGGATACTATCAAAATTTTATATTAAAAATATATGAAAAAAATTTAAAATTATAAAATAAAATATATCTATATTAGTATGAAGTGGACAATATCATGTCGTTATGGAGATATATAAAACATTGTGAGGACTCTCAAGAAACAAAAGAAATGATTAGGGAGCTCATAGTAAGGGATCTGTTAGGACCATTAAGGGGACGAGTCCATTAGAACTCAGATCAATAAAGGATCATTGGAACCATTAAGGAGGAGCTCCTAGTGGTCTTTTATTTGAGAGATAGATTATTGAAATACAATCAAGTTTCACATTGAAAATATATGAAAAAAATTCTGAGATTATAAAAGAAAAGATATCTATATTGGTATGAGGCCTTTTAAATACAATCTAAAAATAAAATTCTGAAGACTTAAATCCAAAATGAACAGTATCATACTATACCTTTACTATGTGTGTGAATCCAAATTAAATAACCGCCGAGGCATAGTTGAGTTGGTTACGACGCAACAGAATTGCAGAAGAGAGCAAGGATTCGAATCCTGACGAAATCAAGCAACACCCTCCTGCGTCGTGATCAACTGTAATTTCTCGATTTACCTCCTCACATATGGTCGTGAGGCCGACCATGTGGGATTGTTAAAGTAGCAGATTCCACCTTTAGCAGAAGTGAATCCAAATTAAATAAGCTCAAAATGGACTACCATACCTTTACTACGTGTGTGAGTCCCAGTTAAAGAATGACTTGCTAAACTCTTCTATATGTGACACTTCAGTCATCATCTATTCATTTTAGAAAAGTAGAAAAGTGAGACTATATTATTGTGATGGAGCTACTGAGTCAATGACAAGTTTGATCTTCACTAATGCTTAAACAGCTTGAATGGCAGAAATTATCATGTCAGATACATTTTGCTTTCATTACAAAATTTCTTGGACTCGCAGCAATTGACATGGGAGGCCTTGTCTTGCCCTCAATGGCCTCACATCCTTACCTGACTTTAGTAAACAGACTACAGTTGTTCCTCTTCCCTGAAACAGGGATCAAAAAATAACAAGGATATGCTAACTTGTTGATGAGCACTTGCTTCTCTGAAAAAGGAAGATAAGTGTTCGTCTTCAGCTATTTGCATTTGTAATATTGATTGAATTTGCGCGTATTTTCTCCCGCCAATTCTCTCCCCACAATTTTGCCTCTGCCACGGCTTGTTCTCGGTCTAGATCCTTCTTCGAGAGCCCAGCTATTTCTCTCGGTGAGTCGTCTTTCTCGGATCGTTCAGGCTGCCATTTTCGTCCGGAAGCTCCCCCTTGATCATCCTTTGTGTTGATTCTTCCACCTCCGTGGATTTTTCTTTCCTCATTGTCACCTCCAGATTTGTTACTGGAGGTAGGTGAAGAATTGGGATCATAAGCTTGGCTTGCCAAGTAGGACAGAGCAGTTACAACATCCGCAATGGGAGGACGATTGGCAGCTTGTTCTTGGATGCACATTGAGGCTATAGCAAGTGCTTGGTGGAGGCCGCGCATAGGGAACCTGCCTTGCAGTTTGGGGTCAGCTAGCCTTGGGAGTTTCCTTCGATCGTTGAACATGGGCCTCACCTGGGGCAAAATAACCAGTTAAAGAAATATTTCAAACAATCGAAAATGAAAAGTGCAAGTTTAGACATTACGACTATCAAACATCAAGATACACAAACTCAAAATCAAATATTCATTCTATGATCCAAGTAATTTTCTCAACTATTCTTCCCCAATCCCAAAAAAAAAAATTCCACTTCCATTGGCAAAAGAAGATGAATGTATTCACTGTCTAGTCAAACCTTTATTCAGTCTAGATTTGATTCAAAAATATGAAAGATGGAACTATTGAAAGAGCAATAAATAAAGGATATCCAACACAGGTTTGAATCCAAGTATCCAACATAGTTGTTTCTATACATTTTTACATATGCAGATAGAAAGGGAATAAATGAAGAGTCCAAGTATTAGTTAGAGGTCAAAAGTGATGTCCATCCAAACATAAGAGATTACATTCTGATGTTGCAAAGCATTGAAATCCAAACACGATATGGTATACAACTCTGTTGTATATTTATAGATCAAATTTTATCCATATGTGAGACAAGCCGCAACTGAACTCCATGATATTCAAAATCAATATACTAGCATGAAACATTGACTTCAATGGCTACGAGAACAACAGAAAGCATACCCATGCAACCAGGTTTTGTTCACCATGTGGTTTTGTGCTATCAATTGCATTTCGCCCAGTTATCAATTCAAGAAGAACGACTCCAAAACTATAAACATCAGATTTCACTGTCAGCTGCCCTGTCATAGCATACTCTGGAGCACAATAGCCATAGGTGCCCATCACTCTTGTCGAAACATGAGATTTATCACCAGTCGGACCAAGCTTTGCGAGACCAAAGTCTGACAGCTTTGGATGAAAACCCTCACCCAATAGAATGTTGGAAGATTTGAAATCCCTATAAATGACTGGGGGGTTAGCTTTATCATGTAGATACTCCAACCCCTTGGCTGCACCTGCAGCAATTTTCATCCTTGTGTTCCAGTCCAGTGGTTCCTTGTCAGGCGGGAGATCTGAAATCATTCAAATTCTAATAAATCCAGATAATTCTGAGATCACTGAAGTTATTCGACTAAAAGATTATTTCCAGTTTAACTCTAATTAAACAAGGCCTATTGCCCAAATAGATGCATCATGATGTCAGTCAATGTGATTGTGCAAGAACAACAATCACAAAGGTGATGGAGAAGATATATGACAATCATTTTTCCAAATAAAAGAGATACCAACTAACTATTTAAAACACTAAAAAGAGCAAATAAAAACAAATAATATAGCACCACCCTATATCAACTTAAATCATCATATAGAAAACAAAAGCAAATAAATAGTACCTACAGGATCACTGAGGTTTGTTTCCTAAAAATATAAACTAGAGCTCAGGGGCCTTGATTTGATAACCAAAAGGTAGTCAATGACTGGACATTGTAGATCCCATTACTTAGGGGACATTGGGGATTGAAAATAACACCTATTCAGCATCTAGAATGGAGTGCTCAAGGTGAAAAATAAAAGATGTTCCCGTAGCATGTTTGCAGGTCAGGAGAATGGTCAATGCATGCAACCAGATAAGCCATTGATCACAATAGCCTAGATTTTGCAATCAACTTAATGCACCTTTTTGAGTTATTGAGATTTATGTACAGTCATGTATTTGATAATAATATGTATCTTGTATTACGTCTTCCTGATTTGCATGAATACTAAATATCTCAACTTGCATTACCAGAATAAGAATATGATCAAAAACAAGGCCAGTTGCCAACTTGTTTCTAATTATTTTCCTTAACAGAGCTAATAGTTACTTTTACACTTTATCAATGTTTGATGTAATATGTATCCAGCTCATGCATAGGTGGTTTAAATTATCATGATGGAAGAGTGAAAATGCATTTTCTAAAAATCTAGCAGCATATGGCTTGAATAAGCTGATGAAGAGACTCTGATCCAGTCATGGAATGCAAAACAAAAGAAAATTAATCAATTTTCAATGTTAAAGGAATTACAAGCATGCTACAACATTCTTCTTTCAACACCTTCGACATTAAGAGAATAAACGAGAAAAAGAGTTAAAGAAGAGAGTACAAAATCCAAACATGTGCAGTTAATAGTTAACACTATGTTGTTCTTGTGTTCTCTCTCACATACTACATATACGCATATACATATACATGTATAATATGCATGATGTGCAAAATTTATTATAAAAAAATGACAGTAAATGAAAATTAGAACTCATGAGACAGAAACAGTTGGAAAATGACAAAGAAATAGTACCAAGTAAATGATCTTCCAATGATCCTAATGGCAAAAATTCATAAACAAGAAGCCTTTGATCTCCATCAGCACAGTAACCTATAAGATTTACAAGATTTTGGTGATGCAATAGACTGAGCATCAACACCTCCACGAGAAATTCTCTATTTCCCTGAAGTCCACTCCTATCTAACTGCTTAACAGCCACGATCTGCCAACAGAATTGGACAACTAGACTTCAACAAAATAAACCCGAAACAAATTCAACTTTTAAAAAAGCAAGAAAATTTATGTGTAAGCGCACATGAATCCGCACACACATACTAAACATCTAAGATGGATATATAATCCTAGTCATATTTTCCTAGAAAATATCAGTTGCTGGCTAGCTTGTCCAAATAGATGGAGAGATTACACTGCAATTTCCGCAAAGTACTCATGAAAAACTAACCTGACCAGTGCTCTCAAGTTGGCCTTTGTACACACAGCCAAACCCGCCTTCTCCAAGAAAACACTCATCTCTGAAGTTTTTAGTAGCTGCTGCAAGTTCCCGGAAGGTAAATGTGTGTGCTGAAATGGTAGCACTGGACAGTTCCTTTTCTATCCCTGCATCCTTCTTTGATCCTGTATTGCTTCTAGGGTTAACACTATTAGCTCCTGTAAACCAACAAGAACATAGAAGAGGATAAGATTGATGTCGTATGAAACAGTAATGACCAAACAGCTATTACATGACCAGGTCAATAATGGGGAAAAAACACATCAAAGGGGAAATTGACCAATTTTAACCATCCATACGCTCTATTAATCATAGAATCAAAAAGCAAACGAGAATCAAGTTCATATATTGTTGCCCTAAAATGACCAGTTTCATCAAGTTCAAAACACGTCAAACAACCAACCAAAAGATCAACCGGCATCAACTAGTTCGCATAAACATGCATTCGGGCCATATGTGTCATATCGCTAAACCCTAGAACGGATCCGCCCAAAGACCAGCATTGGGGCGATGACAGAAAAAAAAAAAAAAGGAAGAAAGAGGAAAATGAAACAGAAACAAACCAGTAGACACTCGATGGACGTGAGGAGGGGCCATGGGGTGCTCTTCCAGCGCATCATCTTTCCGACTTCCCAGATTGAGCGCCTCTCCCCGCGTCGATTCGAAGCACCGGAAGCAACCCATCTTCCGGGGGGTCAGATCCGAGCTCAAGGCGCGGACAACCCCTAAAGATCAGATTTTTTAGGCGCGGCGCCGATACACTACCCCTCTCCTCCGCCGCCGCCAAATAGATTCCATGCATCAAAGTGGATTGCTCGTGGATCGGCGGCGATCGATCATGGGAACTACATCGACTTTCGGGTCCGGAAAAAGGGTTACGGGGAAGGGCCGGCGCGGCGTGTCTGCGTCGGCTCCACATGCGCTGATGCGCCGTCGTTTAATAAGAATCTATAAATATGTTTTTTATTCACTAATATAATATCACAAATTATTTTTTTAAATCAATATTATAAATATATATATATACAAATCTGATATTATGCGCGACCCGCACTGCGCGATCTTGTGCACGACACAGCGCCCTCGCTGCGCCATCTAACCATCGTTGACCGCCGGACCGGGCTCGATCGACGCGCCACTGGTCGACGCGTCGATCGATGTTAGATTCCGAACGGATTGTGGATAGAATCTGACGTAATTTGACCGGAACGCGATCGACTGTGACACGCGTCGTTTCCGACCAAATCGCGATCGGATTCTGGTCAAATCGCGACTGAAGACCGGTCGGGGAAGGACCGACATGCGATGGCGGTCTTTCCTTGGTCGGTCTCCGATCGCGATTTGGTCGAAATCCGACTGCGATTTGGTCGGAAACGGACGTGCGCCATTGCTGGCCGCGTTTCGATCAAATTGCACCGGATTTCGACCACAATCGGTCGGAATCCGATGTCGACCAACGTACCGGTGAGTGGCGCGTCGATCGGGCCGGAGCCGACGGTCGGCAGTGGCCAGACGGTGCGACGGGGGTCAGGGGCGGAATACCATTCCCACATTTGGACGGTCAAATCTGACGTGCGATCGCATGATGGACGGTGGATCACGTGTCGCGCACGAGGGAAGTCGCGCATAATATCAAAATCGTGTATATATATATATATATATATATTATAATTTTGGTGTTTGAATTTTCGATCAGATAAATCTAGAACAGTGGATTCATTGTGCTCCCAGTAATTTTGCAATTCAAAGAAAATAACAGAACAATAAATTAAAGTATTCATCTGATCATTTTATTCTTTTTCTAGTAAAATCTCTGCTCCGATCAGTTGAAGGTGGTGCAATCTCGCCTGATCTCTCCCTCCGTCCCCGTCAACACTTTGAACCTTCCCAGCCTGACCATGGCCACCGCGAAGGCCTGGAAGAACTCCGTCTGGTTCGCCGCGAACAGCTCGACCGCCGGCCTAGACAAGCTGTGGGAGTACAGGTCCTGGTCGGAGGTGAAGACGCCGCGGCCGCCGATCAGGTTCTTGTAGTAGAGGTTGTCGAAGACGAGCGGCGTGAAGGTGTCCATGTTGACGGCGATGGCGGGGTCCACGTTGCGGGGGCAGACGCGGTGGAGCTCGCGCACGAGCCCCGGGTCCATGGACGGGTCGACGGCGCCGGGGGTGTTGTTGAAGTCGTAGATGCGGCTGAAGAGGGGGGCGCAGTGGGTGAAGCCGACGGTGTGGGCGCCGGAAAGGGCGACCATTTCTTTTACCGTCAGGCGGCGTTCCCCGTAGAATTTCACGAGGCTGTTGAAGTCGCTGTCGGGGTGGGGGAGATTGCCGGAGACGACGGAGGCTTGGGAGGTAAGGCCGTCGCGCCGCCCGAGCTCCACCGGGAAGTAGGGCCCACCGTTCTGATGAACAGGAAAGGAGAATTAACAAAATGACACATAAAGTAAATCATATAACACGTTCGCCCTTGAAGTTAACATTTTAGGAGTGAAGTGTATAATTATTTTAAAACCGGGGGGTATCGTGAATATTCTCTCATAGAAAACTAGAAAAGGAAGAAGGAAGAGAGAAAGAGAACAGCAAACTGACGAGGACGACGACGTCTCTTGCGGCCATGGCGAGGATGTCGGCGCAGGAAACTACGCCGGGGCACTGCGCCTCCACCGCCTTCTTGGCCCTGATCACGGTGTCGAATCCGTCGCCGGCGAGCGAGAGGCTGTCAGGCGCGTCCTTCTCGGCGTCGCCTCGAGCATTCGCGATCATCACGGAGGCGTCGCAGCCCTGGCAACTCAATATATATTACTATTGCGACTTCTCTTCTCTACAAAAATGGAAAAGAAGAACAAGAAGAACACCTGGATGATGCAATCATGGAAGAAGAGTCGCAAGGCCGACGTAGCCGCCAACGTGATCTTGAACTTATGTGTAACAGCTTCCCTAACGATGGCCTCCACGTTGGGGCACGAGGATTTATAGAAGTTCGTCCACAACTGAGCATCAGCTCTCTCTGTTTCCATCGACACCATTACGGCCACCAGCAGCAGCAGCCATCGCAACGACTTCATCTCCCATTTCTCCATTGAATCAAGAACGCAGAGGATCAAGAAAGAAGAAGAAGACAGAGAGAAAGAACTCCAAATGATTTCTTTATAATATCGTTAAACTAATTGTTTAGGCATTTGAAAGTTGCTATTTGTTGTTATCAAGCTGTAGAGTAAAAGAAAATTAAATCGTTTCCTAGAAAGGAGTTCTTTATAGTCATGAAATTATAAATTAATATTTCTTAAAGCAATTAAAAGTTGTTTCTTACTACTTTGGTAGTCCAATATATTATTAAAAAATTTGAAATAATGAAATTATATTCTTAGTGTTAATGGCATATTTATTTTTATCAAAAAATAATTGTAAATTAATTAGCAAACAAGCCAAATGATATTATATTATTTGTTGTTGAATTAAACCAACAATGATGTAAAATATACATTAAAATATAAAATATTAACTAACATATAATATTTAAAATATATGGAACATAATCAAATCATATAATAAAAATATTTTGTCTTGCAATTTTGGTAGCAAAATTATTAATTAAAATTTTATAATCAAGATGTTCAATTATCTTTTCTCAATAGATAATATAGGTAATTTTTTTCAATCTTTTTTATAACATAGTTGATCGTAGATAAATTTTGAACAACTAAATCATGATTATCAATATGAGAATTTCCATCATTGCCTTAAATATTATTTTGAATTTTTTACAAAATGTCAATAAATGATCATCAACAACACATCTTAACCTTTCCAAACTAAATAAAAACTCAGAATAATTGTATAATTTTGAAATTGTTTAAATCGAGTTTGTAGTGAAGAAATAACTTGATCCATTAAAAAGAAAAAATAATTAACTCTGAAAAATTATTCAACTAATTATGTTATCTCATCACCGCGTCACTTTTCATCATATGATCTCTTTCTTGAATAATATGTTTTCCTTTGAATATAGATTCTACTCTCATTTCACTTGTCATTTGTGTAGTTTTTGTCATTATCTTATCAAACACAGATTCTCTACTATTTTATAGCAACATCAATATCGATATTTTTAGCTTGGAAAAGTTTACTCATAGTGTTAATTGCATGTACTATAATTAAACCAAATTACTTTATCAACCAATAATTCAAATTTCTAAGTTTATATGTGGCTAAGGACAACTTCACTCTTTGTCCTAGCTAGGATCACTTGTATCTACCAAATCAATCAAAGCATGATCTCTTTCTTCCAAAATATCATCCAATATTATTTTACCATGGTAGAATTTAATGAATCATTACACAACACAATATATTACAAGAGAACATTTGTTTTTCATGAATTTAGTTGCTATTGATATCTCTGTATCAATTTATTTTTAATTTTAGAACCAAGATATTTATAATGCATATCTTGTGTTGAATATAACAAATATGCTCTCAAGATAGTTATTATTCACTTCAATATTAATCCTCAATGTTCTTTTCCTTGTTAATAATTAAGATGCCAACTCAAATTATGACAAACTTTGTAACTCTTCATTAACTAATTGATGAATTTTATTATGACATTTTCAGTCTCGCGCGAATAACTTACAATAAACGTAAAATAGTTTGTCTAAAAAAATTAAATAAATTAGTCATTTTCTATATATCACTTATTTATGCTCTTACAAGCATTCTAAGATATTAGAAAATTTTAAATTGTTTCCCTCTTTTGAGTTATTCTCTTTTATATGAGTTTTAATGCATTAAATATTCTACATTTTCAAAATTTAGGATGCTGTTATTTTAAGACAAAAGTGATTACATCTTGGAATCTACCAACACAATATTATCTTACAAGTGGTGCTAAACTCTCATCTTTATTTTTGTTTCATATTTTAGATGTTCAAATTTCACTCCATTAATATTCCTAAAGGTAAATAATCTTGATGACCTTCATAATTTATGTACTCTCTTCTCTATTTTACAATTAATTAGAAGATATTTGTTAATTATTTGAAAGGATCCATTCTCAAAAACTACATTTGTTAATTATGCTTGAAAGAATAATAAATGGTAATTAGATATCACTCTTGACTCTTCTGTAAAAGGTGGAATCCGTCATCCAGTGGCTCCATACTATCGATCTCACAATTATCTATGAGAAGGTAAATATTCGAGAAATTACAGTTAATCACGCCAGAGTATATAAGATATTATCTCGACTTCGTCAAGATTCGAACTCTTGTCCAGAGTCTTTTGACCCGATTTAGCTATCTGAAAGATCTCCAATTCATTTTGCAATTCAACGAAAATAACAGGAACAATAAATTAAAGTATTCATCTGATCATATTATTCTTTTTAATGAAATGAAATCTCTTCTCTGATCAGTTGAAGGCGGTGCAATCTCGCCTGATCTCTCCCTCCGTCCCCGTCAACACTTTGAACCTTCCCAGCCTGACCATGGCCGCCGAGAAGGCCTGGAAGAACTCGGTTTGGTTCGCTGCGAACAGCTCGACCGCCGGCTTAGTCGTGGCGTCGGTGAACAGCTCCTGGTCGGAGGAGAAGATGCCGCGGCGGGCGACCAGGTTCTTGTAGTAGACGTTGTCGAAGACGAGCGGGGTGTTGATGTCCATGTTGACGGCGATGGCGGGGTCCACGTTGCGGGGGCAGACGCTCTTGAGCTCGGCTGACGAGCGCCGGGTCCATGGACGGGTCGACGGCGCCGGGGACGTTGTTGAAGTTGTAGATGCGGTTGAAGAGGGGGGCGCAGTGGGTGAAGCCGACGGTGTGGGCGCCGGAAAGGGCGACCAAATCAGTTGGCGTCAGGTGGCGTACCACGAAGAAGGTCAGGAGGGTGCGGAAGTCGTTGTCGGGGTGGGGGAGATTGCCGGCGACGACGGAGGCTTGGGAGGTCAGGCCGTCGCGCCGCCCGAGCTCCACCGGGAAGTAGGGCCCACCGTTCTGATTAACAGGAAAGGAGAATTAACAAAATGCCACATAAAGTAAATCATAAAACACACCTCGCCCTTGAAGTTCAAATTTTAGGAGTGAAGTGTAAATTGTTTTAAAACCGGGGGTAAACTATATAAAGCTAAAAGGAAGAAGAAGAGAACAGAAAACTGACGAGGACGACGACGTCTCTTGCGGCCATGGCGAGGATGTCGGCGCAGGAAACTACGCCGGGGCACTGCGCCTCCACCGCCTTCTTGGCCCTGATCACGGTGTCGAATCCGTCGCTGGCGAGCGAGAGGTTATCCGGCGCGTCCTTCTCGGCGTCACCTCGAGCATTCGCGATCATCACGGAGGCGTCGCAGCCCTGCCAACTCAATATATATTACTATCGCGACTTCTCTACTCTACAAAAATAGAAAAGAAGAACAAGAAGAACACCTGAATGAAGCAATCATGGTAGAAGAGTCGCAGGGTCGCCGTAGCCGCCAACGTAATCTTGAACTTATGTGTAACAGCTTCCTTAACGATGGCCTCCACGTTGGGGCACGAGGATTTGTAGAAGTCCGTCCACAACTGAGCATCAGCTCTCTCTGTTTCCATCGACACCATTACGGCCGCCAGCAGCAGCAGCCATCGTCAAAATTACTTCACATATAGTAGCCATTGTTTAAAAAGTTTTGACTAAAATTACCTAAAGCCAAAATGTTCTAAATTTAATCAATTTTAATTAAAATTATTACATATATTAACATTTGGATTCCAAACTGTTATAAAATTTTGGAATGAATATATTTTGCCGTTATTAATATATTTGATATTATAAAATTATAAATGAAATTCTAATTATTTTTCTGAAATATTCAATAAAATTAATACAAAATCACTTTAAAAAACAAATTAATAATCCACAGATTTTGTTAGCGTTGGCGGCGGGCGGTCTCAGCCTGTAATATTCCAAGAGGTTTGAATGCCGCTTACCGCCACCGGGCAGTGAACATACCCGCGCTGCCGCCAGCGCTCGGACACGAGATTGCTCACTGCTGGGCGTTCAGCATTCAAAAACCGTCGCGGTGAACTTACCGAACAGTGAGCTGATCTACTCCCCAAATCCAACCCCACTCGTCTTCTTTATTCTCGTCCAGTTCCATCCCCATTTTTTCTCGATCTGGAAGCAGCAAGAAATTACGATCGAGGTAAGCTGCAATTAGTTGACTTCCTGTCCGATTTCTCTTTAATCAGTCGGTTTTTTTCTTGAATTCATGGTGTTTGATCGCGTCTTTCGATCTCCGAGAATGGCTTTGTAAGATTTCTAGGGTTTGCGATTCGATGAAAAAAATTCAGACTTTCTTAGGGTTTTACCTTTCCAGTCCGTATGGATTCTGAGAATAAGGCCGGAGATGGCTTCCTCGACCTCAACTTCGCTGCTGGAGAACAGCCGGAAACCCTAACCGGAGTGGAGGAAGATGAGCAAGCTGAGGAGGCGATTGGCAAACACGATGACGGGACGGACTCCGGAGGTGGCGCTTTAGCTGAAACGGGGAAGCTTATTGTGGAAGTCGAAGACACGGAGGCAGACGATGATGTGGTTGATGAGAAATTGGAGGCAGTGGAGTTTGAAGACCGAAGTGCTGCAAGGGAAAGTGAACGAGGATCCAGTGCAAAGCGAAAGAAGGGAAGACGGCGGAAATCTGCTGTGGTTCTTGATGAGCATGATTCTTGTTGCTACCTTCAGGATGAGAACAAGACTGTGTTTGCAGTTTCTGATTTGGTATGGGGTAAGGTGAGGAGCCACCCGTGGTGGCCGGCTCAAATATTCGATCCTTCTGATGCGTCTGAGATGGCATTGAACAATCGGAAAAAGGATCACTATCTAGTTGCGTATTTCGGAGACAAAACCTTTGCTTGGTGTGATGATTCACAGTTGAAGCCTTTCCAGAAACACTTTTCGCAGTTGGCAAACCAAAACAGCATGGATGCGTTTCTAACTGCTAAGGATGCTGCGCTCCAGGAGGTGTCGCGGCGTGTTGATTTGGGAATGACATGCTGCTGTTTTAGGGATGAAAGTTATGCTAGACTTCAGGACTCCAAGTTTGAGAATGCTGGTGTATGGGAAGGAACTCCCAACTATCCTGTTAACAGGTCTTGGATTGCAAGCTCCTTTGATCCTCTTAGGTTAATTGGTTCTCTCCAGGCATTGGCACGGTCTCCGAATGAAGGGGTAGACAAGTTGGAGCTTGTAATATTCAAATCTCAGTTGAAAGCCTTCTATCGCGCAAAAGGGTATTCGGAACTTCCGGTGTTTGTTATTGGGGCAGGACTAGAGGATAACATTGAGGATTCTGCACCAAAATTTTTGGATAGTGCTTCTAGGAAGACTAAGTTAGGCGACAAAGGGAGCTCAGTTGGCAAAGAGAAGCATGGTTTGGCATCTAAGGAAAAGATATCGGATAAAGAAGTTGCTGGCCTCTTAAGTTCAACTTCTTCTGATGAAGGTTCTATGAAGACAAAGTTAAGAGATAAAGGGGGTTCAGTTATCAAAGAGAAACAAGGTTCACGATCCAAGAACAAAAGATCGGACAAAGAAGTTGTTGATCGCCCAAATCGAACTTCTAAGACAAAGTCGAAAGACAGAGGGTGGTCAGTTGGCAAAGAGGAGCAGAGTCCACCATCCAAGCTGAAAAAATCAGGTAAAAGATTTGTCGATCCCTCTTCAGATAATGATTCGAGAAAGACAAAGTCAGTAGGTAAGCGGAGCTCTGTTGGCACAGAGAGACATGTAGTTGAATCCGGCAAGAAAAGGAAGAGTGTATCTAAACTGATCGAAGAGAGTGATCATCAGGGTCGGGATGATGACAAAGGTGCTTCTGAAAGAAATACCTCGCGTTCATCTCGCAGAAAACTGGAAGTAGAGGATTTTGATGTCGATGATATAGGGAAGGGAAAGGAGAAGAAACTTGATGCGTTGGGAGATTTCATGACCAAATCACAGACTTCAAGTTCTAGACAACAGTCCAAGTTCGGGGAACTCATGCGCCGAGTGGCAGGGCAGATGACAGGGTCACCTCCTATGCTCAAGCCTAATGGTGAAACAGTTGGTAGAAGCTCATCCAAAGTGACCCGCAGAAAACGGGGCAGCAGTGCTATCCTTAAACAGAAGACGACTCTGCGAGAAACTAATAGTGTCTCAAATGAAAATTCCTCAGATGAGATGCTTCCAGCAGGCACTGCAGTTGATCCAGCACCATCACTCCCATTGAGCACAATGTCGGATACGAATTCGGAGGGCAATTCGTTAAATCCGAGTAACAGGTCCTCAGAGTTTTCACCAAAACATTCCTTGCCTGTTGAAGCTGAACCAGAGACGACCTTTTCAGGTATGCCGTCTGTGTGATCCTTTTTTGTTGTTCTTATTATGTGGACCAAGATGCTCATTGAATTCTATCATCCATGATCGTTCAGTTCACGAGAACGAAGCTATTTCAGAGGAGATGCACGTTGATGCCCATGGCTGAGACGAATGGGTATGCCGTTCTGGATGGCCAAACTTAGCTCTTATAGAATTTTACCTTTTTCTCATCGGCCGATTTTAGTTCTTTGAGCTGCTATATCGTTCTCATTGTGCAATACTGATTTGCTTCGCCCAAATGCCTTGATAATATAAGCTACTCCATAATCATTTATGGGTTTGTTGTAGTTGTGTTAGTAGTACACTGAGCTCTTTCTGTAGAGACGGGGCACATCCTAAGCATCTCATGCAGAATTTAACCCTTCTGTTGGCTTAACTATTAGTGGTTGCCAGTCATTCATATGATTTATGGACAGAATTTTTAGTTTTCATCAGTCAGAAATGGGAATGATGACCACTAAATCCCCGATAAAGCTCTCCTTAATTTGAGTTGTTTTATGATAAGATTCATGGGCTCAGATTATAAGTGTCTAGCGATAAACGTGAGAGAAATAAGCTTAAACCACTTGCAATAGAGGGAAACTCATCTGCTCATACGCAAAACCAAAATATTCATATGATAAAACAACATGGACAGCGTTCATACGCAATCAAATTAACAACTGTGCTTGGTAGAGATGTAAAGCCAAAACCTGAACATTTGCTAATAGTTTATTAAAAAGAAGCTTCAAACCTTGCGCATGCATCAACCCTTTCAGAAATAACCCACTTCCTCAAGCCGTAATTCCGAATCTATGTTCAGAAACAAGGTTAAACGATCAGCATGTTTGCGAAATTTGTAGTTTTTACTTATGGATGAGTGAAAGAACACGCACCCTAATTCCGAAAGCTTCAAGTGTGATTCGGCATAGTCAGCAAAGAAAGCATCCTCATCCTGAAGGGAAGTCGTTTTAATGTTTTAGTGCAAATTGTTGGATCAATTTTAAGAGAAGAGGATTTGGAAATATGGTAAGGCATACAGCAGCATATTTCTCAACCAGGGGGCGGAAAACAGGATCATCTAAAAGAGTCTTGTCGGAAGGCAGCTGGAGAAGGCCCTCTTTCTCACCACTTAGCAGTTCCCTGCGAGTGAAGATATAAAAACACATCAGTGAAAAGGCATATGTATTTATCTCAGAGAGAAAGATCTTTACTTGAAGTAGGAGTTGTCGAAGATGAGGGGATTGGCGGTCCAGGCTCCCTCGAAACCGGAACGCTCCTTGTGGCATCTTCCCTGAAGGGAGTTGAATGTGCCTTAGCAAACAAAGTTTGCAGATTAATAGGATGCTATCACCAACATATTGAGGCAAAAGGTACCAGAGTGTGGCCACCAGAGAGTGCAACTATGTCCTGATCACTGAGACCCATTTGCACACCAAACACCTGTCTGAGGTGGTCAGAACCTGAATGAACAAATGTTATTAGAACAATTTTGAAAGAGAATTTACTCCAGAAGATTGTTTGAACAGAAAATGCTCAAGAAATCGACCCAACTATTGTGAGAATATAGACAGGAGCCTGGACGATTGAATCATTTTAAGAGAATTAATGTTCAGACCATTCAGACAAATGCCAAAGAAAAAATAGCAACTTTGATACATATTTAGTTTTCTAAAAGTCACGTACTTCGACAAGTGAACAAAACCAACGATGTATTTGACTCAAGAATGTCTACACAAGCCTTGGACTACATACCTTTTGTGGCATCAGGAAGGCGACCTTCCTCAGGAGGTTGGGGTTTGTCCTGAAATAGACAAAGTATGCACACAATTAGTGTGAATTGTTATTGAATAGATGAAATTTCTTAATGGTGATCTTCACCAACTAATCTCTAAGAAAACTTTAGTCACACTTAGTGAGATACCTTAACTATACAAAAAAAAAAGTCCTAGCGATAATGCAAGATGAACAGGAACAGTGGTGCTACACGGTCAATATTATTTTTAAATTGAGAGTTTGAGAAATAAAATTGCCTCGTATATGCTTAGTAGTTTTATTACTCGAAGTGAGCACATGGTGACATAAAGACATATGGGTGCAGCATAGACATAGGCGTGGCTAGTAGCACAATGCATGCCTATGAGTGAGGCAAACCATGTAGATTATATAAACAACATATTAACAAAAGGCTTTTGACCTAGATTTTGGTAGTTGTCTTAGTATTTGTATTGATTGTTGTTTTTCTCTCTCGTGAAGGGTATGGATGGTAAGAGCACCAAAACAAGGTTTTTCTTCATAGGGGGAACATTAGGCATCCAGTAACACTTAAGATGAGGTATGTGTTATCTATTTGAGAGACTCATCTAGTGTGGGTGAAAACTTATTGTTAGTGTTTATGAAAAGTTGTGCCATGTTACGTATGTCTCTTTAAGATTTATGTGTAAGCTGAACAATATATGGTATGTGTATGAAGAATTATCCCAAGTTACTCATCTCTTTATGGTTTGTGTTGAAGAATTACCCTAATCAAGGTAGCCTTACATTGACTTCATATTTGATTCACATGAATAGTTATTCGATTTCCAATGAATCATGATGGAAACCTTACAGTTAATGTGAAAACTTCATTGGAATGCTCCATGAGAATGTGGCATTCCCATTTTACTTGGATTCCTAGTCAAGTAATGTTGCCTTACCTTACATTAACATGAAAGTTATTCCATTTCCAATGAATCATGAAGGAATAATTAATCTTTATGTTTTGTTCTAATTTTCAAATAAAATACCCAGAACACAATACAGAATAGTCATTCCTCTCATCAACCTAATCCCAGATCTATCCAATTTTTTCCTTCAAAGAAGTCATAAAGAAACCATTTAGTTGCAGAGACATTTCAGACTTAACGGAAACAAATATTTGCCTACAACTTGCACAAAATCCATACTTCCATTCTATTGGTACTATATTTTCCACCAATAATTACTCAATTTTTTAACAATTCTGTTGAGCAAGTCAAATATGGTGTAACTTGGCATATTTGGTTAATCTTCATAAGCAATATATATTGAGAAAATCTTATATTGCCATATTTGGGTTTTATAGGCGATTTCTAGACATATAAAACTAGCATTCATGGGAATTTATCACCCATTGACCAAACGCCCCAAATCTACGAGACAAATCAAACCATTGTCAAACCCCCAATTCGAATAACTATGCATCTCATCTGATCAATAATAACTAAGACACGAAATTTTTATACTTGAGAACGAAATTAGAGATAGGGAAGTAGATTCACACCTCCCGTCCGGGATGAAAAGGAATTTCTGGCCCTCCGGTGATCTCGACGGCAACAACTCCCGCGAGCTGCCAAGTAATTAAACATTTTCAAAACTAACGATTTATTTGAGATCGACACAAGGATCAAGACGGATCTAGAAAACCTGGTAGAAATCAGCATAGGAGAGGATGGGGAACTGCTCCTTGATCGGTTCGAGAAGCCTGACAGCGATGTCGAGGCCGCTGTTGGCGGCGTGAGCGAGCTCCTCCGGGTACTTCATCGTCCCGAACGGCCCTCCTGTCTTCGTGCTCACGTCGTACGTCCCCGCCGAGTGCCATCTGAGATCCAACAGATCGGCATCAAGAAGAAGAGGACGAAGAAAACGAAGAAAGAGATCGAAATGAAGCTTACGCGATGCGGAGCATGAGCGGGGCGCAGTTTTTCTCGGCGATGAGGCCACGGAGCTTCCGCTTGGCCTTCGCCACCGCCGCCTTGTACTCCTCGCTCACTTCCGGATACGATTTCCCAGCCATCTCGCCGCTGTCGCCCCTTCGATTCATCACCCTCCGTCACCACTCTTCCCTTTTATAGCCACAGCGAAGAGTGGAGCACAAGAGCCGGGGCCGTTGTCGTTTCTCCACCTTAGACTGCAATCTCCGCATATCGACGGCTGGGATGGAGCCAATAGGTGTGAACGCAGAAGATTCCTTCTCTTGTTTCCCAGACACGAAGTCTTCGAGTTATTCTGATTGGCTACTGCGGCGGGCCCCACAGGGCTAGTGGTCTGGGTGGTGAGTTCGAAAACGAAAAGCCGTCGTGTAAAGTAAACACCGTCCATGGAATTCTTTAAATATTCAAATATTTATTATTATCTAAATAAACCGACAGCGACTATAATATTTTTTTTAAGACAAAAACACTAATTAAAAAATATTTTTATTATAATTATTTTTTATTACAAAATTTCAAAAAAAAAATTTAAAAATACTGTTGTTTTAATTTTTTTTAATCCTTCCATTGATATCGACAGTTTCCTATTATCTTTCTATTGCATCGTTAAATATTTTCCAAAATCTTTTAATAATTGTCAAAACCTTTTCTTTCCCCTTTTCCATTAGTTGACCATAAATTCTAATTAATTAATTAATTTCAATTTCCCATTCATGCCCATTTTTAATGCAACAATTAATTAAAAATCTTTAAATTTTATTTAATGCCTTTTATGTGATTATATATATAATTTCTTTCTATTATGTTCTTCCTATTTTGTCTATTTCCTTAATATGAAGTTTGGAATGTAATAAAGTTTTTTAATAATATTTAGTACCTTTTAATATTCCATGCCCATTTTACCTCTTTTAAATTTGCTCATTTGAATTATCAAATTATTTACAATATAGCTGTTATAACGAATTAAAATAAATTATTTTTTAAATTTAATTTAGTGAAAAATATTATAGATAGAGTAATTTTATATTATTTATTTATTAACTTTGTTAATATTTTTAAATTTAATCAATAACACTTTAAAAAAATCAAATTCGTCTTAAAATTATCTATTTTAATTAAATTTAAATAATATTAATCAAGTTAATAAAAAAATATTATTCTTTAACACATGGTACATAGGGTGAGTAAAATTTTGGTTAAACCAACTAAACTGATTGAAATTTAAAAATTCAATTTGATTATTTTAAAATTTTGATTATTTTTTTTAAAAAATCGAATTAATTCTGTTAATTCAATTCGATATCAATTTTAAAATTTCTTATTCGATTAAACCAAATAAATAGAATTAATTAAAATAAAAAATAATTTATAAATTTCTAATAAGTAATTAAATTTATAAATTTTTAATTAATTGGTAAAATTTTTATAATATTTAAAAATTTTGATTATTTCAGTTAATTCAATCTAAAATCAAAATAAATAATATTTTATCAGTTCAATTTGTTTAATTTTTATTTGAAAATTTGATCAATTCGATTAGTTTGTTTAATTCGATTCAATTTCGATTAATTCGATTCAATTCAATTTTAATTGAATACTCAGGCCTAATGGTACCAGTTATTATATATCTATTAAGAAGGTACTAAAATAAAATTATTTTTGGAATGAAAAATATATAGATATACCTACTTTGATTTTTTTTAATAAAATATTCTTTTGGTAATTATAATAATTAAAAATAACATTTAATTGTTCCCCATTGATAATCATTTAACTGTCACTGCCTCCAAATCAAATGGAGTTAATAAAAATAATTGGATCGGATATATTCATAAAAGATAAGCCCATTTGAATCGGGTAAGCCCATTTAAAGGGTATCCATGGGTGCTCTCTATAAATGGATCGCCTTTGGGTAACTATTTATCTATTTCCTTTATTTAAAAGGCAAAAATCAAATAAGCTTTTTTTTTTAAGAAATGATACACTACATGAAAACGCAATATGATATACTATAAATCTAGATTTCACATCCATGTATTATAGTGTATCATCCTGCGTTTTCATACTGCATTTTCATATAGTGTATTATTTCTATCTTTTTTTATCATCTCTCTTTCCATTTCCCACGCCCCCACTAGCCCTCCTCTAATGACACAGATGTCTTCAGATTTTTGAATCGATCAATTTTAAGTTAAACTTGGGTCTGATCTAGTAGACTTGACACATTCAATAATATTTATATTTATATTATAATAATTATAAAATCCTATAATATATATGAATTGATATAATATTTATATTATAATAGTTATAATTCTATAATTATTATAATTAAAGATGGAATCAAAGGGGGAGTAATGGCGTTGGTCGACCTCCTCCCTTCTCTCCTTTTTTTTAGTGAATTAAAGAAGTGTTTGTGGTAGTTGTTATAATATCTACTTGATCTTTCATCTAATATTCATATTGTAACAACTATAATTTTATAATTGCTACAAATAGGAATATAATCAAAGGGGAGTGATGGCATCGGTTGACCCTCTTCTCCTCTTTTTTTTAGTATAAATGTAGGAGTATAGAAATAAAAATAGAAGATGAATATGGGCAAATGGATACCCCTTCAACTTTGTAAATACTAATAATTTTGTTCGCTCTCTAATTTGATTTTTCTAATTTCGTCTCAGACCATAATATTGACTTATCTTATTTAACAATATTTATGTTCATAATTGTTGTAAATCAAACTTGTCTTGTTAACACGTGTAATATGAAATAATAATGTCAACTAGTGTATTTAAAGATAACTGTGTCATTTTATAAGACGGATTGAATGTTTTTTTTTATATAAATGTGATCCACCATCTCAGTGAACTCTTCAGAGTCACCCCACAAATATAAAGGTAGGTAAATTCAAATGCGTAAATAAGAGAAGCACGATGGAGTGAATGGTAGATCATGAATTATCGTGAATATTTTTTTTATAAAAAAATGAAAGAGGCTGCTAAGATGATATTAAAAAAATACTCTTATTTAAATAATAAATATTTTATTCTAGAAATTAAACCAATTAACATTGATATTATTATTTATATCTACTAAACTTACACATTTTATTTCATAAATAATATACATGTGCCTACTTATCCTAATTAATTCAATCGCATTTATTAATATGATCAAGTTGTCATTAATTAATTAATTATATTTCTTTGCCCATTCACCGGCTTCAATGAACAATTTTAATAAATAAATATATGATAAATTGGCATGGTGTGGCACAACACAAATTCATAACTAATTTACATCACATTTAATGTTTTTTTTGTGTGATACACATTCCAAATATTAAAAGAAAGAAATTAATTGATTCATATCATCTAATATTATTTTATGCTGTATTTTTTTTTTCAAAAATATGAGAATAAAAATAATTTATTTTCGATTATATTTTCATGTTGATTTTGTGATGATTAAGTAATTGTGGCGTGCATATTGTTTCATGTCTGTTTGATTTTTTTTTCTTTTATTAATTACCATTCAATAATTGTCCAATAAATTGTTTAAGTTAATTTGATGAAAACTGGATTAAAATTATTATATAATTCTTTTATTATTTTTTTATAGGTGATTAGGTGTCTTCGAAATTATTTTCTATTTTAGATAAAGTTACAAAATTAGACTCATTCCAAAAGTAGAAATAGTCTGAATATGACATAAGACCATGTCATATATACTTGACACGACCTAAGCACGAGTCAGGTTGAGCGAAACCATCCGACTAAATCTACGGGGCAACTAAGCCCAACATCATATGATCTAATCTTTAATGAGGTGTCGTGCCCGAATAAAATTGGAAATATAATAAAGACCATTTTGTGTTGTGTAACGGTATCAAATAATATTATTGAAATCATTTTTTACACTAATATAGCATAGCAGATTATATCTCTCATAAGACATGCAGCCGATGTGAGGATCGAATTTATTAATTGATAATTTTGAAATTGTATTTAAGCTAGACCCGACCACGATTCAGAATCGCCGGTTCGACAGTTCATGACAGGTCGACCCTTAACCTTAACCGCCCAAGACGGTTACGATTCACGGTTCGGAACCGCCGGTTCACGGTTCGCGACAGTTCGAGATTATTATATTAAAAAATTTAAAATTTATATAAAAAAGTATTAAAAAAAAGAGAAAAGTCGATGTAGTTTAGTGGTGTATATTCTATGATCGGTGAGAATTACGTTCGTTCCCATTAATAGTGTAATGGATTTGAATTAAATAAAGTATATATATAATTATATTAATTTTATAAATAAAAGGTGTTATAGAACAATGATGAGCTTGTAAGCTTGTCTCCCGGAGTGTCTAGGTTCGATCCCCAGCTCTTGCAATTGGCAGGTGTTGATTTTTGAAAAAAAAATAAAAAAATTCAAAAAAACCCAAACCGACGGTTAACCGGCTGAACCGCGGTTCAAGAGGCCTTGAACCTTAACCGGCCTGGCAGGCTGCCGGGCCGGTTACGGTTTGGCCCGGCTAACCGGGTCAACGGGCCGGGTCCGGGTTTGACCCGGTCCGGGTCCGGGCCGGGTCCGGGCTGGACCCGGCCCGTGGGCAGGTCTAATTTAAGCTTTAAATGCTAAGGACAATAAGAGGAACGAATGCGACTAATAGAAATGGAACTTCGGTAGACTACAACATGGGACTTTATGAAAATGTAAGAGAATTGAAAATTAAAGAACTAATATAGGAATGTGTTATGGTCGTATGCTTTGATCATGGTTAGTCAAGCCCAACAGACGAGGGCGGGTGCTACGCCTTAGGATCGGAGACGCGGATCGAACCAAGGCTCCCCAAAGCCACGTCGCTAACCCTCCAGATGTTGCCTTACAATCCCGATAGGAGGACCGAATCGGGATATGTAAGTCGGAGACCCCGAGCAGGTCTCGGCTCGGTCCTGACCCTCCCCTTGGCGTGGTTCCACGCCTCCATATCCCCTGAACGGAGTATCCTTGAGACTAAGCGAAGGAGTCGGCTCGGATCCTCTTCACAAGAGAAGTCTTCCTCCTGCTCGAATGAACCCAGTCGGCTCGGACCCTCTTCAGGTGGGCTATTATCTGGGCATTCGAGAGGGTCCCGCCGGATCAGGCTCTCTCCAGGTCGACGGTCCTCTCGAACTGGGCTGAGACGCCATGCTGGAGATCCACCCATTCGACTCGGTTTCTCGATGGTCTATACCCGAACCGGATCAACCTTCATCGTCCCTTCTTATTCTTATTTTAATCCTGGAAAAGACCACTCCCCTATCGCACGGTTATGAATGTTCTCCTAACACTTCTACAGCTCATCATGGCAAATCTCTAAAAGATATTGAAGTATACTTCCTTAAATGCAAGGCAGCGATGGGACATCAGTGTGGACTATACCCTATTCTCTGACACATTCATAACGGCGATGAGACTTTAGTCGCATCCCTGATGTGACCTAACGTCATCAAACCATATAAGAGGTCATTTGGCTATCGGAGAGAGGTATGCAATCTCAGATCCCTCACCTCTTCCTCTAAGTTTTCCTCCTCTCTCTCTCAGGCACTGACTTAGGCATCGGAGTGATCGCGCCAGAACCCTCCTGGCCTTCCCTCTCACCTTCTACGTGTTTGCAGGCTCTTCTCCCCAACCCCTTCTTAGCCTCCTGAGGTCCTGGTACTGAAGAAGACGGTCGAAGCTTCCTGGAGCATATCTCAACAGGAACAGAATGGAAATCAATTCGTGACATTAAAAAGCAATGCACTCTAATTCGATCTAACCTAAATTCTAAATTGAATAAAACTATATATGAACAATAACATTGTAATTAACCAACATAAATCAGTTAACCAATAGAGTGTGCTTCATCAAACTGATCACACGGAGGAAAATTACAGACAATCATGAAATTATTTTTTATAATAATTTTACTCTCTTTTTGTTCTTTTAGTCGAACAATTAGGAATCAAATAGTTTTCCCCAAATAAGATATTTTTAGTAAATTCTATATTTTCTTAATTTTAAGGGTGCAATTAGGAAGATTCCCCTAATCCTTGATTTCAATAGGCCAAGTGGGTGAGTATTTAATGCGGGCCAGCTGTCAATATTCGTCCTCCACGCTTATTTTTTAAATTAGATATTCAATTTACATATATTTATTAATTGACTTCTAATATGACATTTCAACATTATTAATGGCATAAGGTATGGATTTTGAATCCTATTTATTTGAGATTAACATCGAAATTAAATTTAAATAAAAAATAAAAAAATCTCTTATTTTTATTTATCATTAAAAAGACTTTATTTTTAAAAATATTAAAAAAAATATCTCATTTTTTTAATGTAAAATATTCTTTTTCGTAATATTATTGAATCAAAATACCCTTATTTGAACTTAATCAAAATCCTTCTAACTTGATTGAAATTGCTCTTACTTAGTTTAAATTATTTTAATAATTTTTATTCAAAATTACTATATATTATAGCATTTTCAACTTAAAAACATTATATGTTACTACTATAATATTACTATTTATTATAGAAATTTTAGTTATAATTATATCATAATAAGAATATTTTTAAATAAAAAAATAAGATGAATATTTTTTAATATTTATTTTTAATTGAATATGCTGTCCACGACCCTTTTCTTCCTATTAAATTTTACCAATTGAGCCTCATAATTACTTAATTTAAAATATAGGTCCATAAACAATTATATATTACTTAATTTTTGTTAAAAGGCAACTAAAAAATGACATTGCGTGTGCATTATGGAGTAAAAATGGAAATTTAGAAAAAAGAGGATGTTTATTAGTGAACGTTCTAAATTATTTATTTTGTGGAAAATTGGAGATTTATCCAAAACATCTTTAATTCAAGAGGACACTAGCTCCCATTAATCAGGAGGATTATGTTAATTACCATGTTAAAAGTTGATTACGAATCATTAAGATTATGAAAATGATCCACTGGCTAATTTTAGCAAGTGGACGCGTTACATTTCTCACTCCACTAAACTAACCATACTAATCCGAATGGGGTAACGTCTTGTCCATCCGTCCGATCGTGTTTTGACGGTCGAGATTAGTCCGCACGAGAAGCGGCTGGATATGAAGTATCCCCAAGTGGACAGGACTACCGGCTTCTTCCGGTCGGCCTTCTTGTTCATCTCGCTGCGTGTATTTATAGAGCAAGCAATGGAGGCTTCGGAAGGAGTGCCTTATCTCTCCTTCCTTTGCCCCTTCCTCCGCCGCTGCTCGCCGTCGCCGGATGTTCCACTTCCTCACTCCCGTCTTCGGCGTTCGGTGATCGATTGGAGGGTTTATGGTTGGCGATCGTATGGTATGCTTCGATCTCTATGTTATTTTTTTTGGCTTTTGCAACTTCGATCTCGTTGTTCTTCGTCGTCTCTTTTACTGCTGATCAGATCTGGCGTCGAGTGTTTTAGTTTCATCCTTGTGGTTGTTCGATGGCGGTTTAGAGGGAGGTCTAGCTTGTAGGGTTGGAATCTACGAGAGAAGAGATCCCATGGGAAGTTGATAGGCTTGGCGATGGAGAACCTAAAACTATCGGTGAACCCTGAAATCAACAAGAGGTCTCTGATCATATAGCCTGGAATTCATTATCATTTTTGTGCCCTTCTTTCTATCCCTTTACCTTTTCCTTGAACGTCGTCTTCTCTCGTTATTTTTTTTCCTGTCGGATGCCTACCAGTTGCAGATGGTGTTATTAGGTGAGCTACGGCAGCAGCGACTGGATACACCACCGTGTCTGGTTTGCCGATGGACTTATCAGTTGGCGCCGTCATTTGTTCAAGGCATATAGCAATAGTTGAATTGTGAACATATATATAGCATGCTTTGATTGTGTCTGGCTAATTTGTCTGTATATAGAAGTTGAATTGTGAACATATAGCATGCTTTGATTGTGTCTGGCTAATTTGTCTGTATATAGAAATTGGATACGGGTACTCCTGTACTCGGACCAGTCTTTTTGTAGATATGACGCGTACTGAAATTTGGTGAATGATTGAGTTCTCTGTTCATTTTTGTAGCGAACAGTTTACCACTTCCTGGTATTCGGAAAGAATTCAACTCTAAGCGGGGCGTCACAAATTTGGTCTTGAAAATCTTGACGTAGATGTTTCGGAAGAATAATTCACCCTTATCCTGCTTCTACTTCTACCTTCTTTGGCTATTCTTCCTGGCATTCAAGTAGCAATCTTGAGTTATTTACATTCGAGAAGAGGTTAAATCCCGTTGAGGAAGGTTGCCCTTTCTTATGTTCATCAGATTCAGTTGAGTAGCAATGATGTTGGACCTTAACTTGGCTTCTTCTAATGAATCAACAGCCTTTCAAGATAAGACTAACCCCAAGGGTTCTGTGGAGGTGGAAATGGATGATTCTGGGACAACTAATTCATCCGTCCTTAATGCTGAGGCTCCTGCCGATGTAGCTGAAGAGGACACTTGCTCAACCCGACCTACAGCTGCCTTCAGGTTTGGTATCTTGAAGAGCTCTTCGTCAGTAGCAGACAAAAATGAAGTTGAAATGGAGTGTGAAGAGGATGGAAGTGAAGCCCTACAACCACTTGAACTGATCACCAAGCAACTCTTTCCTCCAGTGCCTGTGATTCTGGGTGTTTGTCAAGTTCCAGCAACAACTTCATCTTCATCATCGTCTAAGTTGCCTTTGAAGGATCTTACCTTTAGCCAAGTTGATTCATCACCAGAATCACGACCACCATATCACCAGCACCTGCTGCATCAGCCACAACAACAGCCAAAGAAGAGTCGCAGAGGGCCAAGATCTAAGAGTTCTCAGTACTGTGGAGTTACGTTCTATCGCAGGACTGGGAGATGGGAGTCTCATATCTGGTTTAGCACCTTAATCTTTTTCAATCTTAATTCTTCTCCAATGATCTCTGAAAATTAATTAAAATTGTCTCTTTGGATAGGGACTGTGGGAAGCAAGTGTACTTGGGTAAGCAGTTAGTCTCCCATATCAAATGTTAGCTTATTCATGCTTATACTGAAAAAATAATTTCTAATCTTTGCATGTTTTTGCATTTATTTGGACACATTAGGAGGCTTTGACACTGCTCATGCTGCTGCAAGGTGAGACCTGCTGTTGCTTTCTGTTATTTTCTTTACCTAATTAGTCAAGAATATTCAGCATCAGTATCTACTTCCAGGGCATATGACCGAGCTGCAATTAAGTTTCGGGGAGCTGATGCTGATATAAATTTCAATCTGAGCGACTATGAAGAAGATCTCAACCAGGTACCTATAGTGCAAAATAAATTGAACATTTTCTTCATTATATTTGTTGTCAATCGTTTATATTTTCCCCTTTTTATGGACTTCATTTACATTTTTTAGATGAAAAATATGTCAAAGGAAGAATTTATCCACATTCTTCGTCGCCATAGCACAGGATTCTCTAGAGGAAGTTCAAAATACAGAGGTGTGACCCTTCACAAGTGTGGTCGTTGGGAAGCCCGCATGGGACAGTTCCTCGGAAAGAAGTATGAAACTTATATTGAGAGCTTTATCCCACAAGTTGTTTAAGAAGATAAAGATGACTTCTTGTTTATGCATGTTTCTTTGTAGATCTCATTTTGTGCCTTGATTCTTACAATCATTAGTTGTATATCTGCATATGGTGGAACACACTTTAGTTTAGTTATATTTTAGTAGCTATTGTTATTTGGCATACACAAAGATCGATGAAAAACCATCCTTTATTAATGAGAATGCTATGGACAATGTGTAGGTACATATATCTTGGGCTATTTGAAAGTGAAATAGAAGCTGCAAGGTCTTTCCTTAGCATGATTTTTCTCAATGCTTATTTTGGGTTCTTCATAATTTTATGTTCATATAATTTAGTTCCAACACCAATTTCCCCCTTTCTCTATGTTGTTTCTCCTGATTAGGGCTTACGACAAGGCAGCCATAAAATATAATGGAAGAGAGGCAGTTACCAATTTTGAGCCAAGTACCTATGAAGGGGAAATAGTTCCTGAGGGCGATACTGAAGGTATTCTTCACAAATTTCAATCTCTATCTAAAATAATTTCATATTTAAGTGCTTCATCGGATAAATTACATGGCTTATTGATTGAAGATTTCCAATTTACATGGTCTAGATTTTTCTGAGTTGCTTGCAGGACTTGACATGGATCTAAATTTGAGGATTTCTCAACCATCTATTCCCACTCCCAGTGGCAACCAATATTCACTTGGTAGCCAGTTGGAAGGTTTCCACATCGACAAGGCAAGGGTTGCTCATAGAGATATTTTTTCATTCCATCTCACTATTACATTCTCTTATATTATTTTCTACCTATCTGTTCCCTAATAAATTTTGTTTTGTTCAAAGCAATCTGAGACCACTATGTTTGATGGATTTAGCTGCTAAAAACTTGTGCAACCTATTTATGTTTCGTTCTACTAAACAGTATATATTGGATTTGAGAGTTATGCAACTAAACATCTTTTTCTGCTACTAATTGTTACTCAAAAAATCATGGTAATATCTTGCTTTTCTATTTCATTTTCTCTCAACAAGATTGACTATCCTGTATTAAATACCCTTGTAGCTGAATGGTGATGATAGGATATCTTCTCAATCACTAATGTTAATTATCTTATGGATCAGATAACTTCGAAGCAAATTCACATGAACCTTTTATGTAATGTTAATTGGTAATGTAGTTTGAAAAGGCTATGGTCATATGGTACTCTAGCACTCAACCTTTTTAATTGCACCTCATTTAACTTAAAAAGTCAAAACTAAATAGATAGCTGCATGATTATCTTTGTAGTCTGAACCAAATTACCCTGAATTATTCCCATGAGTCAGTTCTGTATTCTATTGGATATTATGTCGAGTAAGAATCCTGAGTTGTGAGTTTCCCACTAATGCAGGTGAGAGAGAATGACAAGAAACCAGCAGTTGGTTTCCAAATTCTCCCAATGTGGAGTCAGCCAACAACTGCGCCTTCTCCATCTCCAATGTTCGCTTCTGCAGCATCATCAGGATTCCCTACCAACAAGGTGACAGTTGCTCTTGCTCCACCGCAAACACAAGCTTCGGCAACCCACCATCTCCTTTTCTCTCCTGGTTCTGCACCAAATTACTATTTCGGAAACTCGACTTATTAGTGTCAAACATGGAGCAGATTTGTTCATCCGAGACAAGAAATGCTCACCCACACCAGTATCAGCAGAGCGAGACATCCCAATTATTTGCCAAAAAGTATTACTTGGTGGCATTCGATTCTCTGAAACCACCGTCACATGTACTACAATTTAGACATCTCTAACAATAGGCTTTCAGAGCCTTAAGTCTTGATTGGCCATTGCATTTGGTTAGAAATAATTTCAAGTGTGAATTGTCAACTCTTTTATCATTTAATTCTACTTCAAATTGTAAGATCACGAGCGCATTTCATCTTTTTTTTTTTTTTTAATTTCTGCTGTTTTCCTTCAATTATCAGAGTATTGCAGGTACTGTAGAGGCGCTAATCCAAACAATGCTGGGCATGGATGATGGAACACAGGTCCAAGTTGTTCTCCAGTACTCCAGTTATCTCAGACAGGTAAACTTAAAAAATTCATGCAAAAACTTTATCAAGTTTTTTATTCTGCTCTAGACAATCATGATGGAACCTCGACTCATTTTGCAGTCTTGACCAACTCCTAGATAATAATCATAAGGTCTTTTGAAAAACATGATTCCCCCCCCCCCCCCCCCTAGATTCCTTTTGTTGTGCAGTACGTCACTGCTTATGCAAGCGATCACATTGTTTATTATAGGGGTTTACTTTTTAATAAATTATGATAAACATACTTTAATATTATTAGAGGTAATGATGTGTCTCTTTAATTATTTTATTAGAATAATCATTGTTGGATTCTTTGTACTTCCTAAACTTCGTGTTGTAGCTAGAACAACTTTGTGCATCTTTTATCCATTGTGTCGTCTATTATGAAGTCTTAAGTGTGGTAGTAGTCGAACTAGTTCAATGCAACTTCGATTAGTAAGGTAATAGTCAAATTTGGCAATCAAGTTCAATTTGGTGTGTGATCAGATGATTTATGGTAGGTTAAGGAAAGTAATAGAGCAAAATGTCACGCACTTAAAACAATCATTCTGTTTGTTCGCCTATTCATTAGAGATCAAACATTTTGTCTAGCTTAGATCGACATGACTTCAGATGACTAAAACTTGTTTGGAAATGTAGAACAGTCTGCAACTTCTTGACTAATAGAGATAGATGAATGCTATTCTAAGTTGGAAAAAATATGCTTATTATTTACATTGTGTTCAAATATTTCAAAGAAGCTATTAAACCTTAGTAAAAGAAGTTATTACAACTGAAAATTCTCTAGTAATCGAATTGGAAATATAAGTATGAAAAAGAATATGTTAATGCCATACAAAATTGTCAGCAGCATGAATATCCAACAACTGCTGCAGTTTTTTCCACTGAATTGTTAGAAGAACAGTCTACTTTCTCATACTACACAAGATTTTCTTTATGATGATCCAGAGTTGAGAAGGACGTAATTTAATTGTTATTTGCTGGACTTAAGGCGAATGATAAAAAGGTTTGATAAAATAAAAGTTGGGACTTCTTATTATGAAAAACTATTATGGTGATTTATTCTTTCTATTATTGTCTTCTGGCTGAAGATGAAAATAAAGTAAGCTAAAAGAGCAAAGGATAAATCAAATAAAAGTATTCAACAATTATAGTTCATTAGAATGATTGAAGTAGAGGTTGGTGTAGATCCAATAACCTTAATTACATGTGTCACAAAATTTAATTCCTCATATATTGTATCTATGACTATTTAGTTATTTAATGAATTCTCTTACCTTTATTGTTTGTGGAGATTGTAATCTTTTAAGACACGAATTGATTTTGTTACAGTGACATCTTGTTTTTCATTGACACTTTCTTGTAGTTTTTCTTCATGGATATCATTTTTTTAATCATCTATTGGTATATTCATTAATACTTCCCTTTGTGTACATTAATAACATCGGTGTTACTTATTCTTATTATTTCTTCGCTCTTCCTCATTGACTTGTACAAAGGACGATGCAACTTTAACAGTGCGATAATAACACATCTTCATCTCTTTTTCGATATTAAGATGAAATCTTTCAATAAAAGTATTCAACAATTTTCATTTTGATCAATCACGAATTTGATTAAAGAGTCGGAAAAAATGACTATAATATTTTGCTACCATTATAATATGTTGAATTTTGGATAATTTTTTATTTGCATTATCATACTCTTGAAGTGTGAAACTAATGAGAAGATCATCTACAAACTTCTTTTATATTACAGATTCATGATATGACATAAATAATTGATACTATGGAGAGCCTCTTTATCAAATGCAAAGAAGTTATTTCGACCATTGAATTATTGATGTATCAGGTAGAGTAAAATATTTTTTTATTTTAGAAATAAATCTGATAGGATTTTTAATTCGTCAATAAAGGAATGCATCTTCATAAGATTTTTAATTTATCATAATATAAAATTAATTTATCAATAATCAAAATAAATTAATTATTTAATTGAATTATTTAATTATTTATTTTTAAAAATTACATAATAACTTTATATATAATTCTACAATAATATTAAATTAATATACAAATTATTAATAAGTTTAATAGTCTATTCAAATATAAATATTAATAAATAAATTTAATGATTTTATTTAAATTAATAATAAATTTAATAGTATATTTTAAAAGATAATATTTTGAAGGAGTTATTTTGAGTATGCTAGGAAAATAATATAAAAAATGTGCTAGATCGATCAAAGTTAGGCAATATATGGAATCCAGAGAATCTAATTCAAGACAGTAAAAGCGTTCTTTAAAGAGAATCGATTGTAAAATGGATAAGGATTTTTGTTCGATATGGAGGCGACTCAAGGATGGGCCTTGCCTGTTTGGGATGTGCCCCTGATTTCCGGCGAAGCAGCGGCGGCCGCTGATGGAGGGAACACATAAATGCGAAGAAGAATAAAAAAACAAAAAAAGGTTCGCATTTTATTTAACATAAGCATCATAAGCATAATTATATATAATTAGAAATTCATTGATAAAATTTGAGCAATTAATCATCGGGTGCTTTAATATTCGCGCTTTTAAATCCAATATTCATACGTTTCAGTCGCACACCCGAATCCATTTGTCTTCGCGCTAGTTTCAAAGTTTACATGGACCGGGAAGAGCGCAACCGGGAGGAGTCGGTGTCGTGCTCGATCCGATAGCCCGAATTAGAATCCGGACCGGGTCCGTGGTCCGACCCGGCAAAGAGCTCCGCTATCCGGAGACCGACCTCCTTCGGCGAGAACCTGGCCACCGACGCCACCGCCGGCGTCGCCCTCCACCTATCGTAGAAGCTCCGGTACGCCGGAAGAACCATACCACGGACAGCATCTCGCACTTCTTCCCTCATCCCGGTGTCCGCCACCACCCACCCAGCCTGAGAGGCGCACGCCGCCTCCATCTCCGCGCTGAACAACCGCATCCGCTCCCGCGCTTCCTCTGGCGACACCTCCCTGGCCGGAACAGCCTCCGCCACCTTCCTCCATGCCGCCTGCTCGTACCTCTCGGCGTGATGTCTCGCTTTCGCGTCGTGCCGGACCGCCCACTCCTCCCGCAGCACTCCCCTCAGCGAGCACGCCTGCGCCCTGTTCGCCACGCATTGGAAGTTGTTCGCGAGGAAGAGGTGCGACAGGGCGGCGTCCCTGTACGTCGCAGCCTTCGCGTCGAGCTTGCATAGCAGCTCCAGCATCAGCCACGACAACAGCCTGGCCACCTCCGATCGTTCCCCGTGCTCGCCAATCGACGGCGACAGCGGCACCGCCGTGTGAGAGCCGTCGAAGATCTTGGTTAGTGTGGTTTCGTAGTCCGCGATCACGGCGATGTACTTCATCGTTCGACGCGTGAGCGGGTGGACTCCGCAGCCGGGGAACAGAGACGTTAAGTGCTTCGTCTGGAGCGCCGCTTCGAAGTCGGCGATGGTGGCGCGGATCGCCTCGCCGAGTTTGGAGAGCGAGGCGAGGACCTGATCCCGGACGGGCGCCGTAGACTCAAAAGAGAACACGGAGTCCACCTCCGGCAGCAGCTCGGAGACGATGTCGTAGAGATCCAGAAGCCGAGTCATCTTCTCCATCGACCGCTTCGATTTCGCCACCGCCTCCGGGAACCGGAGGAATTGAGCGGCGGCATCGCCCGAAATATCGCCGAAGATAGACTCGCGGATGGAGTCATGACCGGCGAAGACGTGATCCAAGAGAATCCGCTCGCCGGAGAACAGACTGGAGACCGCGGCGCTAGCGGCGAGGAGCCAAGATCGGATTTTGATCTCGAGCGACGCCCAGTCCAGCTTGTGAACCTGCGAATTTGGGCCGATCTGGTCGAACTCGAGGCGCCGGAGTCCCTCGTCGACGACGGACTTGCGGAGGAGCTTATAGACTTTGACGCACTCGTTGCTGTAGCCGGCGGAGACCATAGTCTCGGCGATGGCCTGGAGGTCGGCCATGGAGGAGGCCGCGGTGTGCTTGAATTCACCGGCTGAGTCCTCTGCCCCACCGCCGCTGTCACCCTCCCTGTCCTCGGAGGCATTCGACCGGGAGGAGGACCGGACGGAGACGGCTTTCGGGTAGAAGCTGTGGTGGTTATCGGTGAGAATCCGGTGGAACTCTTTCTCCAGGCGGCTCATGGCGGCCTGCATTACCGACTGGGCGCTCACGAGAGCAGCGTGGGACGACGACGACGACGACCCCTCAGCCCCCGTGCCGGAGACTAACAAGAGCATCGAGTGCTGGAGACTGCTCACGTCGGCGAGAAACGCACGCGCCTCCGCTCGGCGCTCGTCGCTGAAGAGCACGGCGTCAGATTCCCACTTGGCGATGGCGGCCTCAACCGCCACCACGTGGTCCTCCATCATTGCGTCCGACAGCCTCTTCATCTGCCTCTGCTGCGGCGCCGGCCGTGGCGACGACGCCGGCGACCCGCCACGGAGGCCGAAGGAGTAAGAAGGGAAAAGACCGCGCAAACCTGTTCTCGTCATCTCCTTCTCCCGCTGTTCGCGCTCCGATCTCTGCAACTAAAACTTGCTCCCTCCCGTCGATCGATTCCGAAGCGGCGATGAGATTTATAGAGAAAGAAATCGAACATCCACAGCGAGTGCGTTGACTTTGTTGACATATGTATACACTGCAAATTGTTGACTTAAATGATTTGTCAACACTACACATTTTGTAAAGTAAAAAAAGTATTTGAAGTCAACTTCATTTAAGTCAACTCTAGTTACGTTTAGTAGGAAACGTATGGATAGGAGTACCGTGAAGGTTCATTTGTATATGATTATGAAAGAATACAAATAATTACAACAAAAATGATGGGCAAAAAAAAAAAAGATCCCCCTTTTTATTGTCATTATCATAAAAAAGATGTTCTATTTCAAATACATATTAAAGATATATTTTATTTTATTTTAAGTTATGATTATATTGATACAATAATGTTAAAAATAAAAGTATTTTAAAATATAAATACGATAGAATGCTTTTTTATTTTAATTTTATAATAAATAGGTCACTCTTTCCTTTTTAAATTTATTTATTTATTTATTATTTTTTCGAAAATGATGATGTAATTTCTTTTCTTTTCCTTTACACACAATAAAATATTTGAAAATTTAAGGGCCTTCACGTAAAAAGTAAAGATCCTCCTTGAATATACGCGGCCCACTTAGTTGACTAGTCAACTCTACAAGTCAAAATCATAATTATAGTTAAACAAGAAAGGAATAGAAAAATAGATATGAACGCATCGTCGGATTGGATGCGCCGTAAAAACGTGGGGCCCATTTAACCATATCAAATAATAATTTTGAAAGATTTATTTTTTTTCTTTGTCAAAATAAAATCGTCATTTTCGTCTCAATTATTTATCGAATTATTCACCAAATTAATTAAAAATTATTAAATTTAAAACTAAGAAATATTAATTAGAAATTATTAAATATTCACTTTTTATTGTGATCGTGATTTTAGGCTTTTTTTTAAAAATTATTATTTAATAATTTTTTAGGAATTTAATATTGTTAATGCGTAAGCATGATAGAATCACATTACTTTATAAATTTTAGATAATGACTCGATATAATTATGTTTCGCACCATGTTTAAATAATCAAGTGAAAGTTTAATTATATTTTCCCAAAAAATAATTAATTTCATTGAAAAAAAACACAATAAAAGATAATATAACGAACAAGTTATAATTAATTTTTTTTCAATTTGATGATTTACCTTTGCATGAAAAGTGTTTTTTTACAAAAAAAAACTTTTGGCAAGTTCCTTTCCTGTATACACCAACTCTATGTTTTTCCTTGTTTTCGCTTTCGTGCACATGTTGCTCTATTACTTTTGTTATACTAATAGAGATATTTCAAGATGCATTGTATTGTCTAATTGATTCAAACTTGGTGGCATTGACAAACAAACCTTGCCATTCATTGTTCAATCGTGAGGTCGTTTTTTGTATGAGGGACCAAAGAAGAAATCCTTCATGTTTTCCTATCGGCAATAATAAGCACTGATATGGCCGAAAAAGTCAGCACCACGTAACATAGTTAAGTCAAACATAAAATTGAGCTGGAAGTCAAAGTCAAGATAAATTTGGATCTAGTCAACTCAACTTAAGTCGAGTGCAGATTTGGTCAAACCAACTTAACTTGAACTCTGATATGAGAGGATCACCTCAAGTATTTTGGCAAGTTCCTTTCCTTATACAACAACTCTATGTTTTTTTCTCATAGTGTTTTCGCTTTCGTGCACATGTTGCTCTATTACTTTTGTTATACTAATAGAGACATTTCAAGATGCATTGTATTGTCTAATTGTTTCAAACTTGGGGGCATTGACAAACAAATCTTGCCATTCATTGTTCAATCGTGAGGTCGTTTTTCGTATGAGGGACCGTAGAAGAAATCCTTGATGTTTTCCTATCGGCAATAATAAGCACCTTCGTCACACATACAAAAGATGAGAACTACATAAATAAAGTCCTATGTTGGAAATTTGGTGGATCTAGGATGAGGAAACAAGAGTGTAAAAAAACCTTGTGAGAGAGTATGAAGAGAGGATGAAAGAGAGACTTTCTTATTGTACATTTGTTCATTATACAAGGTCTCTATTTATACACTTAACTCATGCTTCTACATCCTTCCACAATTAATACATCACATTATTAAACACTAAGACAAATGGATTTAGTCTTTTCTATACTAATGACTCTTGTCATAAAGAGTTGCATTGAACTTAGTAGGATAAGTGAACTTTGCCTAGTTGATGAAGAGTTGCATGAAATCAAATTGATTTTGACTACTTCCTTGCATGGTTGAAGAAGTTAATTTGTCTTTGGCTTTTTGGAACAAGTTTACATGCTATCATCTGCCCCCCTTAAACTTGTTCTTCCTTGAACTCCCAATAAACTTCTTAAGTATTGAAAAGCTTCCGCTTTTAGAGGCTTTGTAAATATATCAGCTACTTGATCACTTGACTTCACATGAAGCAATTCTATTTCTTTTGACTTAATATACTCCCTTATGAAATGAAAGCGAGTATCAATATGCTTAGATCTTTCATGATGAACTGGATTTTTGGCTAAGGCAATTGCTGATTTGTTGTCCACATAGATCTTGGTTGTAGCCTCTTGTTGCAATTTAAGATCCTGAAGTAATCTCTTTAACCAAATAGCATGACAAACACAAGATGCTGCAACAATATACTCTGCTTCACAAGTTGATAGAGCAACAATTGATTGTTTCTTTGAAGACCAAGTGAAAGCAGCATTACCAAGATAGAACACGTATCCAGTAGTGCTCTTGCGATCATCATAGCTTCCAGCCCAATCGCTATCACTGAAACCAAAAAACTCCATATCTTTCGTTGATGAATAGAGAAGTCCATAATCAATTGTTCCTTTTATATATCTAAGAATTCTTTGAGCTGCATATAAGTGAGAAGTTTTTGGGGTTTCCATATACCTGCTTACCAAACCAACTCCAAATAATATATCAGGTCTTGTACATGTCAAGTACCTGAGGCAACCCACAAGACTCTTGTAATAAGTCGGATTCATAGGTTTGCCTTCTCCGTCTTTAGTCATTCTGATGTCATACTCAACAGGCGTATCCATAGCATGACAATCTTCCATTGAGAATTTCTTTAGAATCTCCGTGACATATTTTTCCTGTGATATAAAGATTCCCTCTTCTTTTTGTTGTACTTCAAAGCCAAGGAAGTATCTCATCAATCCCAGATCTGTCATCTCAAACTCCTTCTCTATTGATTGCTTGAATTCTTTAATCATGGAGATATTATTACCAGTAAAAATTAAATCATCCACATAAAGACATACCAGTATGATATCTCCATATGAATTATTCTTCAGGTATAAAGAATGCTCGTAGGGGCACTTTGTGAAACCTTCCTTTATAAAGTGTTCATCAATTCTAGAGTTCCAAGCTCTAGGGGCTTGCTTGAGTCCATAAAGAGCCTTATGTAATTTGTATACCTTTTCTTCTTGCCCTTTGATGATAAAACCCGGTGGTTGCTCTATATAGACCTCTTCTTCAAGATTTCCATTTAAAAAGGCAGATTTTACGTCCATCTGATATATCTTCCATCTTTTTTGAGCTGAAAGAGAGATGAGTAGTCTTACTGTTTCAAGACGGGCTACTGGTGCAAAGACTTCTTCGTAGTCAATCCCGTACTTTTGCTTGTATCCTTTAGCAACCAACCTTGCTTTGTGCCTTTCAACTTCTCCTCTTGCATTTGTCTTTATTTTGAACACCCATTTGACTCCAATAGCTTTATGTCTTTGAGGAAGTGCAGTGAGCTCCCATGTATTGTTCTTCTTTATAGTATGAATCTCTTCTTCCATTGCTTTTCTCCATTTTGCATCTTTGGAGGCTTCTTCATAAGTTATAGGATTATATCCTGCAAATAGACATAAATTGTTAAAATCAACATCGGTATCAATCACTCGACTGGAGTCATATATGTCTTGGATGCTCCTCATTCTTTTCACAATCGGACTGTTTGGATCATCACTTTCTGACTGAGTACCAACTTGTTGGGGTGATGATACTTCTTCACTCTCTCCTTGTTTGTCTTTCTCTTCTTCAAATGAGATTTGCTTCATGTCGTCACTATTGTTGTTGTTCCAATTCCATATTTGTTCTTCATCAAATTCCACATCTCTTGATACCACGAGCTTTTTGAGTTATGAGATTGTACAGTTTGTACCCGCTAGCATTCTCACAATAGCCCAAGAGAATACATTTCTGACTTTTATCTTCAAGTTTTGTCCGCTTCTTTTGTACTTTTGCAAATGCTACGCTCCCAAAAATACGAAGATGATCCACTCTTGGTTTATGTAAACTCCAAGCTTCCTCTGGGGTGATGTCTCCAATTCTTTTAGTAGGAAACATGTTCAATAAATATACAGCACAAGCAACAACATCTCCCCAAAATTCTTTTGGGATATTTTTCTCTTTCAACATACATCGAACCATATTTAGAATAGTTCGATTTTTTTTCTTTCTGAAACACCATTTTGTTGTGGTGTTTGGGGCATTGTGAGTTGGTGAAGAATACCATTTTCCCTGCAAAAATTGTCAAACTCCAACGAGGTGTATTCACTACCTTGATCAGTTCGTAGACATTTTATATGATCAAAATTTTGAATTGTTTAAATTTGGTGAAAACTTCTTTCTTCTCTTTCAACATATATACCATCAGTCAACCATCAAGCAACAACATCAGTTCGTAGACATTTTATATGATATCCACTTTGTTTTTCAACCAAAATTTTGAATTGCTTAAATTTGGTGAAAACTTCTTTCTTCTCTTTCAACATATATACCCAAGTTTTTCCACTATAATCATCAGTGAAAGTCAAGAAATACCTGTTTCCACCATTAGAGATAGGTTTGATGGGTCCACAAACATCAGAATGCACAAGCTCAAGTTGTGAAGATGCTCGCCTCATGTTGTATTTTTTGAATGACTTCCTCTGCTGCTTTCCTACAACACATATTTCACATAGGTGGTTGGAACTGTCAATCTTTGGCAATCCAAATACCATGTTATGTTTTGAAAGTAGCTTTAATGCGTCAAAATTCAAATGCCCATATCGAAGATGCCAAAGAATGGAACTATCCATAGTGCTTGCCTTGAAGCAATTCCCTTCATTGATACTCAATTTTAGTGGGAACATTCTGTTCTTGGCCATTGTGACATGAGTAATAAGATTATTACTCTTATCACGAATACTAAAAGCCAAGTCCTTCATCTCTATATCATATCCTTTCTCCAATAATTGACTAATGCTCAAAAGATTATTTTTGATATCAGGAACATAATAAACATCTGAGATGCATACCTTCTTTCCATTTTGCAATTCAAACATAATATCACCTTTTCCTTTAATTGACCTTTGTGAGAGGTCTCCGAAGGTGATGTTGCCCATTTGCCTTTCATCGAGCTTTGTGAAAAACTCCTTCTTCCCACACATATGGTTTGATGCTCCTGTGTCTAGGAACCATGTAATAGGCTGGATAAATTCTGGCCCATCACATGTCATCAACAATACTGATCCCTTCATTGTCCACCTCCTTATTAGCAAGATTCACTATTTCTTCTCCAGTGTTAGTGTTATACCAACATTCATTATAGTGATGACCATATTTCTTACAAATGCGACATTGAGATTTAGTTTTATCATACCTCCATCCAGTATTTCTACCTCGTCCTCGGCCTTGACCTCGGCTTCTACCACGACCTCTTCCATGTCCATGTCCTTTTTTATTATCTTCATTTCCATCATTCTGAGTGTGCTCATTGAAGTTAGAAGTACGACCACCTCTTCCTCTCCATGTAGAAGACCTTCCTTGTTGAGGACCTCTTCTGTATGATTCATTCTTCTTGAATGATAATTTGGCTTGGAGTGCTTGCTCCAAAGTTCTTCCTTCACTTTTCTTCAATATTCTTTGTTCATATGCTTGAAGGGATCCCATAAGCTCTTCCACAGCCATCGTCTCCAAATCTTTTGATTCCTCGATCGCCACAGTTATGAAATCAAACTTCGAGTCTAAAGATCTTAAGACCTTTTCTACAACTCGAACATCTTTTAGGTCTTCGCCATTTCGTCTCATTTGATGAACTATGGAGATAACTTGGGAGAAATAATCAGAAATTATTTTTGAATTCTCTTGTTGTAGTGCTTCAAATTGAGCTCGAAGGGCTTGTAGGTGAATCTTCTTTACTTTATCTACTTCATCATATGCTGTCTTCAATATCCCCCAAGCCTCTTGTGATGTTGTTGCTAAAGCAATCAACTCAAAAGCAGCTTCATCTACTCCTTGATAGATAGTGAATAAGACCTTCTTCTCTCTTTTCTTCATCGCCTTAAGAGCTTGCTTATTTCCATCACTTGTTTTGGCTATAGTATAGCCGGTCTCCACAAGGTCCCATACATCAAGGGATCCTAATAGAGCCTTCATTTGTATACTCCACATTCTATAGTTGTCTTTGGTTAAATTTGGCACTTGGAGGGAGCTCGTCGAAGCCATTGGTGTATATGACTCTAATACCAAATTTGTTGAAAATTTGGTGGATCTAGGATGAGGAAACAAACCTTGCTCATCATACAAGGTCCCTATACAAGGTCTATACACTTAGGGTGCATTTGGTTCAAGTTATGATGTATAACCTTGTTATGTGATTATCAGGTAATCACATAACTAAGATTATGAGATATAAAACATAACCTAATATTGTTTGGTTCAATTTATTTATTTAGAGGGAATAAAATATAACCAATTTAACATTTACTTTATTACCCTTCATTCAATTTATTTTTAGAATAAATTAAAATAAATTAATAATATTAATATTACTAATATTAATGATGAAAATAAATTAATAATATATAAAAAATAAATATAATTTATTTATAATTTTTTAAAATTTAAAATAAATTTATATATTTTTCATAAAATAATTCATTAAAATAGTTATTTTAATAAAATAACCATTAAATTAATAAATATAATTCCTTAATTTTAGTTTTTTAAATTTAAAATAAATTTATATTTATTTTAATAAAATAATTTATTAAAATAATTATTTTAATAAAATAATTTATTAAATTAATAAATATAATTAGATAATTTTAATTTATATATATTTTAATAAAATAATTCATTAAAATAATTATTTTAATAAAATAATTCCTTAAATTAATAAAGATAATTCCTTAATTTTATTTTTTTTTAAATTTAAAACATGTTTATATTTATTTTAATAAATTAATTTATTAAAATAATTATTTTAATAAAATAATTCATTAAATTAATAAATATAATTTGTTAATTTTATTTTTTATTTTATATTTATATATTAAATAAAATAATTAATTAAATTAATAAACATAATTTGTTAATTTTATTTTTTTTTTAAAATTTAAAATATATTTATATATTAGAATAAAATAATTAATTAAATTAATAAATATAATTCCTTAATTTTTATTTTTTAAAATTCAAAATAAATTTATATTTATTTTAATAAAATAATTAATTTTAATAAAATAATTTATTAAAATAATAATTTTAATAAAATAATTATTAAATTAATAAATATAATTCATTAATTTTATTTTTTAAAATTTAAAATAAATTATTTTTTTATTTATTAATATTTAAATTAAAATTTATTGAATTAATTAATTCGATTTCAATTAGATTTCATAGTACATTTTAATTAACTCAGCTTTAAAATCGAAGGGTAATCATGGAAAAAAATTTTGTTAACCTCCGGAATTGTAGAAAACCTTAAGTTGCCAAGGTAATCACATTCCTAGGTTATAACTCATTTTGTTGATGTGGCGGTGATGTTATATTACTTGGGAATCGATCATAACCTCAACCAAACAAGGTTATTGTTTGTTCCGGCCAATATAATACACCGTGGATGGTTCAAACGCCGGTTCAGAACTGCTGCGTGCACGCTCCTTGAAGAGAATCGTCCGGAGAGATGAGAGGACCTGAAAAGCACTCAAAAAGAGATTAGAATGGCGCCGGAGGATCCCGGAAAGTCACTCCGACGCTCAAGTTAGGGTTCAACGCAAGGAAGGAGTTTAATGACTTAGAAAAATTAGGATAGATATGTGCGTACCTGTACCCATGGGCATGAGTTACCTTTTTATAGTAGTTGATATCCGAAATATTAGCATTCGTTTAGAAAATATTTTAAAATATTCATTCTCATTTTTTAAGAAGATTCTGAAATATTTGTTTAAGAAATATTTCGAGATATTTTCTTTCTTCTTTGGGTGAATCGGTTTTAGAATTTTTTAATTTTAAAAATGAACCGATCTTATTACTTTATCCTTGATGAGGTGTCATCGTCCCGCCGTATCATAAACATCCCCAATTAGTTCTAGTCGAAGGAGGTGTAGTCTGACTGATTGGACTGTGCTGGGTTGTTATCGGGATACCTTGATGAAGTGTTATCGTCTCACCGTATCATTGTTGATAACCTTGGATAGATAATCAAGGTTATCAATGATAACCCCCAACCAAATGCCCCCTTAGACTCATGCTTCTACAATTAATACATCACATTATTAAACACTAAGACAAATAAATTTAGTCTTTTCTATACTAATGACTCTTGTCATAAAGAGTTGCATTGAACTTAGTAGGATGAGTGAACTTTGCCTAGTTGATGAAGAGTTGCATGAAATCAAATTGATTTTGACTACTTCCTTGCATGATTGAAGAAGTTAATTTGTCATTGGCTTTTTGGAACAAGTTTACATCCTATCATCCTAAACCTCTTTTGCAAAAACGGTGGAATCCGCCGCTATCATCCTAAACCTCAAACCTTGAGGAAGAGTTCTTCCCACAATAATAATAATAAAAAGGTTGGTGTGTCAAATTCGATATGGCAATATGGCATAGTATAGACTCGAACAATGTACAAAAAGAAATATACAACTAATACAAAACTTTATCGTTTGACTCTCGTAATCTTCCGATAAAGCTCCTTCGATACTTAAGTCATTAGGTGTCATGAAAAAAAGTAAAAATTGAAAGAATGTACAGAATTAAGAGAGAGTTATAGGAGAGACGCGCTTGCAAAGATCATGCTTCAGTAAGTCCGATTCAGTCTAGGTGAACCTACAAATGAGTTGTGTGTGTCGTAGCATGCTAAGTCCAATCTATGAAACCCGAGAATTCGAGCTATAAGAAAACTTGGAAGCTTGAATTGACTTAGAGAACTCGAGTGCTGAGTCGCACGGGGAACTTTGGGAGCCAAATTGCATGAGGAACTCGAGAAGTCGAGCTGTATTTCAGACTAATTCGAGAAGCTTTCGTGAAGAATCATAGAAGCTTTTGGTGACATTTCAGACTCTCTCCGTATCCCTAATTCGAGGAACCATTAAAATTGGCATTAATATCTTATAACGATATTACAAAATATAATGTTAGAGAGGTTAAGATGATAAAATTTTGACATTCCTAAATGTTCGATATAAGAGCATTTATGTATGCCCTAAATTAAAAGAGCTTTATATGTATAAAACATTAACAACTTCCTACAGTTGGTTCATACATGAACTGCATCAATTTCTGCATTGCATGAAGCAACAGATTGTGCAAGCCAATCATGCATCTTCCTCTTATAACCTGCTATGTTGCTTCGGTAATCTGCCCTAGGCCTCATTGTGCTGGCCGCTAACAAAGTCCCTCGGATGCTTTAGTAATTAATGAAACAGTAGCAATTGCAGAAACTATAAATTATGTATATCACTATAAGAATATTCAAGATTAACGATGAAAAATTCCATCATTAATTGGTTACTAAACGTTGTTAACGATCTATTAGCAATGAAAATTTTTCATCTCTAAATTTTTAGTCGTTGACGTCATTTAATGACGGAATTAAATTTCTATTACTAATTAACAACGGAATTAAATTACTATCATTAAATTTAACCACAGAATATTAAATTTTCATCGCTAAATTTAACGATAGAAATTTAATTCTGTCGCTAATAATAGTGATGGAAATTTAATTTCATCGCTAATTAAGTTTAGCAACAAATATTTAATATCCGTTGTTAATTAACGATGGAAATTTAATTCCGTTGTTAATATCGTAAACGGAACGTACTATTCCGTCTCTGATCTAGCGATAGAATTAAACATCCATAGCTAACTTTAACGACGGATTAAATTTTTCGTCATTAATTAGCAATGAAAATTTAAATTCTCATCACTAATACCTATTATATTTTATAGTTTTTTCCCATTTATCATAATTTAAATAAAAAAAGCACCTGTTTGTGCGATCATGATGACCGATGATGTGTTTGTGATTATATAAAGTTAGAGTTCGAATCGAGATCAATATCTTTTTGAGTGTATGACATTCAATATAATAGGTCACAAGTTGGCTAAAAATGTTCTATTTTGCCTTAAAAGTTAGCTAGTTACAAATTTTCTTTGTTTACATATAATAACTTGATGCTCACCTTTACTATGGAGATTTGAGATACTTTTGTTTATTATTAGATCTATATCTAGAATTAACCAAAGACTTTGGATTCAATCCATATCCCTAGATTATTTTTTGGTAGAATTTGGATCCCCGACGATCGATTGCCTAACCGCAAGCTCACAACGCCAACCGCCTAGCCACGAACTCGCGACTTGCACACAAACACAGTGCAAGCTTCTTGCACAATCAAATCCAGTAGTTGGAGTTGGTGATTGTTTGGTTCGACACTCAAACTCCCCAAGTAAAACCCTAGCTCTCAAGCCATTGACTTACAGACACACACACATCACCATCACCCACAAGCTAAGCCAAAGAAAGAATGCAGCATGCAAAGCTTCATGCAGAAGAAAATGAGGCAGTTTTATATATTCCTGTGAGTTGGCCGACTGCGTGCTCTGCTCTTTGTTTTTTCTCAGGGTAGGTGAAGCTGCATGGCTCATCGAACGTTGCCCGCGAGGTGTTCTATGGAATGACCCAATGGCTAGGGTTTCTTGCACCATCATGTTTCAAGCGATGGATGTCGATTGATTTGTAGTTGGGAAAAAGTATGTTTAAGGCAATCGACTGATTAAGAGAGTGAAATCTATGTGATTATATCAACTTTGAATACTGATGTGAGTCGTTATCACGTCGAAGTGTCTTATCCCAAATGGTAAATAAGACATGTGTTATCAGAAATTTTGAATTTGAATCCTTTTAGCAACATATGGCTGTTGACTGAAGTGTTATTTTGATAGTAAGCTCTTATCAACGTAGTGATCTGTCATGATCAACTGCAATTTCTCGATTTACTTTTTCATATATAATCGTGGAATCGACTGTGTAGGACCGCCACTAGAGTGGCTGACATAGTAAAGTTAAAAGTCAAATGGAGTCGGACATCAAGTCAAAATAAAACTTAGGTCAAATCAAACCGAGCTCAAGTCAAATCAGACCGAGCTTTGTATCAAACACTGATTGCCTATAGGAGTTCAATGAATTTCCTTTAGAATACGATGAGATTATCCACTCTTTTTAATAGAAGTCATAAATCACAAATTTGATGTCCTTAATCTTGAAATATTGATGAAAAACTAAATTTGATTTTTTTTTTTAGAAAAAAAAAAAAGATAATGAAAATCTATCGTCTCTTGTTCTTGCTGCCGAGGAGGAGGGTGACGTAGAAGAGGCCTCTGAAGAAGAAGCCCCACGCCACCGTCACCGAGAGGCAGCTCCACTTCCCCAGCTGCGTGATGCTCTGCTGCCGCAGCACGTCAGCGCCGGTGGTGATGCAGGTGGTCGACGTCATGTTCATGCCCAGCGCGCCGCTGATCGCCGACAGCGCCCTCTCCTTCGTCGCCTCCGCCAGCGCCTCCACCGGCGTGTTGTCGAACATCTGCACCCCCCGCGCGAAGCACCTCCCCGCCCGCCCGAACTCGTTCTGCATCACCGCCTCGTAGGGGTACTTCACCAGCGACAGGTAGTGGAACCAGATCCAGTAGTCGTGGATCCGGTCGCGGTTGATGAAGAAGCCGCTGAAGAGAAGGAAGTAGGCCAGGATCGCCACCACCACCGTGTAGCCCAGCATTACGTGCGGCACCACCCCCGACAGGAACGTCACGAACCCGCTCCCCGCCCAGAAGGAGGCCAGCACCATCAGGGTGAAGAAGACGAACCCCTGCAACCCTCCGGCGAGCCCCACCGCGAAGAACGTTGTCAGAGCGAAGGCTATCGAGAGGAGAATCAGCGGCGGGAAGCCGACGAGGGAGTGGGAGAGCACGTAGGAGGAGCGGCGGTAGGCGTTGTAGGCCGTCTCCCGCATGAAGATGTTGCGCTCTTGGATGAAAACAGGGAGCGCGTCGGCGCAGGTGTAGAACATGGTGGACATGGCGATGGCGAAGAAGCCGAGCCGCTCTTGGACGCCCTTGGGTGTGTCGTCGAGGCGCCAGAAGATGGTGGCGAGGATGAACCCGGTGACGAGCACCGAGCCGAGCCGCATCACGAACAGCTCCGGCATCCGCCGCGTGTTCGCCAAGGACCGCTTCGTCAGCACCATCGTCTCCATCCAGAACGGATTCGCGTGCTTCGGCACCGCCGCCGCTGTCGTCGTCGTTCCCTCCGCGCCGTAGACCAGCTTCCCGCGCGAGATGCTGGCGCCGATGGCATCCTCCAGCGAAACAGGCGATTTTTTGCCACCGCCGGCGGAGACGACTGGTAGAGCTTGGCGTGCGTGGTTGAACTCCACGAGAGTCTTCGCGCCCTCCGGTGTGGCCTCGAGCTCGCGGATGAGGTCGAGGGCGAACTCGGTGGGGTTTTCGTTGTCGGGGATCGGCTGGCCGAAGTCGGCGAAGAAGGGGTGGAGGCCGGTGGGGGAGCCGGCGTAGACTGTGCTGCCCTGGGAGAGGATGAGGAGCCGGTCGAGGAGGCAGAGGATGCGGTAGCTCGGCTGGTGAACAGACATGATCACCACGCTCCCGCTGTGGGCGATCCTCTGCAGCACCTTCACCACCATGTGCGCGCTGGTGGAGTCGAGGCCGGAGGTCGGCTCGTCGAGGAACAGCAAGATCGGGTCGTGGATGATGTCGATGCCGATCGAGACCCTGCGTCGCTCGCCGCCAGACACGCCGCGGTGGATCTCGTCGCCGATGATGGTCCCCGCAGCGGCGCGGAGGCCGAGCTGGTCGATCAGAGCTTGCACTCTGCTCATCTTCTTGGCGGCCGAGAGCGAGCGCGGGAGGCGGAACTCGGCTGAGAACATGAGCGTCTCCTCCACGGTGAGCATCGGGTAGAGAAGGTCGTCCTGCATCACGTAGGCGGAGATCACCTTGAGAAGCCGCCCTTCGAGCTTCTCGCCGTTGAGAGTGATGGAGCCCTCGAGGCTCTCGCGCACGATCCGGTTCGCGAGCGCGTCGATCAGGGTGGATTTCCCCGACCCGCTCGCGCCCAGAACCGCGAAGATCTCTCCTTCCCGCGCCTCGCCGGAGATGGCATTCAGCAGAACCTTTCTCCCCTGTTCCTCGCCGGCGTCGTTGCGCCAGAACAGAGAGCACCCCTTCCGCGGCCGGCGGACGCTGTAGGTTAGATTGGAGAAGGCGAGGATAAAAGGAAGCGAACCGGAGATGGCCTTATCGCCGTCTTGCTCACCAGTACCCTTCCCGTCGCCGGCGACGTTCCCAACCTGGACGACGACGTGGTGACCGCTGTGGGCGTCATCGACGGGCCTGAAGAGCTGGCCGAGGGGGACGGAGGCGTTTGAGGTTGAGGAGGAGGCGGCGCGGGGACTGTGATGTTGGAGGGCGCCGGGCCGGGGGGCGTCGTCGGCGTCGTCCATGGGGGAGGAGCGGCGGTCGAGGGGAGAAATCTTATCGAGAAAACGGGACATGGTGGGTTTATAACGGAAGACGCCGCCGGAATATCAGCGATCTGTTACGATATGAGCGAGGATATCGGGTACGTGTTCCGACACCCACCGAGAAGAAAACTGAGAGAAGAAGAAAGAGTCGCTCTGCTCAAATCTCTGAATAAAACTCTGTTTTTATAGAGTTTCCGTTGCACCAGAAGTGATTTTTTTTAATTATTAATAAATTATTAAATATCATTATTTCCAATAAGACAAAGAAATTTAATTGATGATATCATATTTAACTAGTTTTCTTTATCAATTTCTTTTATTTAATAAAAGGCAAATAAAAAAGGCCGTTCCTTATTCTGATTATCCTAAAAAATACACCCAATTTTTTTAAAAAAAATATTAAATGAAAATATATATTGTAGTTATGTTCAACATGGTAAAAATTTAATACACCATGTGCTATTAAATTAAAATACTTTTTATCTATTTAATCAAAATTATTTCAACATAATCATAACTACTTAATATATAACAATTTAATCAAAATTAATTAATATAAATTATATCAAATATAGTCACATAGTCCTAGTACATGTAATAATTATGATTATAGTAGACTTGTAGAAGAAGACAAGGGTGCTAACAATAGCATTTGAATATAGGGATAAATGAGCTAAGTTGAATTAAATTTTATATAGGGATTGTAAATGAAATTGATAATTAAATAAACCAAGTAATTGAAATAAATATTGAAACATGACTTGGTTTCTTTTTTACTAATTTAAACTTAATTCAAGCTTAATCTAAGTTGATTAGTTTAGATGTTATTGAATTTTAAATTCAAATTTATTTGATTAGTTAAATTTTTTATATGTTTAAACTTATTTGATAGATTAGTAAGTTTAATACTATAAATTAATTTATTCAGTTTGAGAGTTATTTACTTATTTATATGTTTGATAAAAAAATTTATAGATGAATATTATTATTTTTTGTTTATAAACATTATGCGTTAAATTTATTTGTTTAATTTAATTGATTGTTCAACCTTACCTATTTAATTAACTATATGTTTAAAAAACATAAACAAACTCTTGTCTTGTTCACGAGCGATTTAATTTTGTATGCTTACTTCTTTGGGAAAAGTTTTGACTTGTCGCCTAAAATAACTTTAGTATGCAAAAACCTACACGTCACTCATATGACGCACTCGTACCTAATCGACACAAACAATGATATTATTATTATTATTATTATTATTATTATTATTATTATTATTATTATTATTATTATTATTATTTTGTGCCCTTTATTACCAGTCAGTAGTGAGCCCACAAGCCCACCACTGCATCTTCCTTTCTAATATTTGGGCCTGCTCCAGAAGGCCCAATAGGCTTTGACTGGGAACCCTTGGGCAGAGAGGAGGTTTACCAGAAGAAGCTTGTGACCTTTATGGCGGCTAAAGATTCATTCAAATTTCTTAAGACCAAAACTAAATTGAGTAGTAAATAAATCAATCGCACGCAAAAATCGATGAACCAAAACCCAAAATTATCAGATGAGTTGCAAAGAAAATCATAACATATCAAGCGAATTGGAGAAGGAAACATGAATAAGAGATAATAAATCTCAAATCCAGGAAACTGAAAATGATGAGAACAATCGTGAGAATGGTTCCATGTAACTGTTGCAGATCAATAGGTACAAACGAAGCTTCGAACAAAGCTAGATCACAAACGATTCGATCCAATTTTGTTCTTAATGTCTGCTTGAAAGCAAGTCTTTCATGGAGTAAGAAGATCTAACCGCCGAAGCCGTATAGGGTCCTTCCCTGCCTCTTGAGGGCGTAGACGACGTCCATGGCGGTGACGGTCTTCCTCCGCGCGTGCTCGGTGTAGGTCACGGCGTCGCGGATGACGTTCTCGAGGAAGATCTTGAGGACGCCGCGAGTCTCCTCGTAGATGAGGCCGCTGATCCGCTTCACGCCGCCCCTCCTCGCGAGACGCCGGATCGCCGGCTTGGTGATTCCCTGGATGTTGTCGCGGAGGACCTTGCGGTGGCGCTTCGCCCCGCCCTTCCCCAAGCCCTTGCCGCCCTTCCCTCGTCCCGACATGGCTCAGATTCGAGCTCGATCGAAGGGCTTCTGAAGAGAAACCGAACGCGATCAGATCAACAGATGATCGATCGACAGAGCAAATACTTCGCGAAGAATCGAAACTATCGATCGAAGTACGACGAGGGTTTCGATCTCGCCTCAGAGTCGGTGATCGAAGAAGATCGAAGTGGAAGCGATGGCATCGAATTGCACGGAGGGGGAATTTATAACGGTGGGGAGAGGCGCGATCTTCGGAACCGAGTACGGCCTCGGAGGTGATTTGGACCGTTGATGTTTGTGAATGGACGGCTGATGATGAGTTAAGGGACTCCCACGGATAGTTGAGGTGGCAATTTTAGTTAGATATTTTTTTCAACTTTGTGAAAAATATGAAAAGGCAATCAAAAATCGAATTTACTTTATAAAAATAATTCTTTTTGATAAATAAATAAATTTGATAATTCTAAAATAGTTTATTTGATAAAAGGAAATGATAAAAGAAATCCTTAATTAAGAAAAAATATATGCATTTTGAGATAAAACAACTTCTACTTGTTCTAAGCATATGCAACATCGATCAAAAATCTTCACCAAGCCTAACAAAAATCCCAAACTAGTCAAGAACTAGTATATAACAACTTTATTTTCAAAAACAACAATACAATCCAATTTGATGCCAAAGAATCAATAGCATATTTTGAGATAGATTTTCTACATGTATATCGTCCGTGTAATATATCTAAGAACCACATTCCTACTCAACGAACTCTAAATTAGTTGATAGCGGTTAGAGGAATCCTAGAGTCTCTCGACCACTGAGACTCGCATGACCCGGAGTAGTTTTTCGCATCGCCATTTGCTTGCTTAGAAGTGGGTGTTGACTTCAATAGTTCTTCGAAGGCTGGAGTCCGTAGATCCTCGATCGATGCAACAGTTGGCAGATTGATCAGTCGACACTTCGGGGTGGAACAAGATGGTGCATCCACCTGATCGATTTGTTGTACAAGTCAGCTAATGAACACTGAGATCAAGTAATTGTATCAAGTGCTCATGCCAATTTACCATATATTCTTCTTCAAGACATTTCCTTGTGTTGTCTGTTATCTCGACAATCCTGTGGTAGTGACCACTCTTCAATTCTCTTAGCTCTCCGTGGCACGGGACGAGCATCGAATCAAAGTTGGCACATGCTTCTTGGTCGAGTTTGAATGAACCTGTTGGATGAAGTAATGTTAGTTTCTGATTCTTACAATCAATGTTAGTACAGGGCAGTGCAGGGTTAGATTACAGTCTATGGAGGATAGAAGATCCTTGTTCCAGGCATTAACATCTTCGAGTGTTGATGAGACAACAGATGACAGTTTAGAACACTGAAGGTAATTAGCATCCAATCCATTCCTGTACAAGTTTATAACAAACCGGTAGTTGGAAAAGTTTCACAAACAAGAGGATAGAAATTCTTGGTTACTACAAATCAGTATCACATAGAATCATAAACATGTTCTGATAATTACCTGATAATTGAATCCATTGATGATACATGTCCAGTACCAAGCTTCAGCAGGGAATTTTGAGCATCTCTCCACTGCTGTGCAGCCATTTTAGTATTTTCCTCGCTGCAAACAATTACAAGAACAAAGAAAGTTACGAAACGGTTCATAGTTTTCCAACTTCCGTTAAGACTTACCAAATTTGGAAACCTTCTTCAAGGCCATTTCTGCCACTTCCTACTGATGCAATATCCTCAAGATAGTTTTTCTCAGTTTCTTCCATGTATGTTCTCCACTGTTCTTTAACAGAACGGGTGAACTGATGAGTTGTCGACATTTCCTTTTGTAGGCTGCTTGTTCTCTCAACGGCAGTGGATCGGAGATTGTTAACAGCTGTTTGAACCTAAAGAAAGGGGCAGATATCAAACCTCTGCATCTATCTCAACTTTGGTAATGCAATGAATAGAGCGATAGGAGGAACAACTTCAAGAATCACCGGATTCTCAAGGAAATAAACAAGAATCTAGTGAATAATTACAAGGAAGAGACGGCAAAGAAGAAGATAGATAGATCTTCCCCCCATGGCAAAAATAAACTCATATATATAATTCCTATGTCACTTATTGCCAACGATGATTGACTTCTTCATAAAATGGATGTGAAAAATGCATTCTTTTAAAGAGAGCTAGAAGCAGTTTATATGAAGCTTCCCTCAAGGTCTCCAAGAACATATGGCAAGCAACAATATAAGCTATAGCCTCAAGCAATCACCAAAGGGCTTAGTATGCTAAACTAATTCTAAATTTTTTTGGTTTTAATCAAAGTAATGCATACTTCTTGTTGAGGCAAAAAGATGTTGGTAACCTAAAATATTTCCCAGGGATAGAAATACCTTGGATGAGGTCTCCACTCTTAAAGGATTTTTTTATCAAAGAAAATATACACTTGGTTTTTTGAGTGATATATGGAAGCAAGAAGCTAAACTTGCTTGCAGTCCCTTGGATGGGGACATCAAGGATGACGAATATTAAAAATGGTAAATTAATTTATCCATGCTCCAAAGACAAGTCATATGGCAGAAGTAGAAAGGGTGCTGAGGTTTTGAAGGGATCACCAGAATTAGACATCTATATGAAGAAGCATAACAGTTCAGAAATTATAGACTACAGGGATGTTGATTGGGTTGGGAGTGATTAGGACTGATGATCTACTATAAGTTAACTGCACATTTGCTGTAGGAAATTTGGCAACTTGAAAAAGGCAAGAAACAAGCTATGGTTGCTAGATCAAGTGTCGAAGCTGAGTATAGAGCACTAGTTGTTGCACCAGTGAGTTAATTTGGTTAAAAATAAATAAATTTTAAAACTGAAGTCATGTTTATTTATCACCACCTCAAGTTGGAAATGAGAATGTCTTGCAAACTTACTTGACATTCAAGATGCACCATCACTTTCAAGCGTGACCGACCATAAGTGGTTGGAGCCATAACTTTGGCATGTTTCATATAGGATTTTTGGTTTAATAACCCCTAAATCAATACATTTGCTACTGCTATGCAAACTTGATATTTCTTTAAAGCAGCAGCATTAGCATTATGAAGGACATCAAGTATTTTAAGATATATGTGTGGGTTTGCGAAGTAAAAAAACATATAGAAGTGTGCATTTCATGTCTATAAAAAGAGTTCCGTCATTTACCAACATCTTCTTCCTAGAACTTGAAGTGGCTAACATCTCTGCCACCTTTTCCAATAACTGTTCCTCTTCTCTAGCAGCACATTCCTACATGAATAGGAAGCAATTAAGAACTTGGCTGTTTGATTCTTTCTAAAAGAAATATGGCAAAAAGGAAATGAAATTGGTATTGTCGCTAACGTGGAGTCACCTCAAAGTTCTTCTCAAGATCATGCAGTTGCTGGTTTTGTATAATTTGTGACTCTTCCATGAATATGGTTAGTTTAGATGCATGAATATCAAGGGTTTCAAAAAAATCTGATGTTATCTTTGAAATTGACCTTGTCGACTCAATTGCTCTATCGTGACCCTGTATATTCAAAGAAGCAAACAATTATAATTGTTTAAAATTTCTCAAATGACTTTCAATAGCCACCTACCTCACGTTGTCGCTGAGCAAAGGTAGCTAACTTGTCCTCTTGGTTCAACAAAGATAGCTGAAGTTCATTTAGAAGCTGATCAGCCTCCAAAGCTATTCCTCTGAAGCACTGCATAAACCATGCGTCTATACATCAAGATAAAGTGATAGATTACTTAGAAAACAATTTACTTACATCTTCAAGAGTTGAAGAATGCAGTAACACTTGGGAATTCAGTCTACCAAGTGTGTCTCCCGACTTCTTGCCAAGCTCACCAGCTAAATCATCCAACACTCTGAATCCCAAATGATACATATTTTTGAGTCTGTCAACATGTAATCTAAGATCATTTGTGACCTGTGTATCAAACAAGTTAGTAGTAAGACCCTGCTGGCTAATGTAATTAATCTATAGGGTTGATCTAGCAACTAGGTCCCTGGGAGGACATATATATTAGAAAATACTAAGAACAAATGAAATGGGAAAAAAAAATCAGAAGATAAACCTTTGCTTTTGTAGACACAAAGGATTGCATGTTTCCTTCCATTTCTTTCAGTTGATTCTCCTGTTCCATCACTGAAGCCGAGACAGTTGTATGCAAGCTGTCCAGTTGTTGGGTTAACATGTACCGGAAGTTTTGGACAAGTATTCTGTTTCCTTCCTCTATTTTATCTTTTCTCTCTGTATGCCAAATGAAAAAAATTACGTTATTATTGGTTGAGACTACATCCTACCGAGGAAAATAAATAGCCTAATGAATGACAATAAAAAAAGAAGGGAAGGAAAAGGAAAATGGGAAGGTACAAACCTATTTTTGAGAACAAGCCTGAAACATCAGCAGCTGCATTTTGTAGCTCGGATCTCAGATCATATGCATGATCGACAAGTGCCTTCTCTGTTTTTAATATTACTCGAAGGCATTAGACAATAAGTGAAAAGCAATATAGTTTAAAAGCAATGGATGATAACTAAACTGGATAGGAAAAGTTTCCGAATTGTAACAGTACTTAATTATAATGCAAGATATTCCTGGTAGATGTTACACAATCTCATTAATTAAGAGCAATGGCATTTAGAATCATTACTAATGTAGAATCATTACTAATTTAGAATCATTACTAGATGTTCACCTGACTTGAGAAGATTGGATATAAAAAATTCCTTCTCTTTTATTATAGAGTTTGCTTGCCTATATCTCTCTTCCAAGCCCACATAAAGTTGCTCAGTGTTCACCAGTTTTTCCTGCACCAAATTTATATGTATACACACTTTGTCCAGTAGTAATTACAGATGTGTGCCAATAGTGCTTTACCTGAGTTTTTTCTAGTTTGTCACTAAAATCTGCACAAAGTATCTTTTGTGAATTGTAAAGCTCTTGAAGCTCACCTAGTTGCTGGTCAAAACATTTAAATATCTAATTCACACCTATATGGAAGAAATAGGGTACCACTGGACTAAGTAGATCAGGTGCACCTTATCCTTTGAGTCCAGATCAACTTCCAATTTTTCTATTTTCTCAGTCATGGCCTGCATTGATGAATCAATTATTTAAATGGATTATGAAAGTAAAGATATAAAGACAAAAGAATGACATCTTTATGACTGAGACTAACGAGCAATAATCAAACTAAATACTTCCGAACTAACCTTCTTCTCAGCTTCTTCAATCAAGTACATATCACGTGGGATGTAGATGCCATTCTTCTCTCTTGCAGCAAATAACTCTGTCGTACATGACAGTGACAATAATACCACAAATGTAAGTTAGGGGAGAACTAGTATATGCATTTAGAAAATGCATTAAATGTTCTAAAACAAGAAGCTTGCATGATAACCAGGATGCATAGTAAATTTCTTAAAGATGGGTCTAAGAGTTCATAATCACTATGACAATAAAATGATTAGCATCTGAAATAGATCCTTGGATACCTCAAGTGGTGCATGTCAATCAAATATGAAAAATAGACCATTGGATACCTTGATTTGTATAGCCATGGATTTATAGCTCATAAACTATATGACAATGACAATGCTTAGCATCTCAAATAGAGAATTGAACACCTCAATTGTGTGTTCTCACTGAATATTAAATATCCAAGTTTCAGAGTTATATAATAGATTAGCGAGAAGAAATATCAGAACATATTTAAAACATATTCATACTTAAGCACCTTGTTTCAGGCGGTCAATTTCTGCATACAAATCCTTGATCATAGCAGATTTCATCATCTTTTGGTTAACCTGTGATACAATAATTTAACATTTATTTGGTTTCTAAAAGATGAATAGCAAATGATAAGCTGAAAGTTGTTAATGACCTCAGGCTTGTTTTTGATATTCTTTGCACGGTGTGCATAATCCAACGTGCTCAAAGTCTCTTCCAAACAGAGGATGGATGGCGATATAGTGGCAATAACACAAGTCTTAGTCTTTCCTCCCAAGGAATCTCTAAGTAGCCTTGTCAATTTGCTGTCTCTGAAAGAAAATAGACAAAGTTCAATTTACAAAGGATCATAACAGGAAAGAAGAAAATGTGACACAAACAGATTTAGACTATACCGATATGGAATATGGCCAGAATGCTCAACGAGAGTATTAATCACACGGCCAAGAGTGAGCAAACTTTTATTAATTTCCCCAGCTTCTCTTGCTCTTCCCTGTAATCGAAGATATTCAGACAAGAAATATCAATATTGAATGAAGCTGTGAAAATCTAATGGAAAATGAAAGACACAAGAACTTAGATGGTTAGTGAACTTTTCTAGTGGAAATATCAATTAGCAAACAAAACACTCATCCTACTTGATTAAACATGAAGGGTTTACTCACATCTCTAGCACCAGATCGTGATATATTTTCTGAACCAGCAAGATCAACAAGATTAAGTTTGCCAGATTTAATCAGTTCTTCTCCATCAGGAGTAATCTCCTTGATGTGAATTGTAATGGAAAAAATGGAATGGGATCTGCTACTTTGTTTGTTGAGGAGGGTCTCTGCAGTACGCCTTTTTGCAGACCCTTTGTCCAAGATTCTGTAAATTTCATCAGAAGTATAGACTACCTCCTCCTCCAATCCTCTCACGAAAACACCACCCTTCCCATCCTCCATGAGAGCGATAGGCTTCTTATTCTTGTCATCAGAGAATTTTGATTCGTCTGGGGCCAAAAGATCAGTTATCTCCTCATTGTACAGCTCAAGAAATGAGACTTTCATGCTATATTCAGCACATTGTGCTTCCAGTATTTCAAAAATTTGCTTCACAGCCCTTGGGATAACTCCAGCATCACTAGGAAACTCTCCATTCTACCATGATCGTATAGTTTAGAGCTCAAAGAGAAGCGGAGTAGCTGCAATTCTTCATTTTGCATCAGTGAAGGAAAAAACTTACCTTGACTTTTCTTCCCCTGCCTTCCATTGTATAGGTCTTTCCTGTGCCTGTCTGCCCATATGCAAATATGGTGCAATTGTAGCCCTCTAGAACCTCATTTACTACAGGAGCTACAGCTTGGTCAAACAAATCCTTTTGCTTCGAGGTTGGGCCGAAAACCTATATAATTTATATATACAAAGGCAGATTTTTCATGCATGGAGCTGACAGTTAAGTTATATAGGTAAAATATTGAAGCCAGAGGTTTCAAAAACCTTGTCGAAGGTAAAGGTTCTGTCGATCAGCTTGTTAGCAATATTCTGAGCTGCTGAAACTTCTCTGCGATGTTCATTGCAAGAAATGACCGCCTGGGCGCTCCCTCTTTTCTCGTCGTCACTTAATGGCCTGGAAATATTGCAGACAATACAGATAGATTAAGTAAAACAAAATCTTAGAAAATCCAGGCAAAATCCCATCTTTTAGCCCCAATTGGTTCTCACCTGCATCTTAGGATCACTTGGACGTTGACCCCCCTCTCCCTATCGAACTTGCTGCTCGAATTACCATTCCCATCCAACGACCGGAAATCTCTCCCGTGCTTCTCCGTGGACCTCGGAGTCTGTGAAGGCGACACCGGGACAAATCCAGATCTCCTTTGAGAGCTATCCATCTTCTATCTACCTGGTACATTCAATTCCAAATATTTAACATTTTTAACATCTCAGCAGAGTTTCCGAAAGCAACACCATACTGTTCTTAAGCCCAAGAGCTGCAATTTTCAGTTACTGGATCTAATCTTAGTAAACTAGCGAAACAAAACGGCAGTATCCCTAATTTTCAGCTTCAATCGCAGAAATAAACTTTTGATCACAAAAAAATCAAAGATGCATCCAACTCCAATCAAAATCACATCCTCATTCAATACCGGGACCGCGCCGGCACCCAAAAAGAAAACGCAACGTCGAGGAGCCGGATAAAATGATATCGATAACGACGCACCACAATATACTCGAACTCTGAGATTCCAGCACAAGATCACTCGGCTTCTGTGAGATTTCGGCGTCAAAAGAGGATTTCGGAGTGCGGAAGAGGGATCGAGTCGCCGAGCACTTGGAGAGAGCGGAGATCACGACGACTTAAATAGCGCAGCAAAATTGACGGCGTTAAGACAGTCGTGGCGACGACGAGTTCGTGTTTGAATTCAAACGGAATCCATCACTTGCGCCGGCAGTCGACCGTTAGAAAACGGAGTGGATTTTTTAATAATAATAATAGAGCAAATACCCAAATTAGCCCTCAAAAATTTAAAAATATTTCAAAAATCTTTAAAATGCTCAAAATTAGAGGAGAATAAAATTACAAAAATATCCTTTTATTGATGGAAAAAAAAACATCCTTTTAATTTTTACAGAAAATCATTTTGACTTATATATATATATATATGTGAATATTTTTAATAAATTAGGGCAAAATAAGAACAAATTGACTTTTGAACACTGAGTAGATTTTTTTTCTTGCATTAGATTTGTTTAGTAGAATACTATTTAGTAGTCTACATTGCCTACAGTCTTTTAAGGATCTGTAATATTTAATTTAGAGAGGATTTAATGAGAGATTAATTGCTCAGTTGTGTTTGTTTAGCAATGTTTTAATTGAAATTATGGGGCTTTATTAAATATTAGACCCAAAAAAAAGATTTGGCACAATCTAAATATTCAATTGTTGGATTCTATTTGAAGATCATGTTTAGAATTTATTTGTTAAAATTTTGTTTCCTTTGAATGGCATTTGGAGTGTGGCAAATAAAAATGGAAAAACAAATTAAGACAATTTCTTATTTTTTTAAGTTTTAAGATTTTTTTAAACACTCAAATTAAACTCACATCCTCGTTGACCTATAAGCTTCATTAGGCATTTAACCCTCTTCAAGTCATAAATTCACTCAAATCGTTTGCAAACAGCTTAGCATTTAGCTTAATTAAAGTTATTTATATTCATTCAATATTCACAAGGCTACTAAATAAACGCCTTTGGGACATAGCTGAATTGGTTACAACGGAACAGACTTGTAGAATAAGGTAAGGATTTGAATCTCGACTAAGCTGAGCAATATCCTCCTTCGTTGTGACCAACTGCAATTTCTCAATTTACCTCTTCATAGATGGTCGTGGAGCCGACCACGGGCTTGCTCACATGGTGGGATGAGGCATGGTTTTTATTCCTCCCCTGCGATGGTAAATTCTGATTTACTCCCTCTAGACACTTGTGGGGCCGAAAAAGGTTACTAAATAAACAAACTCACTCATACGAGTATTTTAAAAGTTAACCTCTCAATACATAAGTTGTGTTTTATATTTATCTGATAGATAAATCAAGAAAGATTATCTCTATTTACCTTCAAAATTAGTAGAACAAAACTTGAACACTTACATTATCAAAAAATATTAAATAAACAAACTCGAATGAATTATTAAGTTGAATGAATAAACTTAAATCGATTATCTTATCAAATAAGTTTGAATAATGGAAGACTTATTCATTGGTATCTTTAATAAACAGGCCTTTAGCCTCCATCGTTACTGGACCTTTTTGAAAGCCCAATAGTAGTTGACCAATAGGGCCATAATTAAAGCCCATAAATCCAATTAATCCGATTGGATGTCTGCTTTAGGTCCGCACACCGTTCGCCCAAATATGCTCGACAATCTCAACCGTCAATGTGGTTTATTTACTTCATCACTAAATCCGACGGTAAGGACGAGAACACCTCATCGATCCGTGCCTGCAACTTTCTGCCCAATCACCGTCATCCTCTTCTATCTATATAAACTCCCCCCACCCGTCGGTTCTTCCTCATCTCAAACGCCCGTTTCCGTCTCCCTTCGAACCCTCGTTTCTCCTTCTCGATCGCGATCTCCCATGGCGCCCAAGGCCGACAAGAAGCCCGCGGAGAAGAAGCCCGCCTCCTCCGACAAGTCGGCGGAGGAGAAGGAGAAGAAGGCCGCGGCCGAGAAGGCCCCGGCGGAGAAGAAGCCCAAGGCCGGCAAGCGCCTCCCCTCCAAGGACGGGTCCGCGACCGCCGACAAGAAGAAGAAGAAGGCGAAGAAAGGCACCGAGACTTACAAGATCTACATCTTCAAGGTGCTCAAGCAGGTCCATCCGGACATCGGGATCTCCAGCAAGGCCATGTCCATCATGAACTCCTTCATCAACGACATCTTTGAGAAGCTCGCCCAGGAAGCGTCCCGCCTCGCCCGCTACAACAAGAAGCCTACCATCACCTCCCGCGAGATTCAGACCTCCGTCCGCCTTGTCCTCCCCGGTGAGCTCGCGAAGCATGCTGTCTCTGAGGGTACCAAGGCCGTTACCAAGTTCACCAGTTCTTGAACTTATGTAGGTTGATTGGTTCTCCGTTGATTCTGTCAATGATCTCGGTATCTACGGTGTCTCTCGTTGTTTCTGCCTTTAATGCCTGTTCTAGGGGTAGGTTGTTCATCATGTAATATAGCACTTTCTGACATGCAAGCAATGAGATGATGTGCTTCCAATTTTCCGTGTGTCAAGTTAACATTTTGTTTTGTGAATTGGTTTTCTATGCTCTAATTCTGTTTGTGAATTTAATACTAGTTTTGAAATGCATTATCAATGAAGGTGTTCCTTAGGAATGCGTTAATTCGAAGCTGCTGGTCTTGTTTCTTGTTGTCAAATGTTATTCGTGCCCATGATCAAGCATGCTCATCAAGCTGCTTTATTGAATAGGCGACAAGATTCTTCTGTAACTATTTACCATCTTCTGAATTGGTTTTTGTGAACAATTCCCCAATTGATTAGGGCATTAAAATTTTAAATTTTGATCTAGGTTCTTAATCTATTGTTTGATTTTGCTCCAGAACTTTGTGCTGATTCAGTGATGATGAGTTTTGCAATCATGTCGAATTGATTAGTACATGAGTTTCTTCTAGTGTGAGTAGGAACAACAGAGGGTTTATATCTCTGGGTGTTTGATCGATCATGAAAGCTCCCTCTTGTTCTATCTCTTGGTGTTCTAGATTGTTTCTAGTAATTTGTACTACTTTGTTTAGGGTTTATATCTGAATCTATAATGTACTATGACAGTTCTGTCCATCACAGATCCTACAAATTTTTTGATGAAGTGACACCAATCCTTCCATTGTTGGTTTTGATGAAGTTATGGTTTTGTTGCAACAACATAGTGGTTAAAATGTAGATTTAACAATTATTAAACCTAAAACTGCAACTTAAATCCTGATGCAAATTGTACATGAACCTCAGTTCCTGCTGAACTCTTGCAATTAGCAAATGAATTTCAGAACACACTTGATCTTTGAGATTCATTGTGGTCAAGTTTTTAGTTTCAATGCTTGGTTTGCACTATCATTTGATTTATGATTCTGTTGTTCCAGTGTGAAATTGTCAATAAAGATGGCATTAAAAAGTTGTAAAAAAAAGAGCAAAAACAACAGCTAAAGTTACTCTTTTGCAACATGAACAAGAACTGAATAAGAACTATGAGAAATACATGTTCTTCCTCAGATCCTTTGATTAGCAAGGTTTACTTTAGGGATATGCAATTAAAGCACTGATCAGAGGATCGCTAGATACAATGTGACACTTTCGATAGCAGATCGACGGAGGAGGCACTCCTAAGTCGCCTTCTTAGGGGACTTACCGGCCTTCGCCGGAGGCTTGTTCTCCTTGCCCACCGCCGCCTTGTCCGCCTTCTTCGGCAGCAGCACAGGGTTGATGTTGGGCAGCACGCCGCCGTGGGCGATGGTGACGCCGGCCAGCAGCTTCCCCAGCTCCTCGTCGTTCCTTATCGCCAGCAGCACGTGCCTGGGCACGATCCGGTTCTTCTTGTTGTCGCGCGCCGCGTTGCCGGCCAACTCCAGCACCTGCGCGTGTTCAGGCGGCTCAAATCGGATCGGACCATGAAAATAGGAGGAACCTTTGGTCGAACTCAACGGAGCACTCACCTCGGCAGCCAAGTATTCAAGGACGGAGGCGAGGTAGACGGGCGCGCCGGTGCCGACGCGCTGGGCGTAGCGCCCCTTCTTGAGGAAGCGGCCAATGCGGCCGACGGGGAACTGGAGGCCAGCCTTGATGGACCGGGAAACGGGCTTCTTCTTCGGGCCGCCACCACGCCGCCCGGCCGCACCCTTCTTCCCCTTCCCTGTACCGGCTGTTGCGCTCGTTTCCATCTCTGAATCCTCCTGCTGCGGCTAGTGATGAGGAAGGACATCGACGGCGCCACAATTTATAGCTCTGAGTTTGAGCTCGCGGGGGCGCGAGTCCTCGGATCGAGCACCGTGATGAGCAAAAGCCGTTGGATTTGTGTCGGATCGACGGCGTACAATAACTCTGAGCTGTGATCCGTGGGTTTTCTGTGTAGACCAATGAGAGATCGTTCTGCGGCTTCTTGTGCGAATCTAATTAATATTCTAGTCTAATCTTTTATTTAAATATTATTTTTAATAAATATAATTTGAGTAAAAATCAAAAGGCATCTTCCATTTAACGAATCGCAAATGGGCACTCTATCGTATGTTTGATTCTAATAATCTATCTTCTTTTAGTATTAATTACTGTATGTAACAATTATTTCATAGCTATTATTTTTATTTGGTCAAAATTATTTTAATTTTTTTACCTATTTAATAATTATTATATTATTATAATATTGCAACAATATAAATTAACTATTATAATATTATAATAATTATTATACAAATTTTAAAATAATTTTAATAGAGTTTAAATAATTTTGATCAAATTAATAAAATAATATTTTAATATAATAATATTTTATGTACAATAAATTTTGATTAGAGTTTATATTTTGTATTATAAAAACTAAATAGTAATTGTTACAATAGCACTGCAAGTAAAAAAATATTCTTGAAATATAAACTGAGCTATTTTTTCAGGCTCATGCCTACTGACTATTGCATTCATCTTTAATATATCTTATTTGTAGAACTGACGCAAAATGAGTTACAAGATCAAAAATCATGGATACTTCGAAATAGGAAACAAAACTGAGCTAAGAATCAGGAGCACTTGCTCCTCTCCACTTGGTCCATAAACGCCTCTGATAGACCTTGTCCACCTTGATTTCCTTAGTCGAGCGCCCTCGCCTTCGATAGACCTGTTCTGCCTTGATTTTTGCTGATGTGGCCTCTTGTTGACTTGGCATTATAAGCTCAAGTTTCTGCGCTTCAGCTGACATGGCCTCCTGCTGACTTGGCACTATAGGGTCTTTGGGATTGAGCTCTTGTGCCATCATCATTTCTTCAGGCTCATGCCTGCCTACTGATGCAGCCTCCTGGTGATTCGGCACGATGGACTCATGTTGGCTTGACACTCTGGCCACCTCAGGGTAAACCACTTGCACTTCAATTTCTTCGGGTGCGTGCCGTCTTGCTGCTGATGTGGCTGCCAGTTGACCTGGCACTACGAGCTCCAATGTGTCGACCTCGTGTATCTCGATTCCTTGAGGAGCATGATCCCCTTGTGCTGTTGTAGCTTGATCCTGTTGATTTAGTTCTGCCATTTGTACCTCAACTTCTTTGGTTGCATGTCCTCCTGCTGCTGATGTGGCCTCCTGCTGGCTTGACACTCTGGCCTCCTCAGGATAAACCACTTGCATTTCAATGTCTTTGGGTGCTTGCCATCTGTCTGCTGATGTGGCCTCCAGCTGACCTGGCACTATGAGCTCCAATGTGTCAACCTCGTGTATCTCGATTTCTTGAGGAGCATGATCCCCTTGTGCTGTTGTAGCTTGATCCTGTTGATTTAGTTCTGCCATTTGTACCTCAACTTCTTTGGTTGCATGTCCTGCTGCTGATGTGGCCTCCTGCTGGCTTGACACTCTGGCCACCTCAGGGTAAACCACTTGCACTTCAATTTCTTCGGGTGCATGCCGTCTTGCTGCTGATGTGGCCTCCAGTTGACCTGGCACTATGAGCCCCGATGCGTCGAGCTCGTGTATCTCGATTCCTTGAGGAGCATGATCCTCTTGTGCTGTTGTAGCTTGATCCTGTTGATTTAATTCTGCCATTTGTACCTCAACTTCTATGGTTGCATGTCCTCCTGCTGCTGATGTGGCCTCCTGCTGGCTTGACACTCTGACCTCCTCAGGATAAACCAGTTGCACTTCAATGTCTTCGGGTGCATGCCACCTATCTGCTGATGTGGCCTCCAGCTGACCTGGCACTATGAGCTCCAATGTGTCGACCTCGTGTAATTCAATTCCTTGAGGAGCATGATCCCCTTGTGCTGTTGTAACTTGATCCTGTTGATTTGGTTCTGCCATTTGTACCTCAACTTCTTTGGTTGCATGTCCTGCTGCTGCTGATGTGGCCTCCAGCTGGCTTGACACTCTGGCCTCCTCAGGATAAACCACTTGCATTTCAATGTCTTTGGGTGCTTGCCATCTGTCTGCTGATGTGGCCTCCAGCTGACCTGGCACTATGAGCTCCAATGTGTCAACCTCGTGTATCTCGATTTCTTGAGGAGCATGATCCCCTTGTGCTGTTGTAGCTTGATCCTGTTGATTTAGTTCTGCCATTTGTACCTCAACGTCTTTGGTTGCATGTCCTCCTGCTGCTGATGTGGACTCCTGCTGGCTTGACACTCTGGCCTCCTCGGGATAAACCACTTGCACTTCAATTTCTTCGGATGCATGCCGTCTATCTGCTGATGTGGCCTCCACCTGACCTGGCACTATGAGCTCCAATGTGTCGACCTCGTGTATTTCGATTCCTTGAGGAGCATGATCCCCTTGTGCTGTTGTAGCTTGATCCTGTTGATTTAGTTCTGCCATTTGTACCTCAACTTCTTTGGTTGCATGTCCTCCTGCTGCTGATGTGGCCTCCTGCTGACTTGGCAGTATGAGCTCCATGGCATCGACCTCGCACATAACGATTTCTTTAGGCACATGATCCCCTTCTGCTGATGTGGTTTCCTCCTCCATTGGGCAGACCTCATCTATCTCCATTTCTTCAGGACCATGGCCCCCTCTTGCTGAAGTAGCTTCTTCCAACTGACTGGACACTTCCAGTTGTGCCTCTTCGGGCGCGTGCTCCTCAGTAGACATGGCTTCTTGTTGACTTGGCACGATCGCCTCCCTGACAATCAGCTTCTCCAGAATAGTTGTCGACTCAAACATCATCAGTGGATACTCCATCAAATATGCCTTCAACTGTTCATACAAAAAGAAAAGCATATTTCAAGCACACATTGGACACAATCCAAGTGTTTTGCTCACACCAACGATATTATCGATAAACCGAATTGGCAACAACTTTAGCATGAGAGAGGAGCTCACCTTTTCCTCCGACATTTCTGAAAACCCAAGCTTGTCTGTCCATAATGAGAGCATATCTTTGGTAGTGGGAACTATGATGCACTCGACTTCCAAGCTAGATAATATTTGCTCGACTAGTGAGAAAAGAAAGTAATCCTGATTCCGAGTAGAAGAAAAACATAAGAAGAATCTCAATTGTGTATCGGTTAGCAATGTTTTAGCCGAGGCAAGCTTAAGATTTTGACTCAATTAGGATGGAGAAAAAACACTGTAAATGCCTACTCACCTTTCCTCGGTATTTTTCACAGGTAGCCACCAAAGGGATTTCTGCAACATGCCGACCGAAAACCCTAAAGATCGCAGCTGATATAATGACCGACCTGAATTTTACAGAAAAAGAATTAAGCTATAAAAGATTTAAGGCTAAAGAGCCATCCAAATAAGATTGCAGATGCCATCTGCAACCAAGCTTGGCCAATGGACTTAAACATAAGAACAAAATAACTTTTGTTAAAGAGGAAAATTAATATTACTTTACAGCAATGATTACACAATATACTCCTCCAAGCAATTTGCCTGCTGCATCTTCACTGCAAAAATACAAAATGGTACACATGACATACAAGTGCACACACACAAAAGACAAATAAACAAATAAATAAAACTTACCCATAAACCATAGAAGTTAGGAAATCATTGCCTCCACTGATGATAGGATAATATACTTCCTACTGTCAGAAAATTGATCACATTAAAATTTGATAGAACACAAATATCCTCATTGTGCAGTTGAATACCTAATTAAGCAAACAGGGGGAAGAAACTACATTAACCAATAAGCAGTGATGGGGTTGGGGATCATCCTAGTATAAGTATGTTGACCAAACTTTTCAGGCACCACACCTGCTTGCCAATTGTTATCATTAAAAGATAGCATCATTGACTTTGAGTCACACACACAGATTACTGATGCAGTGGGTACCCTAGATTCTATAGCGAGCCCTCGATCCTTCAGTAGCATTCATTCCTCCATTAGCAACTACAGATTATTGACAGTCTCCAGTATTGGGTGGTCAAGTTCCATTTAGATGGCTTTTGCTTCCTTAATTCTTCTATTATGACTCAAAAAGAACATGAGAATCACTTATTGGTTGTCCACTTTTGATGGAAGTGCATTTGATCCTGTGCTTTCAAAGACAGATTATTGCTGATTGCTGATCTACTCGTGACAGGTCATGCAAGGAATTTCAACTTTCTAACTGGAATAATTGAGCACAGATAAATGTGAAATTTTGCAGTGATGCGAGGAACTTCTTAAGAGGTAGTAAAGTTCACTTAGGTGATTTTGCTACTAGACCTTGTGGTAGTGGTGATCTATTTCTTGACAGTTTGGTGATGCAATTTGAAAATATCAGTTTAGTGGTAAATCATCTAACGCATGCCAACATGCATTAATAGTTCGTCTTTATACAATTGTATAATATGACCATATCTTTACCATGGTAGGATTACCTCATGCATCTATCTCAATGAAACATCTAGATGATCAAACTGGGTCCAAATCAAGACCTAAGCCATAATTCAGTTTTGCCTAACTCTGGTTCCAATTCATAGTATGGAAAAGAGATACTTCTAATAAAAGGTGGTCGCGCCTATATACCTACTCTTAACTTTCAGAACAAGTATATTTGCACTATGTTGAGCCAGACCAAAAGCCTTTATTCGCATATAAGTACTTCTACACAAGTGTAAATAAAGACAAGCAATTGATGCATGTTCACCCAAAGAAACAGAGTGCATGTGATTTTAGAAAAACATTAAAATATTTTTCTCCCATCAATCAAAAATAAAACTTACTTTGAAAACTTCAATAGTCTTATCAAGCTTCAATTTGTCACTAACATAGTTACCACTCAAAAGTTGCCAGTAGATACCAGCTTCAAGGGCATCACTCAAATCACACCCAGAAGTTTTTAACGAACTGCATAGCCAATCTGGAAAATACTTTTCACCATCATCAACTAAGTTTCGCAGACTAGAATGAATTGATTCACATTCTACAGAACAGAACCACGTGCAATCCAACGGGACTTCCTGCATCAAATCTTATAAATAGAAATAGCAATGGTGCCTCTGAACAGTCTTTATCATGTTAGGTCAGCATAATAACTAAATAGAACAAAGGAATCTGCAGTCACCTTTAGGTCGCACACTCCATGATCCTTTAAACAACCGATATGGTACTCCCTTTCACACTAAAAGCAGAAGTCATCAAACCATGCTACAATAAATAATGCCAAAAGAAAAAACTTGAAGGGAAAACAAGTGGCCTACTTGTGTACAGAAAATAATTGTTTTTGGACTAAAAACATCGAGAATGAAAGAGCCATCCCTGGATATATTGAAAGAGACAATTTTGTAACTTAATATGGCAACAAAAAAAGAATCAAAACATTTAGTCTAGACGGTAGCATACTTGCAAAGGGTGCAACAAAGAAATTCATCTGTTTCAGTGATTAAGCGAAGTCTTGAGCGACCATTTATTGCATGAGGTCTAAACCTGAGATCCATGCAATGTGGGCAGTAACACTCACCACCGGGAACAATTTGTAACTCCAAGCAAGCTGAAAATTTGTGGCAAGTCTATGAGTAAGCATGCCAGCTAACTTTTTGAAGAAGGATATAAACAGATAGCGCTATCCAAGTTGTTAGATATGACAACATTCTGGTGCCACTAATAGTCCTTAAAACATTTAGTATGACATAAGATCTAAACGTCCTGATAATTATGTTTGAACTACATTAAAAAAATGTTCAAATGAGCACTAGCTGTACTAGTTAACAGATAAATTAATTTGGGAATTTGATTATATTAAAGAGCATATGGAGATTAAAATGTTATACTGACTACTATAATTAGTATAAGGTTATTGAAATATTCATTTACTTTCACCTGGGTGGAAGTTTTTGGTGCAACCATCACAGCAAACCAGGTTCCCTCCAGTTCTGCAAGTAGCACATAATAATTTGTTGGAACTTGCTATCAACTTCTGACCATTAAACAGAGCACTCGACAAGTCATGGAGTGTTATCCCATCAGAAGTATAAATGTTGCGGTATCTGCACAAATACAGAAATATAATTAAGCCAACTAATTTTTTAGTTTTGTACTTCATTTTTCCAAATCAATCAACAAAGTTACAATATTAGCTTACGGTTGGCGCCTTTTATGGAACCCAGCATGGGCTTCAAACTGTGAAGGACTCATCTGATTACAGAGAGTTGGTTTTAGAATTTTAATGCCACAAGTACAATTCAACATGACAAAAATGGAAATAATGTACCTTCTTGTGACAGCAATCACATATGATACAATTCCCTTCTTTACGACCTGTCTTGATTGTCTAAAAATAAAGAAAGCAATCGTATGATTACAAAAGGATCAACTAAAAAACTGAAACTAATTTGACAGGAAATGATGAAAAAAATACCTGTCCTTTTACACAGTAATTCAATTTAGATCCATCTTGAAGACCATTTTCGTCGAAAATCAAACGGTGCAAGCTATTATCCCTAAACAAAGAAAAATATCTCAAATTAAATCAGCTTTCAGAAGGCAGGAATGGAGATAGATTCACCCTTTGTCGGAGTAAATCACACCTTTTCTTAGAACCGCTTTGAGAAGTAACCTTATGTTTCCTTGGGGATGCATGAGAATTGCACACTATCGATGATCCAAATGGCTTAGAACTCACATTTGAAGCTAGGGAAGGATAGCGTTCTTCTACTTTTCTTGATTCAGGAATCCCAGTGATATTTGACAATGCATGAGAATTGAGCTCTATAGATGATCCAAATGGCTTAGAACTCAAAGTAACACTTGAAGCTAGGGAAGGATGGCATTCTTCTATTTGTTTTGATTCAGGAATTCCAGTGATATTTGGTAATGCATGAGAATCGAACTCTATAGATGATCCAAATGGCTTAGAACTCAAGGTAACACTTGAAGCTACAGAAGGATAGCATTCTTCTACATGTCTTGAGAAGCTCATGGAGCTTTTCATATTATTGAGAAATAAGGCTGACTTTGTGTCGCTTCCTGCTTCTCGCCCCAAGGCCCTGTTTTCGGAGTTTACATTGGATAAACAAAAAGTTTCTTCCTTTATAATAATGACCCTTATGCTGACAGAAAAATTTAAGAATCGTACCCAAAAAAAAATCTTTGTCAGTTTCAGATTTTTTTCCCAGCACACTGATGCCTAACAGAAAAAGCTTGATAAAATAAAAGCATCCAATGTTTAATTACATGTTTGATTGTCATATTCAAAACACCCCTACAGGTGCTGACAATAGTTAGTTAAGTTGATTTGGAAGATTATAATATAATTAAACCCTTTGCTCACATATAAATCACAAGTAAAGCAAGATGGGAAACAAAACAATTGCATACTTACGCTTATTTTAAAACCTCATCAACTGTAACAATCTTCATCCTGTGAATGGATTAATTTGGCATTTAAGAGTATATAAAACCAACAGCCTCTTCAAGTGTAACAATCTCTATCCTGTGAATATGTTAATTTGACGTTTAAGAGTATATAAAACCAACTAGCATAATTGCATGAGTCCGGTGGTCTTTTTTTTTCATGTAGTTTTGAATAAACAAGTTTCGGTTAGAACACAATAATTTTTAAATCAAGAATGTATGATGACTAATATATCAGAAATAAAGAAACTAACTGGGGTATTAGTAATGATATAGTCTTCCATAGAGAACAAGAGAGCTATAATCTATGGGGTTGATGCCAAATAGTCATGATACCGTTTAGATTTTTTAAAAAAAACAATGTGAATGATGAATTAGTAAAATAAATATTTTTAACATAAAGTGCACCTTATTAATTAATTTTAGCTTAATTAAGTATATCTTTCTATAGTAAATGATATTTCCACAGAAAATTCAAATATAATACTTGTTAGAAGGAAACTGTAATAATATGGATTCTGATAATGACTCACTGTAGAACTGAGTCATCTGTAATTTGAATTTTCAGGTCATTAGGTTCAGTTTCATCCACATCTTTGCTGATTTCATTTTGATTGATATCCACAGAGAATGATCCTAGAAACAGAAACAAAAAAAAACATAAATATCTAAATCTTAATCTAATGAGAAGATTGAACCCTAGTATCTTTAATAGAATCAACCAACAAAAAGTTCATAATAGAAAATCTCTACAAGAAAAATTTGAAAAAGGTTGCATACCTGAGTTACCTTTCCATTTCTCGAAGTGTTCTATAGAAGGTTGGATCTGAAACTCCATTAACACTTTATGAAGTGACCCAAGTTGAATATGTCTATCCTTCAAGATTTTCACTAACTGATAGATAGTTATACCACACTCCAAAAAGATGTAATTATTTTGATTTTTTGAAGTCATATCCGCATGCTTTTCAAATTCAAGAGCAGAAAGCACCTACATATTGAATGTCATGATTTCAGAAAACAGAAGTATTTCACATTATAATAATCTCATAAGATTTATAACTTATTTTATATAACCCAACCCGAGTAGAAAAAAATTGGATTTACTCTACTAATTAGACTACCATAGAACTACCTAAATTACATATCAGAGCAATATAGACTGGGGAAAAATGAGATGCATGAAAAATTTTGCAAATACAAGACGTAGTTGTAGTCGTAGCTGCAATATAAAAATATAGACTGCTTTTGTGCTCGCTAGCAACCAAAGATTAATGGATATTGGAGGAATAAATTCAGCTACACAAGAATATGGATCAAGTAGGTGCTTTAGTATAAGCAGTGTGCTAGTTAAAAGCTGACAAGCAGTTTCAGTTGAAGAGAATGGGAAAAGGATAGCAACTAACATTGTTATAGTTACATGAGGAGCAACCACAACGGTACCCAAGATTGCTTATGATTCCATGAAGCCTTGCCTGGAAATAACCAACCATTTATGTAGAACATAACACAAACATTTACAGAAGGAAGAAAAAAGTTAGGAGAAAGCAATTAGCATATGATGAAATTTGACCTTGCCCTTTATATAATTTACAGGTAATCCCTCTAGGATTCCAGTCAAGAGCAAGCTCTTGACATTCAAAATGAGGCTATTTTCTGTAATTTTTTCAACTTTTCTCTGTTGATTTTTATAAGGGGTTTCAGAGAAGTTCTTCTTCCCTTCTGTATTTACTCCATATCTCATCACTTTGTGATGTTTTTGTGCTTCATTATCTGAAACCAAGTCAACACCATATTCGACTCCTTGCTTCTTGCTCAAGAAATGATTATCTAAATCACATCGATTGAGAAAAGATTCATCAGGCCTCTGCAACTTTGTCAAATTAGAGCAACAAGGTGAATCTTCTGCTGATTTTAAAGTAATATCATCAATCTCTTTCACCAGTCCTGATACCTGCTCCTCGATACTGAAGGAACAGAACAAAAAGGAACAATGAGTTTCTTACCCAATTCAACTGGAAAGTATGACAAAATGCATGTTGGTGATAATTCACAATGTATATAAACAAATCATTAAACTAAAAATGCTTTTTAAGGAACTGATTAGTGGTCACTTGGCATTATGAAAGATTGTGTGAAGAATAAAGATATATAATGGGCCATAAATTACCAAAGAGAAAATTCCAATGGAAAATAGCCATTATATCCTACCAAGTGACTGTGCCTTACTACATGATATATAAAATGTCCAGCTATGGCTCAATAATATACCTAGTCTCATCTGCAATTGAAGCAATAATTCCGACATGTCCATTTGGCGCAAACAATGCTGCAAAAGAAATAGATAAACCTCTTGAATCCAATAATTCAATGCAACCGAACTTGAATCATAAAATACAAGAGAAATAAACTGAAATCACTTAGAAAGGCTTTCACCTTTCCACTTTTGAAACTGTTCCATATTGGGTGGGCAGTGAATCACTTCTTTAATAACTTCGTCGAGAGATCCAAGATGTGTGCCTTTCAATCTATTCACTATTGTATAAAGAGTTACCCCACTATCCAAAAATACATTATTTGAAATCCCACCTGCATTCTTCGAAGACTTGAGAGCAGATACTATCTGAAATTCATTACACAAACTGAGAAAGCATTACATCATGGGCAAACTGTTATTATCTAAAAGTAGATTCATTGAAGTCCATGTCCTATAATAAAAATCATATAAAAATTTAGCTGCTAGACTAAAAGTAAAGAATAATTTCACAATGTTAAATAAGCACCACAAAGAGGAAAATTTTGTGGTTGATGAAGATGAATGGGTGTACTTAGCATACCACACATTGTACGACAAGATAAATCACTGTTTCTGCTATGAGCATGGTTTTAAAAAGCCCAAGCATTCCACATGTTTGGTTTATTTAAACTAATTTCAACTAATTGACTTAAAAAACTAAGCTATCGCATTTAGTAGCTTGTAATTCGTAATTATAGTTATTTTGCAAGTAATAAATACTTTAACTACCAATATAAATATCTTCACAATGCATAATGCAGCATGTGCGTCGAGTCAGATTATAAGTCTAAATATCTTTCTTGCCACAATTCATACAAGAAAATCAAATATATTAAAAATCACAGAGCGTAACCTTGGGACGATCCAATGGAGAGCAACTGAAACGAAATCCAAAACCTTCAATAAACCCCTGCGCCTCCACCTGAGAGCAGAACTCCGCGCAATGTAAACCTCCATTTGGAAAATAAAAGGAACCTAAAAGGCGAAAGAGATCTCGATGCTTACCCCATTGTACTTGTACGAGAAGGGTAAACCCTCGAGCAGCCCAGTGGAGAGCAAGCTTTGCTCGTCGGAAAGAATGCTCGTCGGCGTGTACTGTGCCGCTACCGGCGTACTCTCGTTCTCACGCCTGATAAGGTTTTCGCCGTCGCCGCCGTCCATGGAAGTTACTCTTTGCCTTACGGCGCGGTCCGGTGGACCAATTGAAAGCCCTGTATCGTTTGATTGATCGCTGATCCGGTCAATTTATATATATTTTTAAATATTACAATGTGTTTATACCTAGTCTCATCTGCAATTGAAGCAATAATTCCGACATGTCCATTTGGCGCAAACAATGCTGCAAAAGAAATAGATAAACCTCTTGAATCCAATAATTCAATGCAACCGAACTTGAATCATAAAATACAAGAGAAATAAACTGAAATCACTTAGAAAGGCTTTCACCTTTCCACTTTTGAAACTGTTCCATATTGGGTGGGCAGTGAATCACTTCTTTAATAACTTCGTCGAGAGATCCAAGATGTGTGCCTTTAAATCTATTCACTATGGTATAAATAGTTACCCCACTATCCAAAAATACATTATTTGAAATCCCACCTGCATTCTTCGAAGACTTGAGAGCAGATACTATCTGAAATTCATTACACAAACTGAGAAGGCATTACATCATGGGCAAAATGTTATTATCTAAAAGTAGATTCATTGAAGTCCATGTCCTATAATAAAAATCATATAAAAATTTAGCTGCTAGACTAAAAGTAAAGAATAATTTCACAATGTTAAATAAGCACCACAAAGAGGAAAATTTTGTGGTTGATGAAGATGAATGGGTGTACTAAGCATACCACACATTGTACGACAAGATAAATCACTGTTTCTGCTATGAGCATGGTTTTAAAAAGCCAAAGCATTCCACATGTTTGGTTTATTTAAACTAATTTCAACTAATTGACTTAAAAAACTAAGCTATCGCATTTAGTAGCTTGTAATTCGTAATTATAGTTATTTTGCAAGTAATAAATACTTTAACTACCAATATAAATATCTTCACAATGCATAATGCAGCATGTGCGTCGAGTCAGATTATAAGTCTAAATATCTTTCTTGCCACAATTCATACAAGAAAATCAAATATATTAAAAATCACAGAGCGTAACCTTGGGACGATCCAACGGAGAGCAACTGAAACGAAATCCAAAACCTTCAATAAACCCCTGCGCCTCCACCTGAGAGCAGAACTCCGCGGAATGTAAACCTCCATTTGGAAAAGAAAAGGAACCTAAAAGGCTAAAGAGATCTCGATGCTTACCCCATTGTACTTGTACGAGAAGGGTAAACCCTCGAGCAGCCCAGTGGAGAGCAAGCTTTTCTCGTCGGAAAGAATGCTCGTCGGCGTGTACTGTGCCGCTACCGGCGTACTCTCGTTCTCACGCCTGACAAGGTTTTCGCCGTCGCCGCCGTCCATGGAAGTTACTCTTTGCCTTACGGCGCGGTCCGGTGGACCAATTGAATCCCTGATGGTTTGATCGATCGCTGATCCGGTCAATTTATATATATTTTTAAATATTACAATGTGTTCCTTAATTTATTTTTTTTCTAGAAAAAAGCCCACTTTTCAAAATTTCCAACCATACCCTCCACAGCAGCCTGTCTTTTTTTTTTTAATTTTTTTTAAAATTTTTTAATAAAATATTTATAATAAGTGTGATCCATAGAAATGATACTGTGAAGGCTGATATTCCTTTAGAAAGTAGAATCAAAGTATAATATTGATTTATCGATTGATAGTTTTTTTTTTTCTGTAAAAAAATAAAATTCGCTATTTCAATAGGGAAAGCATTGTCAAAATTTGACATTTGTCAATTTCAATAAGTTTGATCAATTGTAACCAATTTAACTTATGCTGCGAGGGCAATACAATAATACTTCATGGATGTATATAAAATTGAGTATTCAATTAAAATCGAACTGAATTAAATTTTTTTGAATTAACCGAATCAATTAAATTTTCAAATAAAAATTAAACAAATTGAAATGATAAAATATTGATTAATTAAGTTTTAAAAATTAAATTAATTAAAATAATTAAAATTTTTAAATATTATAAAAAATTTATCAATTAATTAAAAATTCATAAATTTAAATATTTATAAAATTATTTTTTTATTTTAATTAATTCAATTTAATGAAATAAATAAGTTTAAAATCGAAATTAAACTAAATTAATCAAATTGATTAATTTTTTAAAAAATTAAAATTTTGAAATAATCCAAATCAAAATTTTAAATTTGATTAAATTGATCAATTTTTTTTAATTTAATTAAAGCAATTGATCAATTTTTTTAATTTAATTAAATTTTTACTCACGGAAAATTCTTATCCAACGAGAAACTTTCCCTCCCTTGTGCCCATCTCTAGGAATGATACATTTGAAAATACCTAATATCTATCGTTTTTATGAAAATTCAAATTCAATCCAACAAAGCAAACAACAAATTTGAAAATACCTCAGTATCTATAAACATAGAGTTGATATACGAAAAATCAAAATCAATCTCGCAAAAGAAATACACGAGGAACACAACAAATTCCAAACACATTTCAATATCTATCTCATAGAAACAACTTGAACACTCTTAAAACTACCTAAATCCTTGGAGGAGAGAAATCCATATCGAATAGAATCATCAAACTCTCCTCACTCGAAAACAATCTTGTCGGCAACAAAATTTAAACTATCAACACACACTTTTCGATAAATCAAACGGCTACTCTTATAGAATAACATTTCATGCACAAATACGTCTGACAAAAATAAATCAGCTAGATTCCCCCCTCATATCCCCTTCTAACTCGATCGAATTGTACAGGACGACAAAGTTTAAAGAAATCCTAAGTAAAAACTGGGCGAGATGCATTTTGTGTATGTTCTCTGTGGGAGATGCATAACACTGACCAGATTTTGGGGTCGTGCCGTTCATGAGATGTTCTAACCTATAGCGCTGCACGCCTCCTTTTCGATCTTTTCCCTTTCTTCGGTGGAGTGTATTCCGGGAGTTTTTTGCCTTCACTAGAGGCATATGTCTCACAATCTAATTTGGGAATTTGATTATATTAAAGAGCATATGGAGATTAAAATGTTATACTGACTACTATAATTAGTATAAGGTTATTGAAATATTCATTTACTTTCACCTGGGTGGAGCTCTGCACGCCTCCTTTTCGATCTTTTCCCTTTCTTCGGTGGAGTGTATTCCGGGAGTTTTTTGCCTTCACTAGAGGCATATGTCTCACAATCTAATTTGGGAATTTGATTATATTAAAGAGCATATGGAGATTAAAATGTTATACTGACTACTATAATTAGTATAAGGTTATTGAAATATTCATTTACTTTCACCTGGGTGGAAGTTTTTGGTGCAACCATCACGGCAAACCAGGTTCCCTCCAGTTCTGCAAGTAGCACATAATAATTTGTTGGAACTTGCTATCAACTTCTGACCATTAAACAGAGCACTCGACAAGTCATGGAGTGTTATCCCATCAGAAGTATAAATGTTGCGGTATCTGCACAAATACAGAAATATAATTAAGCCAACTAATTTTTTAGTTTTGTACTTCATTTTTCCAAATCAATCAACAAAGTTACAATATTAGCTTACGGTTGGCGCCTTTTATGGAACCCAGCATGGGCTTCAAACTGTGAAGGACTCATCTGATTACAGAGAGTTGGTTTTAGAATTTTAATGCCACAAGTACAATTCAACATGACAAAAATGGAAATAATGTACCTTCTTGTGACAGCAATCACATATGATACAATTCCCTTCTTTACGACCTGTCTTGATTGTCTAAAAATAAAGAAAGCAATCGTATGATTACAAAAGGATCAACTAAAAAACTGAAACTAATTTGACAGGAAATGATGAAAAAAATACCTTTCCTTTTACACAGTAATTCAATTTAGATCCATCTTGAAGACCATTTTCGTCGAAAATCAAACGGTGCAAGCTATTATCCCTAAACAAAGAAAAATATCTCAAATTAAATCAGCTTTCAGAAGGCAGGAATGGAGATAGATTCACCCTTTGTCGGAGTAAATCACACCTTTTCTTAGAACCGCTTTGAGAAGTAACCTTATGTTTCCTTGGGGATGCATGAGAATTGCACACTATCGATGATCCAAATGGCTTAGAACTTACATTTGAAGCTAGGGAAGGATAGCGTTCTTCTACTTTTCTTGATTCAGGAATCCCAGTGATATTTGACAATGCATGAGAATTGAGCTCTATAGATGATCCAAATGGCTTAGAACTCAAAGTAACACTTGAAGCTAGGGAAGGATGGCATTCTTCTATTTGTTTTGATTCAGGAATTCCAGTGATATTTGGTAATGCATGAGAATCGAACTCTATAGATGATCCAAATGGCTTAGAACTCAAGGTAACACTTGAAGCTACAGAAGGATAGCATTCTTCTACATGTCTTGAGAAGCTCGTGGAGCTTTTCATATTATCGAGAAATAAGGCTGACTTTGTGTCGCTTCCTGCTTCTTGCCCCAAGGCCCTGTTTTCGGAGTTTACATTGGATAAACAAAAAGTTTCTTCCTTTATAATAATGACCCTTATGCTGACAGAAAAATTTAAGAATCGTACCCAAAAAAAAATCTTTGTCAGTTTCAGATTTTTTTCCCAGCACACTGATGCCTAACAGAAAAAGCTTGATAAAATAAAAGCATCCAATGTTTAATTACATGTTTGATTGTCATATTCAAAACACCCCTACAGGTGCTGACAATAGTTAGTTAAGTTGATTTGGAAGATTATAATATAATTAAACCCTTTGCTCACATATAAATCACAAGTAAAGCAAGATGGGAAACAAAACAATTGCATACTTACGCTTATTTTAAAACCTCATCAACTGTAACAATCTTCATCCTGTGAATGGATTAATTTGGCATTTAAGAGTATATAAAACCAACAGCCTCTTCAAGTGTAACAATCTCTATCCTGTGAATATGTTAATTTGACGTTTAAGAGTATATAAAACCAACTAGCATAATTGCATGAGTCCGGTGGTCTTTTTTTTTCATGTAGTTTTGAATAAACAAGTTTCGGTTAGAACACAATAATTTTTAAATCAAGAATGTATGATGACTAATATATCAGAAATAAAGAAACTAACTGGGGTATTAGTAATGATATAGTCTTCCATAGAGAACAAGAGAGCTATAATCTATGGGGTTGACGCCAAATAGTCATGATACCGTTTAGATTTTTTAAAAAAAACAATGTGAATGATGAATTAGTAAAATAAATATTTTTAACATAAAGTGCACCTTATTAATTAATTTTAGCTTAATTAAGTATATCTTTCTATAGTAAATGATATTTCCACAGAAAATTCAAATATAATACTTGTTAGAAGGAAACTGTAATAATATGGATTCTGATAATGACTCACTGTAGAACTGAGTCATCTGTAATTTGAATTTTCAGGTCATTAGGTTCAGTTTCATCCACATCTTTGCTGATTTCATTTTGATTGATATCCACAGAGAATGATCCTAGAAACAGAAACAAAAAAAAACATAAATATCTAAATCTTAATCTAATGAGAAGATTGAACCCTAGTATCGTTAATAGAATCAACCAACAAAAAGTTCATAATAGAAAATCTCTACAAGAAAAATTTGAAAAAGGTTGCATACCTGAGTTACCTTTCCATTTCTCGAAGTGTTCTATAGAAGGTTGGATCTGAAACTCCATTAACACTTTATGAAGTGACCCAAGTTGAATATGTCTATCCTTCAAGATTTTCACTAACTGATAGATAGTTATACCACACTCCAAAAAGATGTAATTATTTTGATTTTTTGAAGTCATATCCGCATGCTTTTCAAATTCAAGAGCAGAAAGCACCTACATATTGAATGTCATGATTTCAGAAAACAGAAGTATTTCACATTATAATAATCTCATAAGATTTATTACTTATTTTATATAACCCAACCCGAGTAGAAAAAAATTGGATTTACTCTACTAATTAGACTACCATAGAACTACCTAAATTACATATCGGAGCAATATAGACTGGGGAAAAATGAGATGCATGAAAAATTTTGCAAATACAAGACCTAGTTGTAGTCGTAGCTGCAATATAAAAATATAGACTGCTTTTGTGCTCGCTAGCAACCAAAGATTAATGGATATTGGAGGAATAAATTCAGCTACACAAGAATATGGATCAAGTAGGTGCTTTAGTATAAGCAGTGTGCTAGTTAAAAGCTGACAAGCAGTTTCAGTTGAAGAGAATGGGAAAAGGATAGCAACTAACATTGTTATAGTTACATGAGGAGCAACCACAACGGTACCCAAGATTGCTTATGATTCCATGAAGCCTTGCCTGGAAATAACCAACCATTTATGTAGAACATAACACAAACATTTACAGAAGGAAGAAAAAAGTTAGGAGAAAGCAATTAGCATATGATGAAATTTGACCTTGCCCTTTATATAATTTACAGGTAATCCCTCTAGGATTCCAGTCAAGAGCAAGCTCTTGACATTCAAAATGAGGCTATTTTCTGTAATTTTTTCAACTTTTCTCTGTTGATTTTTATAAGGGGTTTCAGAGAAGTTCTTCTTCCCTTCTGTATTTACTCCATATCTCATCACTTTGTGATGTTTTTGTGCTTCATTATCTGAAACCAAGTCAACACCATATTCGACTCCTTGCTTCTTGATCAAGAAATGATTATCTAAATCACATCGATTGAGAAAAGATTCATCAGGCCTCTGCAACTTTGTCAAATTAGAGCAACAAGGTGAATCTTCTGCTGATTTTAAAGTAATATCATCAATCTCTTTCACCAGTCCTGATACCTGCTCCTCGATACTGAAGGAACAGAACAAAAAGGAACAATGAGTTTCTTACCCAATTCAACTGGAAAGTATGACAAAATGCATGTTGGCGATAATTCACAATGTATATAAACAAATAATTAAACTAAAAATGCTTTTTAAGGAACTGATTAGTGGTCACTTGGCATTATGAAAGATTGTGTGAAGAATAAAGATATATAATGGGCCATAAATTACCAAAGAGAAAATTCCAATGGAAAATAGCCATTATATCCTACCAAGTGACTGTGCCTTACTACATGATATATAAAATGTCCAGCTATGGCTCAATAATATACCTAGTCTCATCTGCAATTGAAGCAATAATTCCGACATGTCCATTTGGCGCAAACAATGCTGCAAAAGAAATAGATAAACCTCTTGAATCCAATAATTCAATGCAACCGAACTTGAATCATAAAATACAAGAGAAATAAACTGAAATCACTTAGAAAGGCTTTCACCTTTCCACTTTTGAAACTGTTCCATATTGGGTGGGCAGTGAATCACTTCTTTAATAACTTCGTCGAGAGATCCAAGATGTGTGCCTTTCAATCTATTCACTATTGTATAAAGAGTTACCCCACTATCCAAAAATACATTATTTGAAATCCCACCTGCATTCTTCGAAGACTTGAGAGCAGATAGTATCTGAAATTCATTACACAAACTGAGAAAGCATTACATCATGGGCAAACTGTTATTATCTAAAAGTAGATTCATTGAAGTCCATGTCCTATAATAAAAATCATATAAAAATTTAGCTGCTAGACTAAAAGTAAAGAATAATTTCACAATGTTAAATAAGCACCACAAAGAGGAAAATTTTGTGGTTGATGAAGATGAATGGGTGTACTTAGCATACCACACATTGTACGACAAGATAAATCACTGTTTCTGCTATGAGCATGGTTTTAAAAAGCCCAAGCATTCCACATGTTTGGTTTATTTAAACTAATTTCAACTAATTGACTTTAAAAAATTAAGCTATCGCATTTAGTAGCTTGTAATTCGTAATTATAGTTATTTTGCAAGTAATAAATACTTTAACTACCAATATAAATATCTTCACAGTGCATAATGCAGCATGTGCGTCGAGTCAGATTATAAGTCTAAATATCTTTCTTGCCACAATTCATACAAGAAAATCAAATATATTAAAAATCACAGAGCGTAACCTTGGGACGATCCAACGGAGAGCAACTGAAACGAAATCCAAAACCTTCAATAAACCCCTGCGCCTCCACCTGAGAGCAGAACTCCGCGCAATGTAAACCTCCATTTGGAAAATAAAAGGAACCTAAAAGGCGAAAGAGATCTCGATGCTTACCCCATTGTACTTGTACGAGAAGGGTAAACCCTCGAGCAGCCCAGTGGAGAGCAAGCTTTGCTCGTCGGAAAGAATGCTCGTCGGCGTGTACTGTGCCGCTACCGGCGTACTCTCGTTCTCACGCCTGATAAGGTTTTCGCCGTCGCCGCCGTCCATGGAAGTTACTCTTTGCCTTACGGCGCAGGTGGACCAATTGAAAGCCCTGTATCGTTTGACTGATCGCTGATCCCGGTCAATTTATATATATTTTTAAATATTACAATGTGTCCCTTAATTTTATTTTTTTTAGAAAAAAAAACCCCTTTTCAAAATTTCCAACCATACCCTCCACAGCTGCCTGTCTATTTTTTTTTTTAAATAAAATATTTATAGTAATTGTGATCCATAGAAATAGAAATGATTATAGCCGTCAAGTTAGGTTAAATCCATCGCCCCGCCCCGCTGGATAATTTAGGCGGATTGGATTAAAATTTTATCAATCCATTTAAGATGGGTTCAGATGGATTGGCCTGCCTAGGCTCGCGACCTGCGTGGATTGACCCACGGCGGGCTTAGATTGACTCGCGGGTTGAGAAAGTTTATTTATTTATTTTAAAATTTAAAATTAAAATAGAAAACTCAATGAATTAGTGGGGTTGATCTATTTAAATTACAATTCAAATTTAAAAATTATGATTTAAACTTAAAATTTTCAATTTAATCAATTTAAATTATAATTCAAACTTAATATTTTTAATATTTTTTTATTTTTTAACAGGCCTGTGGGTTGGCTTGCCTAACCCGCAGTCCGCCTTGAGTTGGATTAGAGATTTCTCAACCCGTTAAATTGGTGGGTCGGCCTGTCCCACCCCACCATATAATGGATCCGTCATGGGTTGGCCCGTCCCATCATAAATTAGCCCATTTGACCGCTCTAAAAATGATACGGTAAGAATGATATTCCTTTAGAAAGTAGAATCAAAGTATAATATTGCCAATTGATTAATTTGATTGATTCTCATCATAAACAACTTAATTATACCCTGAGGACAATATCAAAAGAGAAATGGATGTATATAAAATTGAGTATTCAATTAAAATCAAACTGAATTAAATTTTTTCGAATTAACCAAATCAATTAAATTTTCAAATAAAATCGAACAAATTGAAATGATAAAATATCAATTAATTAAGTAAAAAAATAAAATATTTAAAATAATTAAAATTTTTAAATATTATAAAAAATTTATCAATTAATTAAAAATTCATAAATTTAAATATTTAAACATTTATAAATTATTTTTTTATTTTAATTAATTCAATTTAATGAAATAAATAAGTTTAAAATCGAAATTAAACTAAATTAATCAAATTAATTAATTTTAAAAAAAAATAAAATTTTGAAATAATCCAAATCAAAATTTTAAATTTGATTAAATTGATCAATTTTTTTAATTTAATTAAATTTTTACTCACGGAGCAATACTTATCGATCGAGATCTTTCCCTCCCTTGTGCCCATCTCTAGGAATGGTACATTAGTAATATCATCGTTTTTCGAAAATTCAAATTCAATCCAACAAAGGAAACAACAAATTTGAAAATACCTCAGTATCTATAAACATAGAGTCGATATACGAAAAATCAAAATCAATCTCGCAAAAGAAATACACGAGGAACACAACAAATTCCAAACACATTTCAATATCTATCTCATAGAAACAACTTGAACACTCTTAAAACTACCTAAATCCTTGGAGGAGAGAAATCCATATCGAATAGAATCATCAAATTCTCCTCACTGGAAAACAATCTTGTTGGCAACAAAATTTAAACTATCAACACACATTTTTCGATAAATCAAACGGCTACTCTTATAGAATAACATTTCATGCACAAATAGGTCTGAAAAAAATAAATCAGCTAGATTTCCCCCCTTCATATCCCCTTCTAACTCGATCGAATTGTAGAGGACGACAAAGTTTAAAGAAATCCTAAGTAAAAACTGGGCGAGATGCATTTTGTGTATGTTCTCTGTGGGAGATGCATAACACTGACCAGATTTTGGGGTCATGCCGTTCATGAGATGTTCTAATCTATAGCGCTGCACGCCTCCTTTTCGATCTTTTCCCTTTCTTCGGTGGAGTGTATTCCGGGAGTTTTTTGCCTTCACTAGAGGCATATGTCTCTTCCAAGATTTCTCCCTGTCGTTCAATGAATCGTGATGTTAGGAACAGAAGCTGATTTCTTCAGAAATAGGATGAAAATGGAAGGAGTGATAGTGGTACCTTATTATTCGACTCCCCATCTGATTCATCATCAGTGTCAGTGGAAGCTGAAGGCAGTCTCTCCTCGGTTGGCAATGCTTGGTTGAGCTTTTTCCTATTATCTTCTTCTTTTAATTTGTTGAACCTGTTTTTTCCCATGAAAATGTCAACATGTTGGATTTAAATTCAAAAGCATACTTTACTACCGAGTTGGAGTAACAACCTTTCGCCAGCCTTTACCGGCTGCGAAACAGATCGTTTGGCTCGTCCTGCACTAATGATTCCACCAGCATCACTGCTGACCGCAGGCTTCGCCCCGCCTAATTTCCGTAACCAAATTTGTTGTGCCATGCTTAGAATGTTGTTGATGAACCTGAAGACAAATATACAATTAGCTTTGCAACTATAAGAAAGGAAAAGATTCTCATAGTCAGCAATGGCAAGATCAAATAAGAATTTACAGAATGAAATGAAGAGTTGTAGTGAAATTTGTCTCGAACCACACGAACACTGTCGATGGCAAGATGTCGATGGAAGGCAAAACATACATTCTCAAGGTGGAACCTTGAATGAAATCACTAACCAGTTAGACATTGAAATATATCCATCTCACTCATGGGTTGCAAGCTGGTCAGAAATATTTGGTTTGCAGGAAGTTACTTAAGTTGTCTGTCTCAACTAGTTGAGGCCGGTTACATGGATGTTATCAAGTAGTTTCAATTTATTGAATCATTTTTTATTCCGCTAACTAAACTTTTCTTTTATCTCCCACTGTTTGTTACTCCTTCCACTCTAAACATTTCGCAACTATTGGTTGCCTTTGAATGTGTCCATTTTATTTTGATTTATTTTCTCTTATTTTATCGTATATCGAAATGTATATTGGTAATAGTGCATGTAAACTAAGAGAAAATATATATTTTAAAATTTAACATAAGGCTCTGAACGATACAAAAAACTAGTTACCTACCAATAGATTGACAACCCTGATGGCACAGAGAGTGAAAAGTAACCAATCATAAGAGGAAGAAACTTAAACACAAGAAGTTGGTTCTTTGCAGCTGGATCATCTGTCTGCCATTAAATACCATAATATAAGTCCAGAAACTCGAAAAAGGAAGAAGAAGAAGAAGAAGAAAAAGTTTCAGGAATATAAATGACCTGGGGTGGCTTCATGATCTCCATTGAGACATATTGTGAAACAACGAGAAGAACAGGTAAAACTAGGTAGGCCGCTGTGTCAGACCATCCTAGAGGTGGATGTCCATCCTGTAAAAAGGGTAAACAAATCATTTAGCATCCATGTAGGTTGTGCCAAACCGCTAAATATAGAGAGGCTTAGGTTGCATGCATTATTTGAAGCCCCAAGAGATAGCTAGCTAAATAACCAATATGCATGTGGCATCAGCAAATTGGTCAATGACCTTACAGCTTTTATTAAAAAAAAATTCTGAATGCATTTTTCAGTCAAATGAAATCTCAATAAAGTGAATTTTAATTTTATCCTGACCAAAATTACCTTGTCTCTCTCAGGTGCAAGTTTTAGTGCCTCTTGTCTATTCAGTGCATTCCAGAAAAAAAAACACTATCAAATGCCTCAAGTTCAGTTTAAGCTACATGTCATTCACAAATTAAGCATAGAGAATCCAAGTTGGAAATAGTCTACAATATGTAGATAAAAGATATTGAGTTCAACAGTCTGAACAAAGTTAACTCTAAATTTCATTAGTCAAAGAAAGATATGCCTAGGCGTTCTGAAAAGTTTGAACATGAAAAGAAAATATGATTTATAGAAATACTGCCTGGAAAGGGATACAAAAAATACAAACATATGCAATGCTATCTATCCAAATATATTAACCATTGTGACAAAAAAAAATTACCACAAAAGGTAGGAGCCATGAAATGCCAGAACCACTTTGTCGAGCAGCAATTGTTGTTGGACCACCCAAAGAGGGAATCCAGAAGAAACCTTCTGTCAGCAACCCCTTCAGTTGAAATTTTCACAAATCAGCCATTGGGCACCAATGGGGCAGTAAAAAAATCAGTAGTGAGTACCTCGTTTGCAACGTTTGAAAGTGCTTGATACAAACCAATCCAAACAGGTATTGTGGCCAAAGTTGGTAAGCATCCTAAACAATGTTTTTAGGAAGCACAGACATTATAGTAGCAAAATCGACAACAAGAAGAATCTGCAGCCATTGAAATTACAGAAATACTAGAATGTCAATAGAATGATAGCTGACACTGGAAATTCTCAAGCTAATACCTTGACCAAGCATGGCTTGCACCCATCATCTAATAGAAAGTAAAATTTGAAGTTGTTGTATTTTTATTTTTTGAAAATGATATGTGAATGGACTGAAACCATTCTGACCTGATATTTATCAACATACATTAGTATTTTATTAAAAATGGGAAAAATGAATTTTCTAATTTGCTCACAAATCCCTCAAATTGAAATCTTCATACTTAATTCAGGTAATGCCATTAACCATCAATATATAAAATCATCACATTACGAAATTCATTTTTAAGACAATAGAATGATACCTGACACTGGAAATTCTCAAGCTAATACCTTGACCAAGCATGGCTTGCACCCATCATCTAATAGAAAGTAAAATTTGAAGTTGTTGTATTTTTATTTTTTGAAAATGATATGTGAATGGGCTGAAACCATTCTGACCTGATATTTATCGACATACATTAGTATTTTATTAAAAATGGGAAAAATGAATTTTCTAATTTGCCCACAAATCCCTCAAATTGAAATCTTCATACTTAATTCAGGTAATGCCATTAACCATCAGTATATAAAATCATCACATTACGAAATTCATTTTTAAGACAAAGATTTCCTGAATACCAATTGAGTTACAGAAACAGGCCATTGTTTCCTGTTTTTATTCCAATATTCCTTGATTTTTTTCCCCCATATTTTTCATGATTTTTTTTCTTGATTTTGGGGAAAATCCAACATTTTCTTTGTAAAAAAAATAAATTTTATTATACTTTGTAATAATGTCAAAAAGTTGATGACATTTTTTTACAATTTTCAAATTCTTTTTTTAGAAAAAAAGTTCAAAATTGAAAACAAGGAAATTCACTTTTTGTAATACAACACATTCTTTGGCACTCATATGGTTACTAAGGCTTTACGGTAAGTAGGATAGGGAAGACACTCTATGGACAAAGAAATACATAATAACGGAAGAAAATTTTGATGAAATTAGATGCAAAGCAGAAAGAAAATTGCTGAATTATGTATGTTACTGTCGAACAGTCGATTAAAGTTTTCACTAATCATTTCCTATACCAAGAAGTTTAAGTTTCATGTATATTGCATACACATGCATGTCAATTGCATATTTAAAATTCTGAAATATTTACTGATTAATTTGTGAACAAACATGCAACCTAATGTAAGTCATAATTTCCCATGTATAACTAAAATCATAATTTGCATATTATTGGTTGGACTAATGTAACTCATCAAGTTAATAGACCAAATCACCGAAGACTGAGCTTATAATGAATTTACAGAAGGAACCTATTTAACTAAGAAGCCTCCTCACACCATGTAAAGTAACTCATTTTAAGCAAATAGACATATACATGTCCATTTTGTATTCCTAGTGATATGAGAGCATAGAACTTGTGAAGCACACACAATACACGACCCTACTAACACTTAAAAGGAAAAACAAATAGGTCATCTCTACATTGTTCTGACCAAAGAGAATTTGAAACCATCCGAATTAGAATGCACCTTGACACATGTTGTCACATGTGGGGAGGTGCCAATATATTAACATGACAGGGAAACATTTAAGAAGAAAATTACCTGCCAATGGATTCACCCCAGCTTGCTTATACAAGCGAGCAGTCTCTAGCTGTATTCTTTCCTGATCAAAAACAATCAACAGAAATATCACAATGGGTACAAAGAAGTTGCTGAACAACAATGGGTGAAAATATTAAAATAAAACTCGCATCCCAATTTGCAAAAGTGAAAGCCTAGTTGAAGAAGTGAGATGTTTATGATATGAACATTTTATAAAAACATGAACAAAATATAAATTTTTTGTCAATGCAGATGATGAACAACAATGAATTATACTTTGCTTTGGAAGATTTAGAGGAAAGAGAAGCATGAAAAATCACGCTATAGATGACAAGAAGAATCAACAGTGAGCAAGAAAAAAAATGCATTTGCTTTTTGTTATTCACTAAGCAGAGAACTTTTCCAAGCAGCATCCTGAATATGAGCCTGAGAGCTAACCTGATTTCCCTTATATCTCTCTTGAATTGCCTTGATCTTTGGCTGCAAGCTTTGCATGGCTAATGTCGATTCAACCTATAGAAGCAATAGTAACTGTGAGAATAAGCATATAAGCTCGCAATGGTAAAACTACAATAGATAATAAGAGGCAAAAATGCACTAGTTCATTAATAAAAAATACAAGCAAAAGCAAAAATATATAACAGGTGAAAAGGATTTTTCTTACGGATTTGTATCACAAAGATGAGGATGAAAAGAAAATGCAAGATAACTAATTGTGAGCCGCTCAACAAAAAATGACACTTCAAACCAGTAATTAAAAAAATTCAAATATTTTTTAATAGTGCAGTAGCACGTATTCACCTGCTGCTTGGTCAAAGGAAGCGTCAGCACCTTCACAATTACAGTCAGTAGGATAATTGCAAATCCATAAGCATATGGCACGTGTATAGCTGAAAGACCATCTTTCAACACCTGCAGGGAGAAGATTGTCAAGTTAATCGATCCCAACGATGTAAATTATCCATGCATCTGCAATTTAGGAAGTCAACAAAATGATGCTACGCTACGTAAATACGTAATCCCTTCAAAAGGAGACACGAACTATACGAAGAATGGAGGCATATTTGCTTCAAAAAAAAATTGAACAAACTTGGTAAAGCGACGTGCTTTTAAACAAAGTAGCGCAGGGAATTCGGTGGAAATTTTCATCTTGCATCTACAAATTAAAGAGAGAAGGGCGGGGGGCATCAATCTAGGTAATCCATTCACAAAGAGCCACGAAGCAGACAAAGGATGGAGGGCATATTTGCTTAACAAAGACAATTTTGAACGCGATTTTAAGCAAAATAGTACACAGGGATTTCGGTGGAAACTTTCACCTTAAGAACGATTTCCATCGTTTCCGAGATGAACCCAAACCAGCCCCCATTCTTCTGGGCGGCAGCGGACGCCTCGGCCGCGGGACTAGAAGCATCCGCGGCCACGGTGGCATCCGCGAGTGTGTACAGGAGGCCCTCCACCCTGGAAGCGATCCCCTGGAGTTGGTCCAAGGAATCGAGTGGCGGGATCTCCTGGAAGCTCATCCTGACCCTGGTCCCGGGCCTCCGGGGCCGGCAGAGCGGCAGGCCGAACCGGGGGAGTGGCGGGAGCGGCGCGACGACGAAGGGGGATTGGCAGGGAACCAGGGATCTCGCCATGGGTGAGCTGGTTCGAGGTGGGGTGGGGATTAGGGTTTCATGCGCGAACGGAGGAGGAGAGGGGAATCGGATGAGGGAGCGAGGAAGTGGTGGAGCGAAAGGGAGACGAGAGGAAGGAGAGGACCAGGCCACTCGAGTGGGTTTTATCCGTTGAGAGACGGCGGCGACCGTTATCTTGACGTTAAGAGTTGACGGGGCTGTGGTCGAACTGAACCGCTTCGACTCGACCGGTTCGAAATTCCGGTTCGACACGGATTTTGATGAAAGGGTTTAATTGCTGGAAGCGTCCTCTCCACTTCTCCCTCGCTGGGCGCCGACCCTGTGGTTTCCTCGCGTCGTCGCCGCCGCCTTCGCCGGGCGCCACATCGCCGGTCGCCGCCTCCGGTGTCGGAGACGAGAAAGAGTCCGACAAGAAGATCTGACTCCGGACGAGAAGCGAGTTGCACTTCTTCCTTGTGCAGGCTATTGGTTGAGATATTCGGCAGCGTCGCATCTTCTTTCTCGACACCAACCTGGAAAACATCTTTTTGTTTTGGTGAGCGTCTATGTGCTTCTTTGACTTGGGACATAGTAAATCGATGTGTTTTTCCTGTTGTGGTCAGCCCTATTCAGCTGAGATAATGTCATTTTATATCCCATCGTGAGTTTCACGGCTTGACAATCTCGTTTAAGCCCTCACAGTGATCTACCTTCACGGTAATGCAGCTATCGCTAAGATGTAGCCCTTGTAAATCGGCCATCAGGGCTAACTATTGGGTGTCCTTTGACTGGCGATGTGCCAATGAGTGTATCTTTTGAGGTGGGTTCCTCCTTGTTTGTTGTATGGGGAAGTTTCACAGGGATAATATTTGTCTGACTTGTAAGTTCACGTCCTGATCTTTTTATAGTTAGCTGTTTTTTTTTGTGCTCAGTCTAAATAATCATTCTACTGGAGGATTACTTTGAATTGGGAGATGGATTGATGATGTTAGGTATTGGAGTTGTCATTTAGGAGTACCTTTGGAGATGGTAACTTCAAATTTTGTGGTGGCTTGGGGTTTGACTGAAGTACTTGCATGGTAATGTTATGTAGTCTGTGAGATCATGATTGCACAAATTAATATTGTTTAGGGTTTGCCCTCGGTGTACCGCAACGTGTGAAGAATTTGATTTATTATGTTGTTCTATCTGCTTGATTTTCTTCTAGTGCCTTTATACTCTTACTTCATGGTTTATTAATTGTGTACTATTTTTGGGTCCTCAATGATTTGCACGCATGTTGAAGTAAATAGTTTTGTGCATAGTGATATATTGAGCCATTTCCTTGATTTTGTCTCCTCTTCCTGATCAAGCCATTTCCTTGAGCACCTAAGGTGAGCTCACAAAAGCAGGGACAATGACGAAGAGTAAAGCAGTAGCCCTCACCTTCGCCGAGAGATGCAGGGTATTCCTCTTGCTTGACTGAGCTCTCTTTGTGGGTCCATCCAAAGTTTGGGGTGTTCTCATTTTTGTCTTTTGTTCTTGTTCATAGAACATTGTGGCAGTCAATTGGCAAGCACACTTGAACACCATCAAAGCCGATGCTAAAGGAAGGTACAAAAGATACTACCTCCTTTTTTGTGAGCCCAAATCTTCATTTTGTTTATGAGTGAGTGGCTTTTGGTTGGCCTTGGTTGCTCTAACAGCAAGCAGGATATTTACACGTCCAAGGTTCACTATATATCAAAACGGGGAAAACCATATCTCTGGGTGCAAGAAAGTGATTTGCATAACATGGTGTGTGCTTCTTTGCTTCTGATTGCAGTGAATTTTTTATCTTTCTTACAAGATGTGAGATAGATTTAGACCATATGCATTGGACTCATGTGCTTTCTTTTCTTGCTTGTAGAATGCTATTATTGATGAGCGTGCTTCTCTCTCCGTGAGCGGCATCATTCCAGGTCCGCTTACAAACTTGCTTAAATCCCTAAAGAAGGTTAGTTTGACGCTTGTGCCAAATTCTTCTTACTAGTCCATCTCTACAGTGGCTCTTTCAGTGCTCAAAAGCATTTTCACCATTTTGGTTGAATTTCAATCTTTTGAGCAGATAAATGGCATGAAATTTGTTTTTGTTCTGGGTCATCCCTTTATAAAGATCATGATACAATATATAGTCATTGTCAGATTATTGTTTGCCAAGTATGAAGCATTTTTAGCAAATATGTGATGCAAAATGAATGCCTTTGGAGCTTGAACTTTTCCATGATAAAAGACATCCAAAGGAAATATAGTTCCCTTTCTGACAATTTTATTGCAGTTCCCAGCTCGAGTTGCTTTGGCTGGTGATATCAAACTTATTGAAGATGATAAGGTATTCTTTTTACCCTCTTTTGTTTATTTTTTGATAGGCCATAAAATGGGACGAGTAGTCATAGCATTAATCCATTCCATTGTTCATCTTAGCTGAACTACAGAAGTTCTAATGATGATATTTACAATTTAATCATGACGTTTAAGATTTTATCTTGTTTCCTTTCATCCTATTGTTCCTTTGAATCAAGGCCCAAGTTGTCGTGGAAAGTCTTGCAAAATCGGTTGTATCCGAACATGAAACAGTCGACCAATCTAGTTATTCAGTCTCTTCCTTACTGAGTTCTGCCAGTACCAGTTGCGGATCAAGGAGTGAGCACCTACAGTGGTTATTGAAGGAAACTAGCAACTACAATATTTATAAATTCAATATAAGGTATGCCACATAATTTGTTATTTTTTCCCTTTATAGTTACAATCATTGATGTAGAAGGATCTAGTTAAACTTTTTAGATATTCTATTGCACTCCATTAAAAATGGAGGGAAAATCAAGTTTGTGCTGACAAGGCACATAATTTTCTAGTTTAACAGAGATGAAAGTTTTTTCTCCCATTTTGGTGATCCAGAAGATTGATTAGAAAATAGTAAAGCATTATAAGATGCCACTGCATACAGCATGCAAGTTTCTAAGCTGACATTAAAGAGTTCAAGTGCACAACCTTTCTAACACCGGTTCAGCATTGCATACATATTTTTCGTGTAGGTATCTAGTGCTTCTATGCTTACAGTACACCCCTTTCTTTCAATTTAGGGGAACCAGAACTATAACACGAAACTCATAATTTTTTAGCAGTTCTTGTTTGTTTGTCCTTTTACGAATATCAGTTTCTGACGAGATATTTTTTGAACATTTGTATAACCTGATGTTTTTCACTTCTTTAGATAATTCACAGTATGAAACATGATGCTTTACTATGGTATGCCAAAATAATCTTTTGGTTGCAGATCATGTAGCTATCTTGATGGTAATGGGGGAGCTCATGATGTGGAACTGAATGAGGTTGAAGTACCTAAAGTAGATCTCTTATGTAAGATTTACACTTGTATGCTTTTCTGTATGCTAACAACCTTAGCCGCCCAATTGTAAACTCGTCTTTCCTCATGTCTAGTGCCATTTTCTGAGAAGATAATTGATGGAATCAACCAAAGCCAAGCAAGGCGCAGAGCTTTGATGCTATTCTGTTTGGAGTACTATAATACAATGGCAAGAGTAAGTTATGACCTCTATTTTATCTAGTAAATCTGCATATTTATGATCGTTACATTAATTCAGAATTAGGAGTTTTAGTAGGTGTCGGTGTCACACCCTAGTTTAGTTTCATAGAGAGAATTCTATGCCGGTGAAAAAAGGTCCATAAGCAGCTACTATTAACTTGGGTCTAAACATTTTGGCCATGATTAGACCTAACCAATTAATTGGTTAGTTCACTCATTTTTATTAGAACAAAGAAGACTTAGTCAACAACGATAAAATTTGATAAAAATCACAAAAATATAGTAGGGGATCAAGTCCAATGACATAGAAGGATCCATATAGCCGACCTCTTTTAGTATAAAGTCTTGGTTGTTATTGTCGTTCACTCATGTTTGTGGATTATGACAATTGGTATTCGATGGTAAGTATCACCTAATCTTTTTTGATGGTAAGATATCATAAAGGGCTGTATGGACCTACTCTTATTGATGGTGAGATATCCTAAAAGGGTGTTTGTGTGATGGCAGAGCTACCATTGTACTACACATATCACTAATAAGAGAGCTCTCAACCATGGATTTGACCTGTAAACTTCGACGAGGTGAGGGAGATCGTGAGACTGTTAGTCTCACAAAAGCTTGGTGCAACTGTCTTAAGATTAAAAATTTTGATTTGTGGTTAAATCTGCCAAATTAATGAGGCAGACGTCTTGTCTGGTCGTGACAAGTTGAGCACAGAAAGTTGTGTCCTATGTTTTTTGGCCACTGAAGATTCAGTGACCAGGCCGGAAAGTAAAAGATAGAACTACTCATTTTACATGTTCGGAGACCTACTTCTGTGTATTCCTTCTAGTTTTTCTCCAGAACATGTTGCCGTTATCTTACAAATCTTTCACTGTTGATGCAATGAAGGACGCTTTCGTTCTCTCCATCGACCACAAAGGATTCGACATCCTCGCAAAAGTAACCGAGGCAGTGACTAGCAGCAGTGTAAACTATCAATGGAAGGAGTTCAGGTTCACTTTCAAAGAGGAGGCACAGGACATGGAAGCCTTCTGCAACATGCTGGTTGAGTTGGAGGAGGAAGCTCTTCGAAGAGTCAAAACTTACAGCGGCTTAGGTTGAAACTGCACTCAGATAGCCAAGCTAGTGATCATAATCCAGAAGTGGTGAATCAACAGACAATCAACTCTGGTTTATCGACATTTCAACACTTCCTAGATACTAAAGATTTAAGGGAGGTGAAGACAAAGATTTCATTGTTAAGCTTAGATCCTAAGAACTGTAGTGGAATGGAATGGAATGGAACTCCAGACAATTAAATAATAGTACACATTTGTCAATGGGATAGAAAATTAGGGCTATTATTCTAGATCTTTTGATTAGTTCAACCACTGGATGTATTAGGAAAATTGCATGTTTATTCTTATAATATTTCACTTTTTTTCAATTTTTTTCCTTTTCCATATCTGTCTCATTCATTTGTACCTATTGAATTATTCAACAAAACAGGCTTCAGCAGTCTTCTTCATTAATTGATGCCATTAATATTATTTTTTTTGGATTCATGAAGTTTTTTGAAAATGTGGTTTCGTGGATGTTAATCTACCAACATTGCAATACGATATATGTGTAGAAAATCACTTTACCTCCTATAATTTTAAAAATGTGAATTTATCCTCTAAAATTTTCAACTTCATTTCACCTCACCCCTCTCCCTTATATTAAATACTGATATTGGATAAAATAATAATTATTTTGGAGATTTATTTTCATGGTAGAATTTTAGAGAAATATCCAAAAAATTTATCAAATGTAAAGAATCACTAGGTTTAATTGAATAAAGTTGATTTAAAATAAAATATAATATTTTAATAACATATAAATAAAGATTTAAATAATCTTAAAATTTTATGAAATAAAAGATGAAAATAATCTTAGATAAAAATTATTAAAACTATTCAAAAAAAAAAAAACTTTAAATGATGTATTTTAGACTTAAGATTAGGTCATTCATCTAAATAAAGGTTATATCTTGTGAGGAATATAGATCTTTGAACGAATTTTTATTTGATAGGTTGAAGGTTTCGTAGTTCAATTCAATTTAAAAGTTATGATTTCTCAAAATTTGAATTTGCTTTTCAGGTTTAAGGTGCTACCATGCTACTATTGTATTGGTAAGCATGGCCAAATCATGCTAACTGCTGGATGTCTATAGTTGATCGAACAAGTCATGTCAAGAGAATACGACCACATAATATTCGGCTCTAGACTTCTCTTCATTAGGTGGTCACAAGAGATATAATTATGTTAGGAAATACAGTCAACCTGTATTTGATGTTGAAAATCTTAATTATTGCTATGTTGTTGCATCAAATAGTTATTAATCTAAAATTGTTATGTTTATATAATTTCACCCCATTATATGATACGAAGAAAATTAAAAGGATATTCTTTTTTATTTAAAAAAAAAAGAGTATACAAAAAAAATTTGGATAAAAAATTATAGATGAAATATTATTTTAACTTTTTTTTGGCGATATAGATAAATAAGAATATTTTTAATTTTCTGCCGATTATATATATGTGCAATATCAATGGTTTAATAATTTGAAGTATTAGGAGTTGAATGATAAAGAGTTTGAAAAGTAATGTTAAATTTGAAATTCTGAGGTGAGTTTTATAAAACTTAAGGCAATCTTTGCGTATAAAAGGAAATTTTTCCGGTGTTTACTCATTCGCGAGCGAGCCAATCGCGAACTGGTTTTACGCGTGCCGCCGCTCTCCGACGACGACGACGACGGCGATCGCGGCTCGAATCTCTCGTTGGATCCCTGCGCGGCCTTCGCCGATACTTCTTCACAGCCAAAGGTGCAGATAAAGCGGCATAGGAGCTGGAAGAGTAGTGTCTGTCGGCTTCTTGATCGGTTCTTCGCTCAGTCAACGCGGTCGGAGATCGAGGGTTCCCGTGCGAGGCTCGTAGATCCGAGAAATATCGGCTTGCGAGATATCAGATCGGTGCCTGAAGTGGCGATTTCTCGCTATTGGAGCCGATTGATCAGGTGATTGTTTCTTTCTCGTTATTTGATTGGTTCTACGAGTTCCATGTGTAGATCTGCCAGTTCTTAGACGTTTGCTACTGCCGTTTGTCTTAGTTTGGATCGGACAGATGCCGAAGTGACAGATCTGGGTGAAAACTGCTCCTTTTTTTTTCTTTTTTGGGAAATCTTTTGTGCTCTGTTTTAATCAACCGAGATTTCCGGAGATCCCTACGACTCTGCTTTTTCACGCTTCAAAATGCCATCCCCCATTTCTTTGAAATAACGAATAAAGCATTATAGAGGTTTTGTTTGTGATAATATCTTATGAGAATTGTGTTTCTTGTATTTCGTTCATGGAACCCTAGAAGTGAGAAAGTCCTCGTATTTTTTACCAGCAGTTCCTTGATCTATCAGGGCATCCATATTGATTTGAACAAAGTCCTCGACTTTGATAAGCAGTTCCTTTGTCTATTAAGTCGACCGTATTAATTTGAACATTAATATATGTCATCTTTTCAAAAAGCATAAGATCTAATACTTTTCTTTTATTAACATATTTATATTCATTTTAACATTAATATTCATTATTTGTGAATCTCATTATCCACTTATTCATTTTATATTAAATAAATAAATATATTGTCTAGGATTGAAGTTGGAGTTGTTATTTTTTTTTGAATTTTGATCATTAACCATGTTCAATTCTTGAATGCTCATCCACATTAATTGTTATATCATTTGTATGTTATAACACCCACACATTGACATCGATATTGGGTGCTTATGAATTTCTTCTTGTTACATTATATTTATTTTTGATCAGTTTGATGTGCAATTACTTTCGATACAACGTGATTATGAATGAGACAAATATCATTATTCTAACTGTTTGTTAGAACATTTTTCAGTATTTCTCGACATTGTGCATGATAGAACACTTTCCATGAGCATTTATTTGTATTTTCTTGTGCTCTTTTGATCGATTGTATAGTTAGTTAGATTACGCTTTTTGTGCATGACATCAAGAGAATCCTTCAGGCAATATATTTGCGGAGCGATTGGAAGAGGAATAGAAGCTCAACAGGAAGAGCAAAAATGGCACCCGGCATTAGAAAAGCTCTGGGGACAGTGAAGGACCAGACCAGCATTGGCCTGGCCAAGGTTTCAAGCAACATGGCGCCGGAACTCGATGTGGCTATAGTGAAGGCAACCAGTCACGACGACGAACCTGCTAGCGAGAAGCACCTGCGTGAGATTCTGAACTTGACATCCTACTCCAGGGGCTATGTCAGTGCCTGTATGACGATTGTGTCTAGGCGACTCGGTAAGACTCGTGATTGGGTTGTGGCCTTGAAGGCCCTCATGCTGGTTCATCGTCTTCTCACCGATGGTGACCCTGCATTCCAACATGAGATTCTCTATGCAACCCGAAGAGGGACTCGACTCCTGAACATGTCTGATTTTCGCGATGAGGCGCACTCTAATTCCTGGGATCATTCTGCTTTTGTTCGCACATATGCTGCCTATCTGGATCAGCATTTGGAGTACATAATGTCTGAAAGGAAACAAGGAGAGGGCAGAAGCCACAGAAATGAATTTGGAACAGACCGCCAAAGTCGATCTGAGTATGGTGATCGTGATCCTTATGCATATGGAAGTTATGGAAGCTCCTCATATGAAGAACATCAGAATGGGGAAGAGAAGAAGCCACCAACACCACTGAGGGACATGAAGCCAGAGAGGGTGTTGAGCAAGATGCATCAGTCGCAACAATTGCTTGATCGCGTCCTTGCCTGCCGTCCGACGGGCCATGCTAAACACAGCAGGATGATTCTCATTGCTCTCTACCCTATCGTCAGGGAGAGCTTCCAGCTCTATGCTGATATATGTGAGATTCTGGCCATCCTTCTAGACCGCTTCTTTGACATGGAATACCCTGACTGTGTCAAATCATTTGAAGCATATGCTGGTGCCGCAAAGCAGGTCGATGCGCTCTGCGCCTTCTATGCGTGGTGCAAGGATACAGGAGTGGCCAGGTCGTCGGAGTATCCAGAGGTGCAACGCATTACTGACAAGCTGCTGGAGACACTGGAAGAGTTTGTGAGGGATAGAGGGAGGAAGCCAAAGAGCCCTCCCAGAGAAGCAGTCACTGCACCTGCAGCAGTCGAAGAACCAGAGCAGGACCAGAACAGCATCAAAGCTCTCCCTGCACCCTCTGACTATAAGGAAGAGGAGCCAGAGCCAGCAAAGCCGATTGTCCAACCAGTCAAGCAGCAGTCACCGGCACAACAACCTGACCTGGTGGATCTCCGGGAGGACGGTGTGACTGCCGAGCACCAGTCTAATACACTAGCATTAGCCCTTTTCCAGGCACCGGCGGCGGCAGCCAATGGTGCAAATGGTTCATGGGAAGCATTCCCTTCCACTGATGGGGATTCTGGAGTGAGCTCTGCCTGGCAAAATCCTGCAGCAGAAACCGGAAAAGCCGACTGGGAACTAGCCCTCGTGGAGACTGCCAGCAACCTATCAAAGCAGAAGGCCATGATGGCCGGAGGATTGGATCCATTACTGCTGAATGGCATGTACGACCAAGGCACCGTGAGGCAGCAAGTAAATTCCCAGGCAAGCAGCGGGAGTTCAAGCAGTGTGGCCTTGCCAGCACCCGGACGAGGCACTGCAATGGTACTCGCTCTTCCGGCGCCCGACGGCACCGTGCAAACTCTCGGGCAGGATCCATTCACAGCGTCCCTTGGTGTCCCTCCACCTTCCTATGTTCAGATGGCAGAGATTGAGAAGAAACAGCATTTGCTGGTGCAGGAGCAGGTCTTGTGGCACCAGTACGCCAGCAATGGAATGCAGGGCCAGACCAGCTTGGCCAAGCTGAGCAACAGCACCGTGCCGAACTCGGCGATGCCCTACGGGATGCCGGCTACCTACAATGCTGCCGGCGGCGGATACTACTATCCAAACTATTGAAATTGAAACTTGTTTCTTCTTCCCCCCTGTGAGTCTGAATATTGCTTCAGCTCAGCCTCTTCATCAGTGCTTATCACCCTCTCCTCTCGGTCATAATATGTATTAATTATTTTGTGTTCGTTATATGTATTTAGATTTGTGACATATCTTTTTTAAAGTGGTGACAATTTAGATAGTATCATATTATTTATATCATGTCATTTGTGTATGTAATAATATAAATTTTACCATGTATTTTCTAAGAAACTGATTGTAGATGATGTGAGATTAATTATACCTTTTTTTAAAGTATGTATTGTAAAAATAATTAAAATCAAAATGAATCTTAATATTTATTTTTACATGAATTAGACTAATAATTCACCAAATGGAAGTTGACTTTTATTTGCAGATTTTGAATTTTATCCACCAAATGAAAGTTGAACGGACTATTCGTTTCACAGGCGACTTTTTCCTCAGATTGACCGGAAGAGCAATGACAAAATCTAAGTTGACTTGAATACAACGTTCGTTTTCAAAATCCTTATATGAACATTTCCGTTTTTATTATTATCATAAAGGATACATTAATTGTGCATGTGTATTAAATTATTCATATTTACTAATTTAGAATATGTTTTGAAGAGAAAAAAATCATGTAATAATGAATCTATTTAAAAAGAATATTCATACTTTGATAGAGTAAAAAACAAATATAATTTGAATCTAAAATATTTAAACTGATAAAAATAAGTATTTTAATAAAATTATTTAGCAATAAAAACCTTCATAACTTCCAAATAGTCGTCAGCATACATCTTAGTAAGAATAGCCTAATCTAATAAAATGAAGTTTAAGTCAAACTTACCATCTTTCAATAGATCAAAGGTATAGAGATTACAAGCATCTATTATTTTCATTATCATAAAAAAAGAACTAAAAAATATCATAAAGACATCCTAATTTTTCTTTCCAAACATACCTCTCTTCACCAAAGTCAACCATAACAACTTTGATCAAAACTTATTAATTAAAACTGCTTCAATATTATTTTAATGCTGCTTTAAATCTAGTAAAAATTACTAACAATAGTCAACTACTGCAATCTTAATTAAAATTAATAACATTCAAATATTTTTAACTAACATTCAAACAATTGACCAAACTTGTTTTAACAAATTTGACCAAGAAATGTTTAGATCAACATTTGTCAAACTGTTCTCTAGTATTTTAGCTCTTGACTTCGCTTAAATAAATCCGAGAAAACGTTTCGACAAAATTATTATCGAACACAGAAATAAAAATGTTTGACAGGAGAAAACATTACAGAAGAAAAAAAAACATGATGCATCAAAAGCTTCTGAAACGCCTATCAGCAGTTAATTTGGCAGCTACACATCAACAAAATGGAAATTTGACTGTACAAAAAAGATCGTAACGATGCCAAAAGAAAGCTGATAGATCATTAGAATATTACTAACTGCGTGGAAAAGTATGAAGTCGAAGTTTCAGAAGCCACCTATATGTTGCCTGGTGAATCTTCCTGATGTGCCAGAACCCCCATATGCTGTTGTAGCAGCTCCTGCTCCAGGGCATTCACTGGCCCAGTGCCCAGGTTGATGGCACTTGAAACAAACATTTGAGCCAGTACTAGGGTATCCACCACCAACCGATTGGGCTGGCCGACTTACACCGATTGGACAATTCTGGAAACTGTGACCGTGGCCACCACAGTTGTTGCAGGGTAGTTGAGCTTCGTTTCGGCTGAAACTTTGCTTGATGGTTCCACCATAGTCATTTGCATACTGCACTGATTGGTTTGCTGGTGCTCCGGTTCTGTTGTTAAAGGCACTATAGTTATTGGTAGCAGAATAGATACTACGATTCGACTCTACAGGGTCATATGAAGAGTTGGGAATTCCAGAGGTTGGAGCAAAAGTTCCAGGTGTCACTGTGGATGCATTAGGGTCTTCAGTTGAGAGTCTCTCAATCAGACCCAAAAGGTACCTGCTCTCAGAGGATGGATTTACTCTTTCGGCTTTGACAACAGTTGATTTCACACGTTGTTCATCGCTGAATGTCTCCTCTTTAACTTTCAGCTTGAATAAGTATTGATGGAAGATCACTGTTCGAATAATTTCTGCAAACTTCAAGTCATCTTGTTCCTCGTATTTCAACAAGTAAAGTTCCTTGGCAGTGATGCCCAAAATCTCCTCCCCACATTCTTGGAATGCTGTAACCCATGTCATACCTGTATGGTCCTGGATCTGAAACTGGAGCAGGTACCTATAGTCGCACTCGGGAAAGCTCTGGTCGCAGCGATCGCAGTGCCAAGTGCCATCTCCGTTGTTGTTGACCTTTTTATTGCATGGCCTGTCCCCTACCAGTAATGGGCATGCAGTGTAGCAGAAATTATCCACTTTTATGAATGTAACTGTTGACTTAACTGTTATCCAGTCAGGTTTTTCCGATCTTCCCAATCCCTCGTCCTTGATCTGTGCAACTGTCTTCCGAACATCAGTTCTACCCATGGTGGCCGTGTCTCTGGATATTGAAGGAGCAGCCATAGCCTTACCTTCTCTATTATACCATTCTCTCAATCTGTGGGCCTCCATAAAATCAGGATTTATGAACAGTTGACTTGAATTAATAGTACCAATAGACTTTCCACTAAAATCACTAACTCGACCAGCTTTAATCGCCAATATAGGATTCACACCAGAGTCACACATACTTTGCAGCTGCTTACCCTCCGTGCTACAAAAATTTCCCCACAAAGTCACCTCAACACTACGGCCAGACATGTCCTTCAACTGAAGAGTTTGCTTATTAGTTTCTGTGCCATTTTTCCTCATAATGGAAACCAACGGATTTATTGAAGTCACAATGCCAATGATATCAACCATTGAATTGTTTTCCAAGCCTTCAATTTCATTTATTGGACGAAAGTTGAACTGTTGCTTTGGAATGGCGGAGTCTTCCTCTAAACAAGGCTGAATAACTGATTGAGATTCTATAAAGATTTCATATTCATTGTTCAGATGATTAAAGTTCTTCTGTGCAGGCTTCAAACTACCTTTAGAAATCAGGTAAACTTTCCCAACCTCAATCTGGTCATAGAACTGATCAGCCACTGCATTGAAGCAAGTGCAACGGACCTCTCCACCATCAGAATCCAGCAGATCAAACGAGAAGACTTTTCCTTCTCCTCTAGGATTATTATACCGCCTAAGGTCGCCCTTGGCTGTCACTCTTGCCTTAATTGTCCATCTGCCCTGGTAAGGATTCAAAGCAGCAATTGGGATGATTCGAGCAGGAGCCTCATTTCTCGCTATAGGTCCTCTATTTGAGTACATTGGCGGGGGCTGCTGATGAGGACGCCCATAAGAATTGGCAGGGGGACGAAATGGTCCAGCTGATGTTGGATCAGACCTCTGGTTCTGGTTACCACCATATGAATGTGACTCAGAGAACCGCCCTATACCCTGTTCGGCTTTTGGGTGTACAATATCAATTTTCCCACCACTCATATTCCTGCCTGACACAGGACCGCTGCCATAATTAGCACCGATAGATGGGTTATTTGCCATGGGGTCGGTCTTCTGATGCAAAGAAGCTCCACCGGAAACATTCTGCCCGACAATGGGAGTAGAGGAGCGCATGCCATAAGTTTGAGGATTAGCTGCAGCTGTAACTGGTTGATCTGGACCCAGTGACTGAGCAGGCAGTGGAGCACGGATTTGTGTAGCAGCGCCATTATCATACATTTTGGGTTCTCCTATAGCACTGCTATTACTGACAAGGACTTCCAGGTTGATGACAATGATGATTCTGGATATTAGCATTACATTAATAAACACAATTAATACGGAAGAAGCTATAACCATAGTACACGGAAATAACATAATTTGACCAAAAGCAAAACAAGGAGAAATTAAGTACTTTCTTTACATTCATTAAGAATAATACATTAGAATCACTAGATTAATGATCATCTACTCTTTATTTAAAACACTGAAGCACCATGCTGCTGTAATATTCCTAATAAATGGATGAACAGTTGAAGACTCATGTTGAGAATAAACACTAGAGGTACTTGCTAGAGGTAGAATGTACCTTTTCCTAGCTATATTTCACATCTTTAGAGTCACTATATCGAGCACTGATTTCTTTTAGCAGCATCACTAATGATATCTAATCAACCCTATATCTACCAAGAATCCACCAGATAAATAGACAATAATAGTAAGAGAAAAAAAAAACATCCCTACTAACAATCCACTAGCTCGAACATAATCTTGCTAACAGGAAATCAAGAAATACTCCTTTTCTTGAGTTTATTAAGCATAATAACTTAGAAAGTACACGAAATAAAAATCATCACTTGCCTATTTCTGGAGCTAAAATGTAACTGCTACCGAGATCATCTGACTAATCACTGGAAACAAAGCCGATAACTATTTGCAACAGAAAAAGGCATACTTTTTCTTATTGTATAAAATTCACAGCTCTACTCGTTAGCATCGAATTGTGAGCACCATTACCATTTCAACAAATAAAAATTCTAAGATTTATTCTGTGTCGCCTCTCAAAATCAAAAAAAAAAACCCCTAGAGTACTAGAAAGTAATCAACCGGACACATAAAAGGGAGAGCACATACGTGCGGTTCTGGATGACGTTGCAGATGAACTCATTGAGCTGGACGATGGAGTACTTCTGGAGCGTCCCCGACTTAACGAGACCATTCATCTGCGTCGCGAGCATGGCCTGCTGTATATGAGCCCCGTCGGACAGCAACATCCGGTACCTCTCCGTCGTGTTCTGTTGGGTGTTCACCAGCCTCAAATCCCAAACCTGCACCACCGGCTTGGCGCCCTCCTCCGCACGCCCCTCCGATACCGCCGCGATCGCCCCCCGCGTCAGATCCACCGCAGCCATCCCGATCAAAAACCCTAAAGCCCGAAACACTTCAACGCCGATAAATCGCAACAGAGAACGAGATTGGGAGGCGAAAAGATCGGGAAATGGAAGCGGAGAAGGCGGAACGATCTTACAGCTAACTGAAAAGCGTCCGGGAAGTGTTCGCCTCGCCGATTCGCCGTCGCCAATTCCTTCGCCGATGCGCTCAGAGACCGGAGGCGAGCCCTAAAATCAAGCGACTACGTAGGAGAGAGAAGGCGAGTGAACCGCCTCACTTTTTAGAGGGAAACCAAATTAAATCGAGCTTTGGACTTTTGAGTTCCGGCGGGCTCATCGAATGGCCCACTAAGCTTGTTATTGGGCCACCAAGTCCATTCGGCCCATCTTACTAATAGGCCGAACCGGATGCTATTCGGTATGATTGGATCGAATTAAAAATCAATTTGGTTCATCATTCTGTTGCATTGAGTTTGGCATCCGTAGTCTGGGGCATAACTGAGTTGGTTACGACGCAGCAGAGTTGTAGAAGAATTGCTTTTCATCTCAAATTTAGGTGATTGGATTTACACCAATGGAAATCATAAATTCCATACACAATACACAATATAGATATCTCGATTTTTCCTTTACTCTATTCATTGGTGCTGTTCAGACCGAAAAATTTTCTCATTTGTATTTGTTCGAACTCATGATTTGAACGAGTCGCACATACACCCTAGTACTTTTTACAGAAGAATTTGGCTAAGGCGAGCGAATTCCACCATTTTTATTGGAGTCTTGCATTTCTATTAAGTTGTTTAATAGTTGGCATGTCGTATATATATACGTTGTATATATAATTAGAAAATAGAATGGAAAGGGTTCGAATCGATCTTAACCTGATACCGAAATCCGGCGATACCCTCCTACGTCGAATTTGGCTATTTATGCCCGGAGCATGATTTAGTTGGTTATTGATAGACAAATTTACTGAAATGGGGTAAGGGTGAAATCTTGACGAAGTTACCGAAGAGTTTGGCATTCGATAGTGATCAGTTGATTATTGATAGATACCTTCTGATGGTCGTAGGGTTTCTTTCCTATTTATTTTATCATGGATGGGCATGAGACTGACTATATGAGACTGCTAAATTCTATTTTTTATTAAAGAATTTGACTATTCATAACAAACATTTTTTATAATAATAAATATCCTTATTTTTGTTATCGTCAAAAACGTATCTAATGTTGTAAAAATATCAAAACAGCACTTCGTCCTAAATTTTCCTTCTAAATTATCCTTTTTATTCGACCAATTTAACACTAAAATTGTTACAATAGTTATAATTGGATTAATTTTGACTAAATTTGAATAATTTTGATAAATTTGAAATAATTTTAATCAAGAGTAATTTTGATAGACGTAACCTAATTAATGTTAGAACAGTCTGTGACCAAAATTCCTATAATAATATTAGAATAATTTTAATCAAATTTAAATAATTTTAAATAAGTTAGAGCAATTTGATTAATGTTAAATTAACCTTCGAATAGTTTTGATAGCAACAGAGTAATTTTGATTGGCTTTGTAATGATTTTAACTAAAACTATTATAATATTAATTAGATTAGACGACAAAAGAGGATTTTTTAAGATAAAAAAAATTAAAATGGAGCATCTTTTAATTTTTTTTTTCAAGTACATCTCTCAATATATATTGAGTTAATATGATAAGTTATTTTTGTGATTTTAATCACAAAAATAATCTTTTATAACATAGAATAAATACCCAATGTGAATATGTGACCTAACTCTTCCTGGTAGAATATTCTACGTCGACGAGAATTGTGGGGACAGGATTGCTCTTTTATTTTTTATTTTTTAATAATTATTTGTGCCTTGGGCTCAATTAATGTAAGTGGTCGACTTTTCTTTATTCACTCATCGGATAAATTTTTTTTTATAAAATGCAAACGATTTTTTATTCGACAGTCAATATCTCAAATTTTTTATCCCATCAGAGAAAAATACCCTATAATACATTATAATTAGAATTTGAGAATGTTTGAGGAATCTATTAAACTCGTTGCCACTAAAGGTGTAATCAAATCGAACCGAGTTGAATAGTAATAGATTTGAGCTTGGCTCGATTGGTTTTCCCTAAGCTCGAGCTCGGATCGAGTTCGATTCAAATTTTATTTCTTAAGCTCGAATTCAATTTATAATGAAATTAAATAGTTTACAAATGAGATTAGTTCAAAAATAATATATATATAAAAATTAAAATAATTTAATTCAAACTCAACTTGTTATATATATATATATATATATATTCATAAATATATGAGTAGCATATTCATAAGTTTCTTAACGAATACCTTCACAAATGTCTAAATAAATATGTTCATGAACTTACGAATCAAATACTATTAAGTTCGAACTCGATTCAATAATATTTTCGAGTTCGAAATCAAATCCAATAATATTTTCAAACTCAATTTATAATAAAATTAAATAGTTCACGAACGAATTAAAAAATATATGAGTCTTTTAACGAATATATTTACAAACCTCTTAACAAATACATTCACAAAGATCTAAACAAACATGTTCACGAGCTCACGAACAAAGACTCAATAATATTTTCAAACTCGAAATCAAACTCGAACTTGTTAACTTAATTAAATAAACTCAAATAATTTTTTTAAATCAATATCCGAATAGCTCACGAGAAACTCGACCGTTGACCACCTAATTACCTCTGCACCATGCGGAGGGGAAAGGGGCATGCACTTTTTTATTTTTAGCTAATGAATGTTTAAAAGAGTACATTAATGTAAAGTTAGAAGAAGAAAAATAATGAATCCTCCAAACAAAATGAGTCACTGTTAACGTTTGAGAAAAAGGAAAGAAGCAAAGAGCAATTTGCTTATTCCATCAGTTGTTTAATGGGTTTCCCTGGATCACTGGACAACCATGTACAACAAAGAGCCAAAGAAAGCCCCTTCCCAAAATAACAACAGGGGAAATGATCCTAGCTTAGAAAAGAATAATGGTGTGAGCGAATAACATTAGGATTACACAAGACTAGTTTATTTTAGTTTTTTTGTGGGGGAATTTTACATCGATGAATCATATAAAACATCGGTCTTCTCAGGTTCCTACCGGTTCCAGCAAGGAAGAAGAAGAAGATGATGATGAGAATTGTTGGTTCGGGTCAGAGGAGCAAAGCAATGGTGGAGGGGGTTCTTCCTTGATTCGGAGCTTGGCCTGCTGCTGAGACCAGTAGGCTTGGGCCGAGAGAACCCGGTCCAACAGCTCTTGGGGCACCGGCTCACCGCGCCGTTGCTGAGGGGAGATCTTGGCTGTGTGCACCAGGGTCTTCCACTTATCCTGGTTCGATCAATGTCATGTTAGATTCAACCAGTTCAACCGATACCGCAACGGGTCATAAATAAACAGACCAAATAAAATGAAAAGTGGTCAAAACTTCTGGTAGATCCACAATAATTAGATTGGACCAGTTGACTTCTACAATCAGTAACAAGAATGGCACGTTTACCATATGGCACGGCAGCATATGGAAAACATTGCAAGTGGATGGCATTTGACAAAATCCAGAATCAGATTCTTGTCGTCCACTCTGTAAAACTAAATGGATTGAACATTTCCTAACATAATGGTGTTCAAGTTTGCTACTTATGTTTAGTAAACAATCATTACTTATCGAAAGATCATTTAAAAGATGCACTGGTTTTAATTCAAAATTGTTTACTTGGTAAAACCGGCACATATCGAGGAAAAAAATGAACAAAGACTTGAATAACTAGTAGGGCTAGTAGAGATGGTATAACAAGTACCTTGAGATCGACATATGTTCGATGTTTTGCAGTGTCAAAAGCTCGAAGCTTGACATCTCGCCACCTGAGAATGGATGGAGATAGATGAAAGAATTGATCAGGCTTGCATAATCATTGTTGGATCATTTGGAAGAGAATTGAACAGCAAAGAGACCTTCCAGTCCCGAGCTTTTCGACTGCCTCCACCAGTGCTTCCACTTCGGCAACTGAGAAGGGTCTCCTAATTCGTCGCTGAGCATGCTCAAGATGCTTCGGCTTGCAGAGAGGAACCACAGCAAGTGCTTCTACATTCATGGCTGGAAGAGCAACCAAAGCCAGTTTGTTTTCAGTTGTTTTATCTAGTGATAATGTGTCAGTCGGCGAGTGAATGGAGTCGTGATCGCTTTCATGGCAGGAGGTAAGTACAGGTTGCGGAGAGGCATCAGAGGGATCTCGATCTATAGGAAGAGAAATAGGAGGTATCCTGGAAACAAAAGGAAAAAATGCAACTACATCATTAAAATGATCAAGCTTACATTTTCTTCAAAACAACCAGGAAAACAGACACAATTAATCTTATAATACATGAAAAAACAGCTAGAGAATTTTCCGGCATTGTCAAGAATCACTATAGAAGGAAATAAGGTCAATAAAATGATCCAACTGCGAGGATAAGATCATCCACATACCTTGCTAATGGTTGAACTGCATCATCGAGACATAGAAAACGGGAATTATCAGAACTTGTTAGTGGTGGTGCTGTTTGAGTTGTCGTAGGCTCCAGCGTGAATCCCAAGCTATCTAATGCATCTCCATTAGAAATACCAAACTGGCATAGTGTCTTGTTATCATCTCTAACCTTCTTTCCTTGAAGGATAACACCGACATGCAGTCCACCTTGAAGTATAGCAGTCACTGCTTCCATAACTGCCCTCTGTATAAAAACATACAGATACTTTCCTAAAGCCATGAAGGAAATCGACAGGGATACAAAAGATGGACTGAATTTTGAACTGAATTAACAAAAGCAAGCAAATCAAGACATGTTCTACAGAACTAGTACCTACTAAAATAGTTTGATCCCTCACCTCAAGTTATGCTGCCATTTAAGCCACTATCAAAATATTGAACCAATTTCCATCATGTTAGCACCATGAGGTTTAACAATTTGCGAATATCCACAGTATTTATTTGAGTCTTATAAAAATTCATTAATAGCATGTACACTAAAAGGCTCACATAAACATATTGAACAATATACCTTCAAGGAACCGACTGTAGCAGTCTCAGGGATCTCGATATAAAGTTCTGGAATCTTAAAAGATTTTATGCTGAATTTCACTGAAAAAAAGAAGATGGAACCCCTTATGTCATGTTGTTCTAGTATATGAATGAAAATGACCAATTATTATAGATTATTTATCTAATCAACTATGATAATCACCTGATTTATATGAACTTTGCTCCGCTTTAGTGGATGTTGCACCATTTGCTGCACAAAAGCATACAAGATTACAAGAGAAGCACAAAAAAACTAGCAAGAACTGTTAACTTTGTCAGTGTAATAAACCTTGAATAGCAGTTCCACGTGGATCATGAGCTTCTAGCTTGTTACTATCCTTCTCGCACATATTGGAAACTTTCATTCTAAAGAATCCTCCATTAGATGCTGACACTGGGCAACGTTCAAACAACTTCCTTCTCTTGAAGTAGCTTCTCTGCGTTCTTTGACGAGTGTAACACGTTTTCTTGTCATGTATAAAGGGCTTCCTTTGTATATCTGGGCGGGGCATATAATCAAAGCTAGTAAGCCAGGCCATAAAAATGGCATAATCAGAAGCACTATTTGTAAACTTGAATACGAATCAATTTGGCATTACCAAATAAAGAAACTAAACATGAATGCATACCATGATGAGAAATCTGGCCATACTTCGACATATTTATGGCTGCTTTCCAATACTTAGATGTGGAGAACTTCCGTTTTCCACGATCTCCTATACAATTTGTTGGCCTAGACGCCTTATTAGTAATAGTATTAGGGTGAGTACACCCAGAAGAGTTGTCGTCATCATCTCTATGTACAATGTGTTCCATGCCACTTTCATGTTTGGGCATTGAACTACTGCAGGGATTATCCCTGCACACTGGAACTCCAGCGCTACTGTCAGAACTGGCTGGAGCAGGAGGTTTGACATCCAAATCCATAGGATCCTCCAAGCTGTACATATCCATAGCATCGAGTTCTAACCTATTTTCAGAAGACTTTCTTATCAAGCCAGATCTGTATATGCCAGCATAAGCAGAACAACCAACACTGATTCCACTGTTTGAGAGCGCTGATCCTCCTGCAGCAGTATCATGTATCTTAGACTTCATCCGAAGACCAAGCGGTTCTAAATGTTCCGGTTTTGAAGCTTGTGGGAGTTCATTTGAGGCATAAGTCACTTGTTTTTTTATGACAACCTCAGGGGCTAAAACAGTGTTGCTTAACAAATCAGGAATTTCAGTTTTTAGATCCTCTTTATTGCATAACAGATCCAGTTTAGCCACCTCCTTAGATCTCCCAATAATGCAGGATGGGGAGAGAGTAGAATTCTCACTCTCTGATGACAACTTCCCAGCTACTGCAACAAGCAAATCAAATGCACACAACTGCTCATCATCACCTCTCTTTCTGGCCGAGCGCTTTCTCTATAATTGGAAAATCTAGGTTACCAAGTCTGAAAAGGCAATTGAGAGATAAAAATTAAGTACTAATTTACCTTTGTTGATTTCGGAAAGTGTGGAATAGGAGGAAGCCGGTAACCACCGAATCCGTTATCCAATCTCTTCTGAGACACCATATCCCAAAGATTCATACCACCAAGAATCTTATCCCATTGCTACAAAACATCCTCGATGCATCCGTAATCCGTTTCCAAAACCAAAATCCTAATACAGTGAATCTGTCACAACCCCCTTAAATCTGCAAGCGCAACAGAAGAGAATTGACATATTGGATCGACTTCAATCAATGAGAAGACTCCTGACGTTTAAAGATTGAAGAGAAAATTTCTAAAATGATGTATTATTACAGAACATTAATACTTTAAATTCCGGGCACTCCAAACATCTAACCGATAGGATGTCACGAAGGAAAAAACAACTAAATCATGTAAAACAGCTTGATAAAATTTGATTATTCGCAGATCTAATAGAATGTCTTTAAAGAAGGTTACAATCGGATTTCTGGAATTGTATAGTTCTGAAAGTGGACTGAGGACAATTCCCAAATCTTAACGAAGAAGAGATTTCTTAGACTACGAAAAAATGTGTTGAAAATCTCAGCAAAAGGGTTGATAGGGAGGTTTCCTTCATGAAAAATGTTTTTTTTTACAGGATATCGCAAAAGTTCTTATGCCCCGTAAAATCGATGACCCAGAGAAGAAACAGATTATCGCTAGAAATCTGACGTCAGGGAAAAAGAATAAAAACATACAAATAATAGAGAAACACAAAATAAAATTGGAAAGCATAAAGCAAATCCGATCCAAAACCATGAGAACTAATATCAATAACTCCGATTTCTTCCGAAAAAAATTTAATTATTATTAGATCAAAGATCTTGCCAGCCTTGCACATGGAGCTATGAGCTATCTTAGATTAACCCATATTCTAATAGAAACAAGTTAATTGAATTCAAGCATCTACCTAGATAACCTGCAAGAAAAGAATGAAAAAAAGAACGTTTTTTTTTTCAAATCCAAGGGGGAAGTTCAAAAACCCTGAAGCTAAATGACGAAGACAGATAGACCTGCTTAGGGATCCGTGCGCCTCAATAAACAACATATTTGCAATCAAACAAAGTTCATTAATCGGAAGTATCGAAACTATATTCCAAAGTTCAGATCGAATTTGCATAAGACCAACGGGATCGCTGCGATGACATCGAAATTTCGCAGAAATCAATCCCCGATCTCCCGTCCAACTAAGCAAATCCCAGGGAATCACAAAAGAACCATCCACAAAAGGATCGATCCACACCCGATCGTCATACAAAACACATGAAATCAAAAGCTTCGAGCAAATCCGCGAAAACGCCAAAAGTCAGCTCTTTTTAAGCCCATCCGACGAATCACGGCCGGAAACGGAACAGAAGCCCGTGTTCTCACCTCCAAGACGGCGACTTGGGGTACAACCCGCATCCAGATCTCAAAATCCTCCCTCCGATCGTCGGAAAAATTTCAGAATTCCGGCGAATTCCTCTTCAGAGACAGATCGAACAGCTCCAGACGGCAAATTCTCCAGATCTCAAACGAAAACAGAATTCGCGAACGCCTCCATTCCCACCTCAAATTCCCATTACAGCTCCCAAAAACCACTCATTTCCCTCGACAAAGAGATTTCTAATCCATTCTCTCTCTCTCTCTCTCTCCAATCGATCCCCAACCGTCAAAGAAAAGAATAGAGAAATAGAGATCGCCAAAACCCCTCAAAACCCATTTCTTATACCTTTGACCCATCCACCGGCCGAACCGGTAACCAAACCGTTTAGCGCCGGTAACCTCTACCTCCCGTTCTTCATTCCACCTCTAACCGATTTTCTACACGTGTCTCCACCGACGATCAAACGATCCACCGTTTTTCACTACTTTCACGCTTCATGGCCTACCATAATTCTTTATATAATTGCGAATGGATAAACATTATTCGATCCACACTCTTAAATTGGGGTTTTACATATTAATTTCTAAAATGAGATAAAATACATTAATTAAAAGTTTAATGACGTCATTATTGTGACATGAGCCACGTCGGAAAAAGCGGCGCCACGTGGAGGAGAATGGAAGGTCAGTGGGCGGCTCGTTGGATGCCATTATCCAATTAATTTTTTTTGTTTGTTTTTGTCCGCAGAATTATTTTTAAAAGGAATTAATTAATTTGTGAGGTGAAGATTGAAATATTGGCGATGGGGCGTCACTGTCGCCGTGTGGATTTGACGGACGGGCGACGTGGCGAGAGAAGAGCCACCAGATTTGACGGCGCGATAAGGCAGAGTTTGACGGTCGGCTGTGTGGTTGGGAGGGAAGGCACGTGGGCTTAACGGGACGAGACGGGCGGGGGCCTGTTGACGGAGTCTGCCGACGGCAGAGGAGATAACTGACACGTGTAGGGGACTGAGGGAACTAGGAAGGACCTTTTATTGTGGGTTACTTTCTTCACATGCTCCCCCAACTTTGATCAAGTAGGGGATCAAGTTTGATATAAAAAAAAATAAAAATATATAATTTTGATCAAAATTAATTAACATTAGTTGGAAATTATTTGGACAACAATCAAAAAGTTTTTTATTTTTTTTGGAATCATCAAATGAATATTTTTTTATTTTGCAATCAAAAGAACGTCCCCATCAACTTTTATATTTTATATAGATTTAATTATCCTCAAATTTAATATTTAACATTATTATCTCCTATTGTGTATATATATAAATCATAATTCTTATTATAACTACTATACTATCTACTTATCTTATTCAATAATATTCACGTTATAACAATTACAAACTATAACTATTATAACTATGATAACAATTATGAAAATGGTAACTGCTACAATATTATAATATTTACAATTTCATAAATCATAGTTATTACAATGTAGACTTATTGTATTCATACAATTAGTTAGTGAGATCGATTAGAGATTTAATGCGTGTAGTAAGAAATGACAATATCGAACAGTATATTAAAGAACAACTATATCTATTTTAAGAGGATTGAGGGGCGGAAAGCTCGTTTACTTGAAAATTAAAATTCTTATAATATAGGATGTTCTTTTTATTTTTGCCCTAATTATTTTAATATTAATTAAAATTAATACTAATTAAAATTGTTACACCTTATTAATAATATATTTATTATAACAATTTAAGAAATAATGTAAAATGGATAGAAATTAAAAGATGTCCCACCTTAATTTTTCATTCCAAAGATATTATTTTTTTTAATTGAATCTATTTTAACTAAGACTGCTTTAATATTAGAACTGTTACAAAGTGCCCTCTACAAACTAAAAATGCTCCACTGTTATGGTAAATACTAAAATACTCATAAAAATAAATAAAAGCATTAGACTTTAAATTTTAATAAGAATATATATTTTAGAGGTAGGTCTGATAAGTACATCAAAAAGAAAGATTGTTTATTTCTAAAAATAATCCAACACGAAATTCGAACACTTAAATTATATTAAAAAATATTATAAAGTAAAATATAAAACTTCTTATCGATTTTAAAGAGCAATTTTGACTACGATAGTGTTGTAACAGTTTAATCAAAATAATTATTATAGTTTGAAAAGAAATTTTAAAACACTACACTTCATTTTTTTGAAAAAAAATTATTTAATGAAGGAAAGTATTATTATCAATTAAATGAGTGAAAATAGAAAATAAGAAAGCATGTGAGCTAAATATTTTTATTTTTTAAAAAAATATTTTATTAAATCTACTGCATTAATTAACCTTTAATAAATTAATTATGGTACCCTTCCCTAGTTTACTTGATAGGACGGATGGATAAAAGAAAAGAATCTATAGGGAAAATAAATTCCTAAGGAAGGAGAAAGGAAGGTAAGTAAAATACATCCTTTTGCCATGTTTGTTTACCTTGTTTAAGGAAGGAAAATTAAAAATATCTGTATTGTCTAAAATACCCCGAAGAGCTTCTTCTTCCTCGGATGGAAACCTCAGCCGCCTCCGCCTCGCTGTCCCCCGCCGCCTCGTCGTCGCCCTCGCCTCCCCCGCCCAGCGCTCGACGCCCGATTGGGAGGAGAAGGTCGTCGCGCCCTCGCCTCCCCGCCCCGCGAGAATCTGGCACAAAGTTGTTGATTCAGAAGGTGTGTCAAAGTTTCTATCTTCTCGTCCATGGCTATTGGTAGTTTTGCCCTTTAATTAGGCAGAAGCATAGCAAGGAATGGGAAAGGAAGCGGAGACGAGGAATCTGGCATTGGGCAAGTATGAGATGGGGCGAGTCATGGGAAAGGGCACCTTTGCCAAGGTGTATCTCGGTCGTGACCTTCGCATGGGGGAGAGCGTCGCCATCAAGGTCATCCACAAGGACTAGATCCGCCGCCCGCCGGCAAGCCGGAATGGTGGAGCAGATCGAGTGGGAGATCTCGGTGATGCGCCTCGTCCGACATCACCACGTGGTGGAGCTCCGCGAGGTGATGGCCACTAGATCTCGCATCTTCTTCGTGATGGAGTACGTCCGCGGCGGCGAGCTCTTCGCTCGCGTCGCCCGGGGGGCCCTACCAGAGGACCAGGCCACCTGCTACTTCCGCCAGATCATCTCCGCAGTCGACTTCTGCCACCGCCGCGGCGTCTCCCGTCGCGCACTCAATCGGAGAATCCGGGGGCGAAATGTCTTTTTCGTTTCCTTCCTCCCTTTCCGTCCGATTTTGGGTGATCAAATTTGGAGGAAAAATAATCCGTGGATGGATTAGATTTCTTTTCCTTTCTAAAATTTTATAAAAGTAAACAACAGATGTATACATGTAAAGGAAAATTTTTCACAATTTTTCTTTCCGCACCTCCAAGTAAACTGGGCCTAAATAGTTGTCTTCTGCTGCTGTAAATGAAATGATTGATGCCGTTTTCTGCTGTATGAATTTAATCATTTTGGAGTTTGATTTTTTTTTTAAAAAAAAAAACTTAGATTTTCAATTTGAGTAGAAATATTAAATTGAATCAAATAAATTTAAATCTTTTTATTTAAATTGGATTTCAAGAATAATAAATACTATTTAAAAATGACTGACTTCTACTGTAATAGGGGAAATGATCGAATGTATTTTCTTCTACGAAAATGGTGCTGAAAATATTGATTTTATAGTTTTTTTATAAAAATAAAGAGTGAAATTTTGGAAATATGAAATAAGTTTTTTTGGGGCAATAATCAACGTCCCTTTTGATAAAAAAATCAAAACGAAATGCCCCAATGCACTATCTTATAAAATTACACAGCCGCTCTCAAGAGCGCATTGTTCGCCTAGTTTTAACTTTTTTGTCCGATTGATTTTCGTTTGTTTGATAGTAAGTTTCAAACTCGACATGTTTAACAACATTTATACATTATATTATAATAATTACGATTTCATATCCAAAATATATACTTAACATGTTCAAAAATATTCACATTATAATTACTACAAAATTATAATTGTTACAACTCAAATTTTATCATGTTCAATAACATTGACATTGTAGTAAATATAAATCATAACTACTATAACTTAAACTTGTACTATTCAATAACATTTTTGTTATGCAGCTACAGTTTTATAGCAATTATAATTTTACAACTGCTACAACATAAATTTATTTTATTCATATAATTGACTGATCGATTTCAGATTTAAATTTGAAACTGACCTATTAAAAAATCAAAATCCATTGAATAATGCACTTAAGGATAGTTGTATTATTTTATGAGGGATACCGGTGGAGATGTCTTTTTGATAAATAAAAGCGAAAAAGGGACACTCCTCGATGATTCAATAAAAAAAGAATCCTCTTTTAATTTTTGCCCAAATTTTTTGTGTTTAAATCAGATTTTAAAACAACATATGAAAAGACATAATTCGGTTTAAAACATAATATAAAGAAATCTATAATTATACACCGTAGATTAATCATGGAATCTAATAGGAATATGAATAAATTGTTATAAATTAATTTTTAAAGTAAATATTAGTTTTATTGTGGGACTAAAATGAAGAATTTTATAAATGACAATGTTGAATGCTAGTGTCAAAACAATGTTGTTCCACCCTTCCATTCAATGGCTTTAATTTCGATATTATTATATTTTAAAGATAATTATCGATCATATCATCTTAAAAGGAAGATCTAATCCTAACCTCGACCTACCTTACCTAAATCATAGCAAATAGGTGTAAGTTTACTATGGAAAACAATATATCCACTACATGAAAAGAAGGTGTGTCGATGAAGTAAAACTACTACACATGGAAGATAACTAACTTAAAGGGTGAATCTGAACTTCATGAATCAAATAACTGTTCTTTAATTTCTAAAATAAATTTTTTTTAAAAAAAATTAGGGTTCAGGTGACCCATCATGTCCCAAGTCCAAAGAAAGAAAACAAATTTAAAGGTTTGAGGTGGGTGAAGGCAATTTGCTTATTCCATTATCTTCCTTTCCCTTTACACTGCCCTACCACAATTAAATGCCTTCCAATTATCAAAACTTGTCACCTTCCATTTTGCTATGTTGTTGGAATTGTTTACCTAACCAACTAACTCAGGCAAGATTTTCGGTTCGACAAGATTGTCGGTATGGTATGATGATATAGGTCGCGACTAGTAGTTAGTTGACACACCCTTTTAGATCCTAGTTAATCCACCTCTTTGGATATATACTCAAGGTGTCAACTTGAACAACCGAAACCGAGAAAACCACACCAAACACTTCTTCGTCTAAACCTTCAATTGAAAGCAAAGAATTAATCGACTCGAAGAAATATTAACAAGGCAGAGATAGATCAAGTGAGGAAAAAAACATAGTTGACATATGTGAAAACAATATGACCACATGAAACTTAAGGGAACCCTACAAATTCCCTATAACATGAGGTTTGCTATCCATGATACAATTTTTAGTAGTACAATTACTCAACATACCACCATGCATCTTAGAAACTAATTAAGAGGCCAAATGCATCCTTAGAGGCCAACTAAAGCAGTTTAGAGCAAGGCAATACCTTCTTAGTGGGAGGCTGAATCACTATATTGCCACAGGTTGAACTCGATTGAGGTGTTATCGACCTCATCTATTGAATCTGAGTTATCGATTCTCGCCCGATGTTCTGTGTATTTTCCGTTGTATTCGTATACCTCCAAGTCACCCCAAGGTGTAGGGGTAACTTCGCCGGTCATGTTGAACCATCTCGGGTGGAATTGCTCCCCCCGAGCCTCTCGAATCCTTTTCTCTGCTCTTTGCCGCTCCTCCAATCTGAATAAGATAAATTGGGACAATCGAAATGATGGGAGTCCCTAAATGCATGGTAGAAGACGGGTTAAGTTAGATTCATTCCTCTAGTGAGGGCTTACCTAGTCTTTTCAGCACCTGACTTTCCCAAATCACCTTGCTCGAGAGCATATCGATCAGGTCGCAACCGAGAATCTGAAGCCAGCAACTTTCTAGGTGCGGTCTCAAAGCTGTTTATCTTGTGTGCGAAATAGGTATATTGGAATTTATCCTTCTCTGGGGCAGCAGCAACTCTCCATACCTTAATCGAAGTAATTGCATCAGAAGATGAATTTTGAATGTCAATGAGAATTGAGCAAAGCAATGGAGCAATATATATATATATGCAACTCTACATATATATGTATCACAACAAATCAGGAAGAGTCTTAGAAACGAGTAAACATAATCAACACCAACGAATTACCAACAAGAAATAGGTAGTCAAACCGACCAAGAAGATGAAACTGATAATGAAAAATCTTTGACGTGTTAACATACCACAGATCGTAATGAGCTTGCATCTAAATTAAATAGTAAAAGATCATAGAAGTCCATCATGTACCTCCTTTAGTTCGGTCCCTGGCAGGGGTTCTCCTTCTTGATCACATGGTTGACAACTCATTGACTCATTCCATTTCCCTGTCATCAATATTTTTGGTTCTTCTTCTGCACTGTATACATAACCATCCACTTCATATCGCCCCGCCCTGTCAACATATTCAGTGAGAATATTTAAAAATGGAACAGATACGATTACTTGCCTCTGTGCACATACAAATGAACGCATAATGAAGTAGAAATAAGAATGCTAAGATGTATAGAGTAACTAAAAAAAAGAATAAACATCTATATTACTTGGTAAGAATAATGGATCATCTCGCTTTCCACTAGTGCATAAAGTTTGCTATTGTTTGAAAATTTGAGATGGAGATGAATCAATACCCAAACCAACCACATGGTTGGAAGTATAACACGACTTTGTCTCCAGTAGTCAAGTTTGTCATGATCATCTCCCCGGGTGAATCAACCCATGTGCGCCCAAATATGAGGTTATTAACTTTGGTGAGAGGAGGCACTAAATCCAATATGACACCAGCTTTCTTCAGCTTCACCCTTGTCCTGCATCAGAAGTAGATTATCTTTGGGTAACAGCTTAATAGAGAATCACTTTATCGTCAGTAAACTGTAAACCCTTGATGCTTCAGAAGAATGGATATTTCAAGGTTGTGTGATCATTAGTTTCAAATTTTCAATATAACACACACACACCTTCCAACCGGATAAATTTCCACTGAATTTCCTAGAAATTTTGTTTTCAACTTTGACGTGATATCATACGTAAAATGATCATTCTCAGCATGTCCAGCTCCCATTGGAGGATGATGGCTAACCTGAAGTATGGCTAGTTGTGATTTAAGAATAAAGGCAAAAAAACAGCTACGCCGCCTTCCCCTCAAATTCTGCAGCATAAGAATGACTAACCTGCTCAGAAATGAATGTCAGACCACCATGATTAACCATTTCATAGGTCTCACCGAGGATAGGATTGAAAGGTTTCCATGTTCTTTGATAGGCATAATAGACAGAGATTGCCCATGAAGCTGGAAAGAGTCAAAAGGATTTGGAACCCAGTACACAAACAACACTATTAACGTAAAAAAGATACAGATAGATATACTTACAGGAATAAACTAGACGCATGTAGGGGTCCTCACATTCATCTGCCAGATCTAACAAGTGAGAGTACTCCATCAACTGAATCGATCATAGTGTTCATTAGAACCCGTCATCCAATCATCAATACATCCAAGATGAATGTACAAAAGATTCAAGATACCGAAGCATATTCTGGAATGCTTAAAAGACTATTGCGGAAGGGAGTCAGTTAAACTTAACTCACTGTATATTATGTAATGCATCTTCCTCAATGGTTCTGCAAAAACAGACTAAGAAATTTTTGGCCTGTGCATTGTGCTGGCTTTTAAATTTCAAGACATTTTCTGTTTTCCAAGAACTCTGTAGCACACATGAAAGTATATATCTGACATAGGACCATTAGTTCGCTAAATTTGTATCAAGAGGACAGAATATGTAACATGATAGCAATGTAGGTACACCAAAAACAATTGCTGCCTCAAATCAAATTCTTATTGTTCCCATGACTTTGGAATCAAATGGCATTCATAGAACACATCTAGAAGCCCCTATCAACAAGATGCAAAACCACCATGCTTGCTAAAGGCGAACTTCTTCAAAAATCTAGAGCCAATAAGTGGCAAGTGTTATCATACTCCATAATATTAATTCTGTATTAGGAACTCCCATAGCCTTCATAACTGAGCACGTGGAAACAACATTGAAGCGAAGAGGAGAAAAATAAAGAGAGTAAACATATCATTCAAAGGTACATCTTGGCATGTAAAACTTATAAACAAAAAACTCAATATCATACATTAATGTAGAGATAGTTCTAGTTCTAGCAAGTAAGAAGGTTAGAGAGATTGGAATTGTGGATGGGAGAAGAAAACATTGTAAGCATGATGACTGCAATAAGAAAGAAAAACTAAAAGTGGCACCAACCTCGGCAAGTTTCTGTATCATTGTCATTGGCTCAAAAATGATGACAGGCAATGTGACCATTGATGTTACATCTGATCCTATGTATTTCTGCATCATCTTCCAATAACTATCTCGTTCCTCATAAATAGTAAAATACATCATAATCAAGTAATGTTTAACATAGTTGTAATGATTCAAGGTAATGCATGTCAAAGAACTGAAAATTTCTATATTTTTTCTTGTTAAGGAAGCATCAATATCAGATATGACAAATATACTTGTCTCTTCGAATAAATTTACAAACTAATCCAAAAGTTGATCTTAGCCAAGAAGCTAAAAGATGCGCTTAGCCAAGTTGACAATATCACTTTCTCTGATCTCAATAAGGTAAATTTTATAAAAAGTCACTGGAAAGAGGCATTGTTGATTATAATTTATTTTGCCAGTGACAGGTTAGGTCTGATTGCTTAAAGCAAATATGTAATAAATGCTCTAGCCTCAGTACGAAGAAAACAAGGAAATCCTAGTGGGAGTAGCAATGGATTCAGAGTCTTCCACTTGAGAACCTGAGAAAAACATCCAATTCCATTATAATCCACAACAAGACAAGCAGGGTTAACCCCAACTATCTGGGATTGACCACATAGATCTTATCCTACCATTGAACTCTATGCATGACTATATCATGAGTAATATCAATCCGTATCTCTTAAGTCACTTTTAACTATGCTGCTATGTGATTTTTAAGCACTATTTGACTACCTCCTGCTTCCATCTTCCTCGTTGGGCTTCTTCCTCAGCATCATCAGTGCCTCCTTCAGGATTGATAACTTCAAGTCCTTCGTAACCCAATAACCTAAGAAAACAGAATTTCCATAGGCAATTGCAAATGAACACAATACATCCAAATAGAACAAATCACAAAATCATGTTGAAACAAAATCGCAAAGAATTTCACTACGGAAATGTCATAATAAGCATGGAAACTTATGAGAAACTAAAATTTTAAACAATAAAAGAATCACATAGCTTCATTTATTTGCTGAATAAGCTCTAGCTAACAAACGAAAAAATGAGTGATAGAAAGGCAGACAACATCAAAATAAAATTCTGAATTCTCCAACTATAATTAACACAACAGGAATTTATAAATTTACTAAATTACTCAAGCAAATTGGTAATATCCGTAACCATTATGGCAATGATATGAAAGTTGTATGAAGCATGTCTAGATCATAGAAAACAAATTGGTCAACATCAACTTCTCCAATTTTTTCAAACAAATCATTGCATCTTGGTATGAATATTTTGGATTGTACAACGTCTCTCTATCTTCTCTTTTCTAGTCTCTATAGTTTCCTCATCAATGCTATGTTTTCAATTGAAAGTTGTCATCCCTTTGGATTCTATGATTTTTACTTGTTCTAATCAGAAATTATATGAGTAAATTTCTTCATCATCAGAGTGCTGTTGCCAGAAGAAGTGTATAAGATACAACTCCATTTTGTTAAACTAATAGTAGCTCTCCTACAAAGAATTTGTTTTAGCTGATATCCTATTTTTCGTATTTTCATAACATCCTTGTTTGCAAGGGAGAGAGAGATGAGCATATGTTTTCTGTAAAAAAAAGAGGACCTTTGTGGATATTGTCTCAAATAGATAAGGCAACTCAGGCCATTCAATTAAACTCAATGATGTAATCAGATTGAACAAGATCCTGTTGGACTAAAAAGAGCAAAATTAAAGAGGCCTGATTCGTTGAAGAACCTCAAATTTCTCCTTTGACCATTGGGTTGCTTCTACAACCCTGGTTTGACTTCATTTCAATTGCCGGCTTATTTGCAACAAAGATATGTCCTTAAAATACACAATTATTAATTTAAGACCACCAAGCAAAATCTGCCCATCTCAAATTTCCAGTATTGAATTTCCGCTAAAACCATATTCATCAGAACAAAACCACACAACTAATCGTTTCTGCAAGAATCAAGCTTCAAGTACCTTTCATTTCAAATGAGCTAAGAATGAGCGAGCTTTAGGTATAAAGAGAAACTCGCACCCGTTTACAGATTTATGCACAGCGCTGCCCCAATTCCGCACACTCGACGTGATCGCGGAGAATAAACCGCCACTGCTCGCAGGCTTCTCATCCTTGGAACCCATCACGAGCGCCCTAATCCGAACTCAGAAGAGTACAGATCTCGTAACGGCGGCCAGAGAACGATCTGGGACCGGAAGGGGCACCGCCGAGGAGCAGATCTCGATTTGGGGATCGGATCGACGCATTCGCGTCTCAAAATTGGCCTTTTCCCGTTGCAGGCGTTCGAATCAAAAAAAAAAAAAAAAAAAAAGAGTGGAATCAAATGCGACCATGTGAAACCCCTCGGCGATTAAGCAAAAGGAACCCTTCATTTTCAAATTTTAACAAATCGTGAATAATAGTCGTTTTATTTTTACCCTTTTTTCTGTTTCCTTTTATTGGGCTCTAGGCCCATCTTTGGCCCAATAACTATCCACATCAAATTATGGTAGACCACTTGGGCTTGATAGTTTTGTCTTCTTAAGTCGGGCGTGGTGTATAGACTGTAAATTTGGATTAGATTAATTAAATGTATCTATCCGATTTAATAGATAAAATTTATATTTTATTAATTTATTTTAAGGTGGATTCAAATGGATTGGCTCACTTGAGCTGACCTGTAGGTCGATCAGTAATGGCTTGGATTGTCCTACCGATTGAAAAAATAAAATTTATACAATTTAAAACAAAAGTGGGAAAATTAATGAATTTATGGAGTTAACCCTAACCATACTTAAATTTTTTTAATATTTTTTGGTAGACTTATAGGTTTAACTTATTAAATCCACAATCCAACCGTATATATATATATATATATATATATATAATTTTTGGATGTTTTGATAGATTAATCTTTTTGTGGGTTGGTTGGTCCGTCTAACTTGTAATTCATCATAAGTTGGATTAGATTAAATATTTCTTAATCTGCTAAGAAAGTGGGCTGCACTGTCTTGCGCATATGATAAATTTTTAATGAATTGATCCACTTCACTATAATTTGGCTTATTTAGCTGCACTAGTGATAATAAGAAGTAGGATATTATTTAAAGCAATCATAGTTTAAAACTCATGCAAGGAATACATGCCATGTTTTAACAATTAGTGATATTGAAGCGCTATATTAGGAACCGCCTAACTTATTGAATTTATTTGGTAGTCAAAATATGGAATTGAACCGTTAAATTATTCGGTATAAATTATATATATAATATTAATAATATATATATATTATATATTATATATATATATATATTTATTTAATTAATGTGTAACATAGTAGTAAAATACTAATGAAAATAAATAAAAATCAAAATTTGAATTAGAGGGAAGATTATTTACCATCGAGATTAGTCAGTTGAAATTTGAACCTAGGATCCCTTTTATCTTGAGAAAAAAAAAGATTGAGTTAAAAAATAGCAGAAAATAATTTTATTTTTAAATTTTAGATTTATTTTTTTATTGGTTGATGATGAATTAATTATATAATTTAGTTGGATTTTTCTTTTTTCTTTTAAAAAATTGAATTAACAAGATATTTATAATAAATAAATTTTTACCTTCCTATATTATTAGACTCATCTCCTAATTTATAATCTTTCTTTATTAATATACATATTTATTATGATTTTACAATCACTTAAACGACACATTTATTAAATGATTAATTAGGTGTTCCTACCATTTTAAATTAACTTGATATCTAAAATTAATTTTTAGTTTTTAAAAAACTATATAGATATTGTTCATTTATTAACAACCACTAATTAGAAGCTTATTTTGAAAGTCATATTTCAACCTCATAAACAAATCTTTTATTAATAAAATATGTCAAATTTATAAACTTCAATAAAAACCAAACTTTTTGATTTTTTACATTATAAATACTTTACAAACTTAAATATTTTTTATAAAATTTCTTTTTTCTTAGTTCTACCCAATTAAAATTTATTAATTACATGATTTTTCTACCAAACCAAATTTATAATCTTTTCCCTACGAACTATACTTTGATATAGAGTATGACTTAAACCGAACTAAACCAAATCAAATCCTTTGATATAGAGTATGACTTAAACCGAACTAAACCAAATCAAATCCTACAATGAAATTCATGAATGATCGATTTGTCTTTTGTCACAACTAGCGATTCTCATTTAATTCACATGGTCCATGCTTTTATTTACGAACTATACGTCTATATCGAGCTAGTATGATCAAAATCAAATCGAATCGTAAAATGAAATTCATGAGTTGTCGGCTTGCCTTTCATCACAACTAGCCATTCCCATTCAATTCACATGCTCAATATTTTATTACAAACTTTCACCATTATTTCCACTCTCTCATTAAAAAAAAAATTTAACTAATTTGGTCAACCATCCACTAAATCACCAATTATATAATATATTTATTTATTTATTTAAAAGAAATATAATGATAGGGACAAGCACTCATTTCACGTTGCTTGTGTGTTGTAGAATTGACCTATTAATTTATAATAATAAATTTTTTAAATATATTTTTATTGTAAATAAACTTATAAAGGTGATATGCATCCCTAATGGAATACTACTCGATACAAGTCTCTATATTTAGAACTTAAATGAGATCACGACTCGAGGTGAATTGTATTCATATTGAATTGCATATCTTTGTTTAGTTTTGGCTCGGAGTGAGTGCGATACATGAGGGTAGGGTTCCACTAATGAGTGGTGTTGTTTAGTTCGATCACTAAAATAACGCTTGACAATGCTTGCTAACCACTTCGACAAATTGTTTATGTTCTCAAACTTTAGAAAAGCATTTTTGAACTATTCACATAGAGGGACCTAAAGCGAGATGCTACTTTGTAAACATTTGCTTCGAACCCTCCTTGTTGATTTTTGAATGTCTTTTGATGATGCTTGAGATGAAGCTTGAAAAGATAAAGGTTTTTTAGTATTTCTTATTTTGTAAATTTTAAAATTAAAAGGATATTTTAAAAAAAATAAAATAAAATGACAAAAGTTTTGATAATGTAAGGAGTGTTTTGGAAAATTTAGAATTCATGAGGTGCTTTTGGCAAAAATAAGGTATCTAGTGGGGAGGGTGGTGGAACTTGGAAGTTTCACTAATTTTATTAATTTAACTAAAACCCCCCTTTGCAATAATAAATTTCAATCCCATACAAAAACACTACAAATTTTTTTTTCGATATATATTTTTCAGGGGGAAAAGGGAATATATTTATTTCTGGGGATGTGATCGTAAGATGGAGAAATTCCCAATAATTAGCCAGTTAAATTGATTAAGCAGTCACAGTTGTCTCCATGGCCACGTTGCCGGCGGAGTAGTGGATGTTTCCGGCGGCGGCGGCGGCCTCCGCCTCCTCCCACAGCTCCGGCAACGCCTCCTTCATTTTGTGGATGCTCTCCAGCGCGTGGTCCGCCCCTTTAACTCGATGACGAGTCCCAACCTGAATCAATCGCGATCGAATTAATCCAAAAAAATTCATCGAAATCGCTCGGAATTATGCTTCAAATTGAATCTTTACCAGCACGGTGTGCAGCCCGGCGTGCTTCCCCGCCTGGATGTTCCTCGCGCTGTCGTCGAAGAACACCTGGAAACAACAAAAAAAGATTAAATTTTGTTCTCAGAAAAGCATTATATCTGCGTTTCCATCGCAGAAAAGCAATCAAAATTCGATCTTTACGGTTCTGTGCGGATCGATGTTGGCGATCCTCAGCGCCTTCTCCATGGCTTCCGGAGAAGGCTTGCAGAGCACCGGCGTCTTCGGCAGCTCGACTCCGGCGACGCCCGGCGCCCGCGCGAAGTGCCCGACGATGTCGAACACTCCCGCCGTCGCCGGCGTCGACGACGACGGCGGATTCACCGTCTCGAAGCATATGATCCCCTCGAAGCAGTCTTCCAGCCCCAGCCTCTTCAGCACTTCGAGCGCATGAACTTTATCAGCGTTTGTAAACACCTTTTTTTGTTTTCAAAACAAAAAAAAAATTAAAATCAATTCTGAAGAAAATACACATTTAAAAAGTTAAAAAAAAAAAAGCTTACAAGTTTGCGAATTGAGAGGCCCTGCAAGAGTTGCCTTAGAACAGGATCTGGCTTTAGATTCTCATACGGTAGTCTTCCATGAACAAATCTGAATTAAACAGTGAAATTAAGATATAATTTTCTTCTTTTTCTTTAATTTTGCACAAAGGTTTTGAGTCAATACCTGTGATAATCATCATAATCAAAGCTATAGCCAATGGCCTGAAGGATTAACAAGAAGAAAACTCTGCTTAATTGCTCAAGAACTGTAACTGAAACAGAAACCTTAATGAACGGAAATCTGAAGTACCCTTAAACCAGCCATTGTTGTGCCGTAATTCTTGTACAGAAGGTTGCCCAACTTCGGCACCATGCTCTCTTCAATCCCTAATTCCTCAACCAAATAATCTGAAAGATCGAAACCCAAAAAAGATCTGTCAGCCCAAAAAAAAAACTGAAAAGGGGGGAAAAAAGACAGTTTCAGAATCAAACAATACCTTCAATGTTCTTGCAGCATGAAGCTGCCATGCCGGAACTCAATGGATACAGGGTATCGTCGAGATCTGTGAACAAGAAGAAAACAAAAGGGAAATAAAGATAGAAATTAGTGAAAAAGAAGAAGGCGAAAGAAAGTCAAAGCAGAAAAAGTAAGAAAAATGCTTACCAAAGAGAAGGCAGTCGTATTTCGGCCTCTGAGCTTGCCTGTAGCGAGACTCGTAGTCCATGTCGATCGAGCAATAGCTTCGAAACATGAAAAGCGTGTTATAATTGCATCAAAATGGGATTTTTACTATAAAAAAGTCGATTTTTTGGTGGTTTCGAATTAGGGTTCATCAAGTCCTCTGTCTATCTTTTCCCCTTCTGAAACAGTTCCATCCGAAGCTTACCTTAAGAAGAAGAAGAGCAATGCAGTAGAGATCGATGTGCGATTCGATCAAAAACAAGGAGGAAGAGAACTCCGAAAGAAAAAAAATAATTTTTGATTAATTTTCTCGAGCTGTTTGTGATGAAACAGAGGAATGAAGCATCAACAGGCGAAGCGAAGAGGGAGGAAGAAGGCTTCGAGGCGTGCGCTTAAATAGGCGCCGCGGCCCGTCGTTAAGCCGTAATTAGCAGCTTAATCACCACGCTAATACTTAATTAATCATTAACTAATCAACTTGCTAATCCAATTTTTTTTACTAATTGATCATTTTTTTTCAAAGCAAACAAATAAATAAATATTAATTTAATTAGCTCCACATAATACATTGTAAATTAAGAACCATGGATGCCTAAACCTTCTAGGTCATTTTTTAATTCATAAACAATCTTTTTTCCCCTTTTTTTCCTTTTTTCCTTTTTTTTTTCTTTTTCCTTTTTCGTATTGCGGCCGAAGACAAAGTGTTATAAAGTATTGCGGTCGAAGACAAAGTGTTGTAAAGTGTTATTTCACTATCATATCTAATGTTTGCACTCGAAAATTTTTCTCGCAAAGAATTCATTAGGAGCCCGTCCGCCAATGGTACCACGTAAAATGTGTTGCTTATCCTCGCTCAATATGACAAAAACATAGCTCAATTTGATCCTAAACCCCCCAATAACCCTAACCCTATGGGCACCCCTTACCCCACAAGGTATGAGGTATCCCTCAATAATAGATACCATTGCGAGCAAGCTGGACTCCATCATGAAGCAACATGATTAAGAGAAGAATAAGTAGTTCCAAGAAGCATCATCCATGTATTTTAAATTTGACAAAATAAATATCCAAGTTGGATAGCAATTTTCTCTATATTCGATTGAGACTCGAATGGAGGAGGATATAGAGGAAATTTTTGAACCTAATTACATAATTAGATAATCGAGTATGAAAATTTTCAAATTCGAATATGGAAAAGAGTATGGTGAAATAATCCTACCCACGAACATCACTGTGGTGTGTGTATATATATATATTTCATCGTCAACGAACATCACTATCGTGATATTCTTTGAAATTCAACACCATGATAATGTTGATATTTGAAAATTAACACTACTGTGATGTTGATTTGCAAAGTATAATATCATGGATGGTATTGATTTTAAGATTTATGTAGCACCAAACAACACTATAGATACTCAAAATTGATTATCGCATGAGAAATAAAGTAATATAAATTTTATTATTTTTATTATTTTTTAATATAAATATTTTTATTTTATAATATATTTTTGTTGAATGATGATAATTGGATGTAATGAAAAAAATATTAGTATAGAGAATATCGATCTTTTGATAGCTATTGGGATGGATATCCGATTAGTCTCCGATGAATATGAAGATAAGAGAGATGAAAATGAATATAATAAATGAGGATGAATATGAAAAATATAAAATTTAATCAAAATCCACCTCATTATCATTCATATCTCCTATCGAGTGTTATCATTTTTACCATTATTCGAAAACTCCGAATATACTTTGTATTACTTAATTTTAATTTAGATGCTTATAAGCTTTAATTTTGGTTTAGATAAAAATAGTACTATTGAATTATTTAATTTTGGAGGTAAAATTTGAAATTTGCTTAAAATTAAAGGCATGTGTTTTGGACCAAGCAAGTAGATTCATATTTAATATGAGTTGTTGGTTCAAAGTCATGTCCTTGTATTTGTCATTGTGGCCTCCAGATGGAGTGCACTGGCAATTATTGCCATTGTTGTTTCTATCAAAATAATTTAGACATCTATTATTTCAATCATTAGTATCCATTTTTTTATGATTAAATTTGTCATGTGTTTTATGCATTTTAATAAATTTATCTTAAATTTAATAAGTGCATAAGCAATTTTACAAACTTGTTTAATTGGTTTCTCCTATTAATCAATCAATCGCTTAGGTTTATAGACTTAAGTAAAAGGTGGAATCTGTCACCCCAGCGGCCTCACACGGTCAGTTTTACGACCATCTATGAAGAGGTAAATCGATAAGCTACAGTTGACTACGACGAAAAAGGACATTACCTTGATTTCGTCGAAATTCGACTTTTATCCACTTCAACAACTTTATTCCATCATCGTAACTAACTCAACTATATGCCCGGGGGATGATTAGGCTTATAGACGATCAGTCCAGCTATATTGTTCAAATTTATTGGCTAAGGTAAATTAGTTAAGTAAGTCGAGTTTAAAATTAACCAACTTGCTAAAATTATTGTTCAAGTTTCATTTATTTTATTTTAACTTAATTGAGTTTGGAAGAATATATAGAAATTGGGAGAAGAAATCATAAAGAAATATTTAAGATTCAAAAAAGTATGTTTTTTTTCCCTTTATTACTGAAATTGAAGATACGAGGCTAGATTTATAGACTCAAAATCTAGTTACTAAACCTATGTCATTAACCCACTTAATATTGTGATAATATTCGTATCTGCAACAAACACAAAAAAAAAGCATGAGATAATGGATCGAACTAACCAAATTTAGAAGTTCAATTTCATTAATTCAATTTTTTTTAAAAAAATCTTAATCATTTCATTTTATTCGATTCGATGTTGATTTTAAAATTTTAAATTCGATTAGATTAATTAAACCAAATCAGTATTAGTTAACTACTATGTTGTTAATAGTCAATTGTTATACCCAAAGACTAATCTAAAATAGAGCTGTTTTGTTCTAGCCTAGTTAATTTTTTTTATTATTTATGTTGTTTTTTTATTTAGCCTACTAAGCTCATTGCTTTGGCATCCAAAGCCCAACCCAACTACTTAATTCTCTACACTAAACTTGTTTCAATTCTAATGTTTAGATCCGCCCCTAGTTATACCTGAATCAGATAACAATTGTGCAACTTGATTGATCAACTTATAAATCGAGCTGATTTGACTATCTAATAGCAATGATTGATCTCATCATCAATCGACCCTCCGGGGCATAGCTGAGTTAATTACAATAGAGTAGAGTTGCAGAAGAGGGCAAGGGTTCGAGATGATTCTCTTTCCGTCGTGGTCAACTGCAGCTTCTCAATTTACTTCTTCACAGATGATCGTAAGACCGATCGTGTGGGCCCGCTGGGTGGTAGATTTCACTTTTTACAGAAATCAGACTTCAAAATCTTACTTTTCAGAGTCATTGTGAGAATCTTCTATGGAATTGACCATGATATCAATTGAATCTCAATTTACTTCATCATAGATGTATGGGGCCGATCATGTGAGCCCGCTATTGACAGATGATATAAAATCTGATCCATTGTGATCTTCTATGTTGACCATGATATATCTGATACATCATAATATCTTTTAAAACAGATACAAATTTGTGCCGACAATGGTTCTGAAAAAATCTCTAAAAGGGTGGTAAAATTTAGATATTTCTACTCTGTCAAAAAGGAACCATGACATTGACATATATATTTGGAAGAGATTTATTTTTAGATATTGAAAAGAATACTATCTCGTTGAAAGGTAACTGAATGCATCCTTAGTTGGATCACATAGATAATTTTTGTCAAGATTTTTAAGTTATCCTCACATGTAAGTTTTAAATTTGCACCCACCTACAACTGCCACAAGCAAATTAAGAAGAGCATCTTCTTCAATACACATTATCCATCTTAATACTATAATTCAATATAAATCAATCGTCTTAATTTTAATAATACGATACTATTTTACTTTTCAATTCCTTTTTCATTCACAGTTATCATTAGTTAAAAAAAAAATTTATCATAGCAGAAGAGTGGTCCTAATGCTCCGACTTCAGTCGACCACCAAAACTTCTGCAAAATTTAGAAAGCTTAATTTTAATTTGCCAAGAAATCCACGGCGTCCTTTAAAACGCAAGCAAACCCCTCAAACTTCCATTTCCTTCTTCACAATAAAAGTCTTCTCGCCAATGGCTCGAGGAGAGGAGAAGAACTTAACGTCGCCGGAATATTCCCCACGCCGACAACTTCTTCCGACGATCGATCATCATCTTTCCCCAAGCAATTCAAAAGGTACTTCATCAATATTCTACAACGCTGCTATGCATGATTCTAAGGCCTCTCTTCTATATATATAACCGACAACAGGATCGTCGGAAAGTTCTCACCCACCGGAAGAGGGGCAGAACAACCGTCGCCGGACGAAGAAGAAGCTCTTCGCGAAGGTGAAGGAGAAGGCCAAGAAATGGCGGCAGGTCCTCGTGAAGAAACGCACGCAGTCTCCTCCGCGTCGCCAGGAAGCGACGACCTCGCACGGAATCAGCGGGGCCGGGGAGGAACGAGAGCAGCTCGTTCATGGGAATCATGTCGCTTCTCCGAGCTCGGTGGAGATCAAGGACATAGACGTGAGTTCGGAGCCAAAGGTCGAAGTTCAGACCTCGAAGAGCATCGCGACGTCCGAGGGAGGTGATGAATCGTTCAGGTCGGCGGCGGAAGAGGCCGCGGTGGCGGCGGAGCAAGCTTCAGGCGAGAGAGTCTCGGTGAAGGAATACGTGATGAAGAAGCTGGAGCCGAGGGAGGAGGACAGGGCTCTGTGTGAAGTGATCACGGAGGTGGTAAACAATAAAACAATGAGCTCTACGAAGAACTAGCTAGTAGTGTTGTAAATGAGTGCAATCCACTTAAAATTTTGATATTGTTTGAATTTATTTGGTCTCGAAATATAGTTGAGTCGGTTATGTTGAAGTAGAGTTGTTGAAGTTGATAAAAATGATAAAATTGAGATAATATCCCGTTAAAAGAAGAGTTCATTTGATAAGTTAATTAAGTTACATGTAATCAAATTTAAAATGAATAAAATTATTGAATTCATTATTTAAGTGCGATATCTTCTATCTCTTTGAACTTTACTTGTGGATCGACTACTTCAATCTCATTATTCGTGACACATACTTTCTAACGTCAACAGTCAAGCTTTTAGTTATGAATCTTAAATTTTTAATGTTTACAAATTAGTTATCATAGTAAAATAACTTAACGATTTCATAAATATTAAAAAAAATCATTTAATAAAAATTTAAAATTTGATAAAATATAGATAAGCTGATAATGTACTCGTACTTGGCCTACTCAACCAATTCAAATCAGTCCAATTCATCTTTAATTTCTGGATCCATGTCTACGGCTCTCATTACCTATTGCCTCTAGATTGATATGTTGTTTGCACCATGACCTTGGAAACTACCTTCTTCCTCGGCACTAACGCTTTGTTTTGGGAGGAGGTGAGGGTAGGGGAAGGAAACTTTGAACCTTATTTGGAAAGGAGTAAAGGAAGAGGAGAGAAGGTTAAATTTTAACCTTCTTTACCCATAAAAAGGGAGATTTTCTTATATTCCGATTTGGAGTGTAAGGAGAGGGAAGGTAACTCTAAATATTGTTTGTTTCAATTTTATCCCTGTTTTAAAATATTAATTATCAAATAACTTATTTAATTTATTCAATCTAAAATTTTTAAATCTCTCTTGCTGAACATGATCTTTTCACTCTTTTTTTATATTAGTAAATTTTATAAAAATATATATACAAATACTGATTTATCCTTTATCGTATCAAAATGTACAAATTTTATATTTTACATATTTATTGTATGCATACTAATTATTTTTTAAAATTTTTTATTTATTTAAATCGTAAATATTAATTTTAATTAGTCTCACAAGATAGTTTTGGTAAGAAAAATCTTACATTCATAGATTTAATGAGTTATACATATTTTTTTCACATGTAGATTTATTTTAAGAAGTAAAAGTTTTTTTTATAATTTTATATATTTAACCTTTATTCTCTTTCTTTTCCTCCCAAACAAGCTAACATATGTTACATTAATGAACATTCTCTTCCTCCCAAATAAAGAGAACATAAATATTCCTCTTCCCCTTCCTTTCCCTCTCTTTCCCTTCGATTAATAAATCTTCTCTCACCCCATCCAAACATAGCGTAAGAGTTTGACATTAGAAACTCTATTTCACAAATCATTATAATTGATTCCCTCCTTTGTTGGTTTGTGTTCGAATGTGCATCATGCTATTATTATTTTTTGTATTTCTTTATAAGGATATATATATATGAAGGCCCTTTTTATTGCACATCATATTTCTTAATATTAAATATATTAAATAATAAAATGTACAATCTTTTTAGTAATTAAATCAAATTTTAATTAATATTTATTTAAATTCTAAAATATATTTCATGATTCTTAAAAATAATATAAGAGTTTTAAATAATATCGAGACACTATTTTTTTATACTAAATTTTGGTTTAAACTAACTATTAAAAAATATAAATAGAATGTATTTTTTTTTAATTTTATTTTTAAAAGGATAAATATCCATTTATGAGATTTTACAGTATCCACCTTCGGACTCGATCCACTCTAACTGAACCCGATTCCCACCGACCGTCTCCTCGTCCGCCTCGGAGTAGAGATCCCGCGAAGTGCGATCTCAATCCCACCCGTCGCCGGCGCAGATCGACGAGGCATCGTACGGAGACTCCGAGGAGGTGAACTTCGCCTCCGATCGGAGGTGCGTCGCCCTTCCGAAATGCTAGATTATATTTTTAAACATATTGTCTGCAGATTGATGGGCTCGCGTTTTTGATAGATCTAGGTTTTTTTTTTCTGCTCGTTGAGTGATTGGATCTATGATTTACGTTATCAACTTTGCTGATGCGTGTTGATGGGTTCTTCTTCGAATCTACGGGTGTTTTTGATGTTTATTGTCTGTGTTTTGTTATTCCACATCGATCTAGATATATCTTCCTCAGCTTTGATCTCTCACCGTAAATATGTAGTCACTTTACTGATCCAATTTTCTTTGAGAAAGCTCCATCTGATTGTTTGATTGATTTCGTTTCCAGAACCGCATTCGTGTTCATTCTTCCTCGAACTTGGTTAGTCAACGCGGTAGTATGCTTCTTGCCGCAAGATAATTTGCAGAAAAAAGAGAGGATGGCTCTGAACGCTACTTGCTTTTGAAGAGAAACGACAATGAATTGACATGCTCCGTCAATGGCGATGTCGCAGAAGGGGTTCTCCTTCTTCAGAAGCCTTGGGTGGTTTGATGCTAAGAACAGTGATTTGATCAGTAAACAGGAAGCTTCTCCATCTCTGAAAATCCAACTTGACAAAGAAATATACAGGCCAGGTGACACATTTACAGCTACGGTTGAAATATCTATCCCACAAATTTCAAACAGACATCCTGATGGACAGCATTGGACGAACCAAATTTCTTCATTTTTACTCGATAATTTTAGTTATGAAATCAAGGGTGTTGAGAAGATGGATTCTCAGTGGTTTGCAACTCAAAAGCCGTTACCTGGATTAAAACAAAGGAGAGGTAAGTCCCTCTTGCTAATTTATAGATAATCTTTATGCACTATGAGATGCTAGTTGCAATATACACTCAACTGCTTCTCCCTCTCAACTCACTGGATTTGGAAACAAAGTCTTTTTATTGTTCTTTGCTCTATGCATGGTAAGTAGATCGTGATTAATCATGGAAATATTTCTTGATCACCAATCCACTTAAAACTCTCTGACTCTTTGTAGAGTTTCTTTATGGAGTTTTATTTTCAATGGTAATTAAGATCGTTTTGAGTTTCTTTTTTGCTACCATTGGAGGTTATTCTGAAAATTGATTGGGTGTTCCAAGGGGAAAAGTACCTTTTTCCTGAGATTATTCTCAAAGACAGTTTAAATTTAGCTGACATCCAATAATTTTTATAGATCTCAATGATTTCTGAAGTTTGTCGGCAGCCATTCTTTAGATGTTTTGGTACATAAATCAATATTTTGTCCTAACTCCTAAGTAGAGAACAAGTAATTTTGTCCTAAGTAGAGAACAAGTACATAATCTTTAGAATGATTATTTACTTAATGTTTGACCTACTGTTTTGCAGGTGAACGTTTGTTTCTTGATTGTACTGCACCATCAATTGTTTCAAAGGTGATGATACCTTCTGGATGTAGCAAAACATGTAAGCAGTTCTTTTGCAATCTGTGCATGATTTTAAATTTTCTACATAGATGCAACTGAGGACAAATATGAATTATTGATGCCTTGCTTCTATTGTTTGACCTGTATTAGTATGTCTGAGTTCTTGCTATTTTTGAGATACTCGAAATTGAAAGCAATATTATGTGGAATGGTTTTGTTCTTTTCTTTTCTGGGTAATACTTTATTATCAATTTTATTTTCAGCTCTCCTATCCTGGGTGATATTTTAGTTGGAACAAAATTTTCCCATATATCTGTCTTCTCTTTCCAGATACAGGATAATAGGAGATATAATAAACTAGCATCACTAGGCCACTCATGTCTTTGTGAGTTTATTTATGGTATGCTAGACTATGAACAGTGAGCACCTTCTGCAGGCTATCTCCAAATAAACGAGAACTAAAGACAAACATAATGAGAAAAAGGAAAACAAACACTTCGTATGTATAATACTTTACGAGATTGATCTAGTTCTCAGAGCTCAATGTTTCAATTTATAAAACATCAGGAAAATTTTCAAGCTGCATTGCAATTTGATATCCATAAGTTCCTCCACCTCTATGTGTTTCCAGAGTTTTCCATCCTATCTGGCACAAGTTGTCTGATGCATTTCCCTTGTAACTTTTTCCATGAAACTTATTTGCTGCATGCATCCATGCACCTTTGTCCATCAAAAGTTGCTACAACGGAAAAATTGATTGACGATGCTAATATTTCACTTAACAAAGAAATTAAGATGTACTACAAAGTCTATTCTTTCAATGAGCTTTTATAGTGAAAAATCTTTTGACAAAAAGAACAACACTTAGTTCTCTCTCCTCCTCTCCCTCCCTCTCCCCCTGTTCATTATATGTTGGTCTATTTTTGGTTGTAGAGGAATTTTATATATTTCACTTGAATAATAAGAATCATAAGATATTTTCTTTCCTGTTGGATTGTTAAACAACTTATGCAGATGTGGTACGTATTGAGCTGCCGCAGATTTTGCCACCATCTTATAGGGGTGTAAGCATTCGATATATTTATTATGTCAGAGTTGCTATTTCTGGAAGGTGGCTCGGACGGGAGAACAATGATCATAGTGTAGGGTCAACATATGATTCAATTCAAGTGGTTAGTTTCAAAATCTTGAACTTACTTTGATAGTGAAATTTTTCATTGGATGAATGCTGCTTATCTTGATATTTTAATTAAATTATTATATGAAAAGTGAAAACTGATTAGTATCCTTCCACATTTATATTCTCTCTCCTATTTCATTATGGCAATTGTATGTTTTGGACCTTCTAGTCTTGGATTGCTGCACCTTTGATAAAAGCCACCCATCCTCAACTGATTCATTTGGTTGAGTCTATGATGCTTTTGCTTGAGGAACAGTATGTATGGACTTATTTTACATCTGATACTATGTTGATTTCTTTTTTTTCGTTCCTAAATGTTTTTGCTTTCACATCATTAGTCCTTTATTTTATCTCCTTATCCTTAAATTTTGCTCAATAACGTATACCTCTACTCTGTTTCCATATTGAATGAAAAGTAAAAACTTACACCTTACAACTCTGGTGCTCAAAACATAATCTTAACTGAAAAATTTGTTGGAATGTGTTTTGACAATAAGCTTCAATGATCAATTCTTGACATACTCTTGCTTTGTAACTTCTTTTTTGTTAGTATTTGCTGTGGAAGTGAATCCCTTTCTAGGATACTCATTTTCATCTGGAAAAACTACATTATGACAATACTAAAAAAATCTATCTGGATTCTACTCTGCTCTATGCTCCTTCATCTCTTCTTGTTTTCTGGTACAGTGAAGCATTGAAAGCAACTCCATCCATCATCTATCTATCCTATTGTCTTCTCTTGTCTTCTAAGATTGTCAGTCAGTCCATCAATTTGTGCTTTCGATTGCTAGTCTCATCATGTGGCACCATTCAAAGAAATTATAAGGAATATGTTTTGTTACGTTAATCCTAGTTTGTCTAGGAACTGCAATCAATTGAGACAACTGGACATTAGGTGTCATTTTAAGCTAGCCAAACTTTTTGTTAACACAAATGGTTATGTTCTCTCACACAATTACATCTTTAATGGAAAGGTAAAACTGAAAGGAAATTTTTATACTATTTTGTTCTGGTAAGAGCGGTAAACTTTTAACACGTTTTAGTGCAACTAATGCTAGAAGATTAATTTTCCAACTCTTTGATGTTGGCTTGTTTGTGTCTGGCTGCATATGCTGCCATTGGATCACCACCATACTGTTAATAATGTTTAGATCAGTCAACTATCTTGTTTACAGATAAAACTGCACTTGCCACATTTAAGCAAAAAGTCAGCAGACTGATTAACCTGGTTTTGCCTAATGATGTATCTTTTGGGGCTCATCAATTTTGCAGGAAGCTAAAGCTCCATTGCAAATGGTGATTTCACAGAAGAACAACAACTTTTTAACTCAAGAAGGTGACACAACATGACTTTCTTCTTCTTGACGCTGGTTCATTCTAACTAGTGAGACGATGTCACTGTTTTCTAGTTGCGATCCTTTTTTGATTAGCACTTATCTTGCTCAGCAATTAACTAGAATACAAAATAATTTCCTTGTTTTTGTTCAAAGATCATTTTAGGAGGCACAGGTCTTATGTTATCTTGCTCAGCAGTTAACTAGAAAACAAAATAATCTTGCTATTTCCTCATTTTTGTTGTGTTTATTCAAAGATCATTTTAGGAGTCACAAGTCTTATGTTCAGAATTCTAATATTTTCTGTGAAATGATTTTACTGCCTATGCATTCCTTGGTTTATACTTTATAGGAAGAAAATGTTAAAAGCTCATGCACATGTATACTACCTAAGGCATTTACCATTCCCTTATATTACGAGCTTTCGCTTGAAATTTGATCATTGGGAATATATTGCATTTTAGATCACTTAATTTTTACTCGAACCAAACTTAGAAGCAAAAGTAACATGTGGATGACCCTAAGATCCAATCTCTGTCTACCAATTTGAACTGTTGAAACAGAATACTTATTCATACATGTACACTTGTAATTTAGCAAGTCTTCATGTATCTGTTGCTTTTTTATGTCTCTTTCATTTAGGTCATGCAATAGACCTAAGATTATAACAAGTGGTCGTGAGCATTTTGTGTACATTCAGGATATCATGTTCTAAAACTGTGCATGATATGACCTTAAGAGGTTGGTTGGTTTTATATCCCATAAAACACATTTGCATGTAATTCCAGTTTTATTTGATTCTGTTAATGGCAGCAGCAGACAATGATCAAAATGATATTTGAATTTCAGGAGAACTACCAAATGCAACTGATCAGTTGGATATATTTTGGAAAGAGAAAGATGCAGATGCTGAATGGGTATGCACTATTAGTTGTACAAAGAGCGCATAGCTTTCTAATATATTTACTCTTTGCACTATTCTTGGCAAAAAGAAAAAAGTAAAAAAGGTCTCAGTCAGTTTGTTATTTTGGAGATATAACCACCTCCTTTGTCTGACATCATGCTCTTATTAGAATGAAATAATGATTTTGTTCTGCCTTTTAAGGTTGGCAATTAATTCTGCAACAAAGCCACTCATAAAGATTCTAAATATTGTGTTTTTGGTTAAGTTTTTATCATGATATTTTTTCTCCTTTGGTAGGGTTCCATGATTGCTAGTTATCACTGATCTACAATATCTTGATATTATTAATGATACAGCCAACCCCGACAGTTGACTTGTTATATTTATCCGATGTGAATACTTTTGTGAATTCTCTGCAGACTATAGCACTTGTGGGCTAAATTATTTGACAAAATTCTGTAGGATTTTCCTTTTCATGAATAGTAAAAGAGGTGGTTCTCTGCAGAGTATTTTATTTATTTTGAAAATCTATATAAATCAAAAGGGTCCTTTTCCCCTGGTTAAGCAAGAAGTGACCTTTTCCAAAAACAATCATAGAATTTTAATAGATGGCTCAAATCTATCAATACTTTTTGTAGTTATTTGTCTTGCTCAAAGTCCTTGGGAAGATGGATTTCAATTACACAGGTATCACGAAATGAATAATTTGTTTTTTTAAAACTCTATCCTTTTGCAGATTCGGGCCAATGAAAATATAGATGTGGTGGAAGAAGGATATGATAGCTCAAAGGATGAAGTTTCTTCCATTTCCTCCTACAATCCCAACAGAGGAAACCCTGATCTGCCTTATCACACTTTGTCCTTGCAATCAATTGCATCAAGGCTGTCTAACAATGATTTTCATCAATTACAATCTGAGCGCACAGTTCCCTCCTATGTACCTCTTACTCAGCTTTCTGTGGCTGAGGTCATGGATGATTCTGGTGCAGGTATTCATATATCTTCAGCAGTTGTCAGAGTTGTTTGCTCAGAGACTTTTCACCTTCTTGTTTATCTTTCATTTCTTCTTTTTTCCCCTCTTATGTTGGAACAAGAATTATGCTGAGAATAGGCTAGCAAAATGGGACTTCTTGTTTGATTGGGGAAACTTTTGTCCTTCATGTACCAAAAAAACATTAATGAATTGCTGCATTTTTATGTTGTACAAGCTTGAGTGCTTTGTATTTGAATCCTGTCCATATGCCTTGGGTGTATAGTTGCTGTCTACCATTAACCATCATTTTCCTTTCATATTAGTAGAGCATGATTTTTTAAATACACAAATTTTTGATGAAGGTGATCATTCCAACAGGTGTTATTTCACCGCAAAGTAAACCAAATGATGCTTTATATACTCCCTCTTCTAGTATTCAAAGAAGCTATCAAGACTTTGAGTTCCATAAAAATGATACAACATTACCTCATACACCTAAACCTGTTGAACCTTCGTTGTGTAAGTTTTCCTTTTTTTTTTTTTCTTGAATTTCAGTTGATGGTAAGTAATCTACAATGTCCATTTTGTGCAGCAGAAGGCTTTGTTCGTGGAAGGTCTTACAATATCAGAATCGATGACCAAATTTTGCTTAGATTTTCTCCAAAAAACACCAATTCAACGTATTACTTTGGTGACATGGTAGGTAAATTTTCAGTGGTTTCTATAGTTGATATTTCTAATGATTAAAAAAAATGTAATCTCTCAACAGATTGGTGGCACTCTTACTTTCTTCCATGGAGGAATTAGAAGATGCCTTGAGGTCTGTATATTTTTTCCCCTTTTCTCAATAAGTGTCATGTCTAATCGATGAGCATTTCCAGGTTGCAATAACCTTGGAGATTGCAGAAACAATCAACCAACAGTTTGTTCATCCTTCAAGGAGGAGCTCACCTACAATTATAAAGGTACTTCTTCTAGGAGTAATTTTGGATATGCAAATCATGCAATTGGTTGATTATTACATGTCAATAATTGAACGTTCCAAGTTGCTTAAATGCTAGTCTTTCTGAATGGATATTGGCATTCATGCTTATTAGAAAATTTGGGTTGCAACAAAACCAAGGATCTTTCTTTAGTATTTTTATACAAATTTCTGAAAAAAAATCTTTCCACTTATCTATTATAGTATTTAGCACTCTCAATGCTATTGCCTTGCATAGAGTTATTTAAGATCCATGTAGCCAATCCAAAATAATATTTTGTAGGATGAGATAATCAGATGAAATGGAAAGGGATTTTGTAGGATGGAAACTTTTGACCTTCTTTGGTTTGTGCAAATTTTTTATTTCAGCTTGTAGTAATTTGAAAATAAAATAAAGTCATTTGAAATTTAAAAGGAAAAATATTTGTCATATCATTCACCTCTATTAATTCAAATGTGTAAAAAAAAATCAATTCTTTTTAATTTTGAACTTTTATTTTTTAAGAAAATTTTCCCAACCAATCAATCATGACCTTAGTTTAGTTGGTGGATTCCATTAGCTATGAAGAATACAAGAATGAAATTGTATCAAACAAGTCTCCTCCTAAAGAAAGTTAATATCTTTGTAAGCCAATTAGAAAATTCTTTTTACAGTTTGCTTACTGGTAATTGATTGAGGCTTTGAGGCCTTTTGTGGATCGCATAGTTGCTTGCTTACTGCATGTGATTGAAATTATTCTTATTTGCCATTCATCAAGGATAGGTGTAGTCGTGTAGTTTTAAATTACCTTTTCAAGTACAATTGAATAATAGTCGAATAATCTTGAATAAGAATCATATGCATTAGCTTTTGCGCTACATACTGTTTACTCATGCTAGATTCACACCATTCTGGTTATTTGTTGGTTCTATCTGCTGGATGTATGAATTCAAACATGCAGATACTGAGTGAGCATCAGGAGGTAGTTGCTGATTTGGTTCAGACAAGCTTTCTATTCTCAATTCCTATCGATGGGCCAATGTCCTTCTCGACACCAAAGGTGTCAGTGCAGTGGTCGCTTCGCTTTGAGTTTTTCACCACCCCCAAGGATTTGGATTTAACTAGGTAATGCCACAACCATAACATTTATATTGTAATGTAGCCAGAACAATTGCAACCATAGCCTTCTATTACTTATTCTATTCCTTTCATTGTTTTCTGCTCATTTTGTGCATATCAACGTAGATGCATATTAAAGTTTCCCATGAATAAAGTTAAAATTTTCCATGAATAGTTTTGGATTCCTTTTTGGTTCAAAATTTCAGGATTGTCTACTGTCTATATGATGTCATACCTTTTTTTTTTTTTTTCAACTTGTATTTGTTCTGTTGCAACAAATACAATATCCTCAGTTGACTAGACATTTTCGATGACATGTAATGCTATACACAAAATCCACCCTCCTGATTTCTTAGAATATAATCAATCTAACCTAATTGCAGGTATGAGCATCCTCTTCTCGTGGAGGAAAGAGAAAAAGGCGAATGGGTTATGCCTATAACAGTTCATGCACCTCCATTAAGGATTCAAACTGCACGGGAGAAGAATTTATCTCTTGGAAACCTGTTTCATTCGTAAAGGTGAGCAAAGCTTAAAATATTCACATTAAGTTTAAAAACATCGTAAGCAAAACTGTTTTTTTTTATCATGTTCTAATATGATATGCCAACATGGCTAGCTGGTAGCCAGTAGATTTTTTCATTTCCTGCCTTTACCTGCTTCCCTACCTGCTTTTCTAGGAAATGAAGATGGTGAAACACGGCGGATTATATTTTAAGTAAAATCCAATCTAATCTGAATTGATTTGGGTATTTAAAAAACTTGAACCTTGAAATCCAAAGCTATATGAAAAAAATTCGAACCTGTTTTTTTTTTTTGAGGTTGCATTGGGTTCAACTTTTCCGGATTTCCAGGTTTTTTCTCAGATTTTTCTAACTTTGATGATTGGGTTGGATCAGGTTTGGTTGAGTCAGATCGATTCTGGTTTCCAGATTGGATGAGTATTTTTTTTTTGCCTACTTCTAGACCTGAGTATAATCTACCTCAAAAATGATATTCCCTTTTTACTAATCTGTTTTGAGATGTCAAATATTCCAAAGCGTGAATTGTTCTGGTTCTGAATTATTTTAATCAAATGTCGTGTTTGTTTTAGTTAAACATCTGAACAAGCCAGTTCAATCAGTTAAACTATAAGCCGGAAGCAAAATTGATCTGGTTCGACTAAAAGAAAAGAATCACTGGACTCACTAAACAAGCTTAACCTAGCCTAGGGACATCTTTCTTAATGCTCAATTGTATAAACAAGCTTAACCTTAAATTGTTCTGGTTCGGTTAAAAGAAAAGAATCTGATTGAACTCAATAAACAAGCTTAACCGAGCCTAGGTATATCCTTCTCGATGTCAATTAGCTAAACAAGCTTAACCTAGTCTAAGGACTATTCTTTTGATTTGTTGGTTCATTAGAATAGCTATATTCTATTTCCTATGAACTCCAAACATTCAAACTCCATGGAGTTGTAATTCCTAATCATGAAAACTAGCTATCCTTTACTACTAAATTCACTTGTTCTTACTCTATTCAACTCTCTAAAAGATAAGATATATAGTATGGACGAAAGCAAAGTGAGTTGGTAGAATTAGCAGTGTGATTATGTTAGACAAGCTAAGTGAGTCAAACTAGATGGATTGGATTGACCAAATAGATTTGGTGGCAGACAAGCTAGTCATGTTAGTTGGACCCAATGTTTGAACCGGCAATTAGTACGAGCTAAATGAGTGGGATATATTATTCATATAAATAATATTTTATCATTGCAAAGACTATTCTTTGTTTATTATTTATAATATTCTTATAAATTAAGCATAATAAGCACAGTAAGACATGAAGCTTTTATTATTATTTTTTCCCATAAACTTCGGATTATAAATTCTATTATATTCCTTATCAATTCACCATTCAGAAGTACACTCTGAACATGCATTTAATACCAATAATTGTGAATTTCCTTTGAACTCAAAACTATTTTCTTTTCATCCTTTTTTTTTTCAGGCAAAGCATCGAGGCGTGTGTTGATCCAACAATGGAACTTATCAAAATACCAATCTGCGTGAAGGAGAATCACACTGCGACATCTCATATTCATTCGCTTCACCACTCACATATATTATGTTGAATTTCGGCGCTCTTATAATTTTTCTTCTTATTGTTATAAACAATTTCTTTTGCCACACATTTTTTCCCTGGTAATTCTAACACCAAATGTTATAATGTTCTTTTCCATGCTTTCCTTGGTGTATTAGTCATTTGTGGGTCTCATTTTGAATGTGTTGTCATTATTTATTTTTTGTGCTTCTCTTTTTCCATTCTATTGAAATATTCCACTTATTTGAATAATTTTCTCTTGTTGTCCTGTATTTTTAGGCTCTGTTTATTTCCACTGAGAGATGCTAAAGGGAAGTGGGACGGCAAAGGATAAAGGTAGTAGAGGTGGGGAAATGAGTTAATTTATCCATGAGTAGGTATGTGAAAAATGCTTGCTTTGAAATTTGTTAATTTTTTAAAAAAGGTTCTATCAATCATAAGAGAAAAAGGAATTAATTAAGAAGAAGAAATGGTCAGAATGCTCATGCTTGAAATTTTCAATAGTGAGTTATTTCGTTGCCTTTATGTCTTTGCTTGATAATATTAGGTTGAAAAATCAACCTATTAGTTTTCATATTTTTCCTACTCAATTATTGTGTGCCTTCTCAAACTCATCATCATCGACTCGTCCATGATCTTACACATTGTAATATGTATAAGTGAGTCTATGTTAGTTTCAGTTTAAAAGGGCATCTCTCAAAACCACACGTTAATATATTGTTCATTCTACTTATTTCGACTAACTACTAAAATATATTAAAGTAAATTAATTTAATTAAATTAAAATTTTGCTCTTGGGATACGGGTGGTGGTAAGAAGCAAAAAAGATTTTTATGCAATGAGGGTTCGAATCTCACGTTGAGTATTTTCAATTATTCATAGGTATTTTTATTCATGTTTTTTAGATTTGTTTGATAGTCAGTCTGTGAGGTTAGGTAATTTATCTTTAAGATTAATCGGATCGTAATAGTAACTTGTATAAACATTTTTGCTAATCATATATTATGTTGATAATTACAAAGTTTAATGGGGGGGGGGGGGGGGGGGGGGGGACTTTTCTTCCGTGGTATGTGCACGTCAAGCCCTCCAATCTTGAACAAGCAGTAAGAAACATCTAAACTAAAGGCATTTGATGATAAGCTTTTCCATTTTTTGGAGAAAAACATTAATTATGAAACTTATAAATATAGTTTCAAAAATATAAACATTACACTGAACACAACTTCACATGAAGATCATTAATATGGTGCAAAAAGAAGAAATACAAAGAAAAAACAATAGTTACATGATTTTTTCCAAAGAAAAACCAACCATTAAGTTCTGTACTTGATCATAAAAACTTCATGTTGTAGCACTCTAACTTTTTGCACGACGATTCCCAATCGCTCTTGCAATCCTCCTCGTCACAACACTCGCACTTGATCCCTAGTGATTGTAGCACCTTCACATGCCCTAAGCACCATCAAATATCAAACACAAAGAGAAAATTAGGATACACCAAATAATTCATTGAAAAACTAACACAAAACATGAAATATCACTACATAAAATTGCACATGTTAAACGCCCATCGACTTGCCATCTTATGTCTCTCTTTAAAAAAAGTATATAGTTTTCTTACTCTCTTGCTTGTTGAAGGAGATTGACTCTACTTCCATAGCTTGAGAAGACAAAGAGAAAGAGAAGAACAGAAGAAAAATGAGCAAGAAGCCAAGCCTTTGGTTGACCATGGTGTGGTTAGAAGAAGCTACAAATGCATCGGGCTATTTATGGATCACCTCGACTAATTGTTTAATTTTAAATTATAAGATTTCGTTCAATTATTGATACTTAACCCCGATATTAATATTAATTTGCGAAGTATATCTCCATTTATCTTAACTATGTCAAAAGAAAAATAGTTTTATTAAAGTTCCTAACAGGAAAATTATATTAATTTCCAAATTTTCAATTCTTAATGTGTAATTAATTTTTTTGAAAATTTTCTTATAATTAGGATTTAATGAAATATTAGCATCATTTTTATTATAAATTATTAAGAGTGAATAGTTTTATTGAAATCTTTGACTTTTCCCAAATAATTGAACTTAAATGACTCATTGACTTATCGTATTTATTAAATGAATTGATGGATGCTCCTCAATATTAAATGACTTCCTCACTTAATTGACTATTAAGATTAAGTAAGAAATTAGTGGGTAATCTCCATTTCAAAAGGATAAGTCTGAAATCTGAATCCGCTAGGGTTTTCGGGTCGGATCCTGTAAATTTCCCCCTCGCCCCTGGCTCGCTCGCCATCGGCCCGGTTCGGGTTCCAACCGATTTGAGCCGCGCGCGTAGATAGCCCGACGATATTTATAGCCCTTGACTCGCCTTCCTCCCTTCACGGACTCGTCCTTCTAGAGTTTTCCAGTCACCTTGCGCTCCGATCTCCATGGCTGCTTCGTTCTTGAATCCCCGGATATCTTCCCTCGTCGCCGGGGATCTCCCCTGTTCCAAGCCCTCCGCGCGTCTGCTCCCGCTCAGCGTCCGGCTCGGGCGGCGCTACCAGGTTCGTCGCCGAGCCCTCTCGGTCTCCTGCGTCAGCTCCGATACGGATTCCGAAAACGGATTCTGTGGAATTCGACCCCTTGTGGATAACGATCAGTTTGTCGGGTGGTTCCGCGAGGCCTGGCCTTACATTAGAGGGCACAGGGGAAGCACCTTCGTCGTCGTGATTTCTGGGGAAATCGTGGATAGCCCGTATTTGGATAGCATCCTCCAGGTAAGATTCGATTTCGAGATTTTCTGGTTTTAAAATGTTGTTGGCAGATACAATCTTACTGTGAATCGATTGATTTTGTTTTGATACACCTATTGGAATCAGATCTTTAAGAAGTCATGTTGAGGGCTTTTTCGTTATGTCATTATCATTGTTATGGTTACTTGAAGAATACTGAATCCCGATAACACGCGTGTTCTTTTGTTGAGATGAATGGACAAACATAGTTCTTTGATCTTCAGAAGTTTGTTGAATTGGTATTCTGAAACTTTAAAAAACTAATGATTACAGAAAGAACTAACAGCTGTGTGCTATTATGTGCTGAAAAGTTTGATTTCCTCAGGTCTGCGCTGTCTGCATGGTTTATTTTTTTTCCAAAACATACATGCTGCACAGTGATTGAGCCTCTAGTTTGTCATGAATTTGAATTTTATGAATGTGGAAGATGAAGCACTGGCCAGCCTACTTACTGTAAAATATTGGAAATTATGCTTCATATTAACTGAGCCTCTATTTTGTCATGAATTTGAATTTTATGAATGTGAAAAATGAAGCACTGGTAAGCCTACATACTGCAAAATATTGGAAAGTATCGAGTCGATAGATGTTGGAAACATGCATTCAACTCATTCTTTAATGAATGAGTTTATTCTTATTACAGAAACTTGGAAAATATTGAGTAGAAAGATGTTTGAAACATGTATTTGGGGTCTTTCTTTAATGAATGAGTTAATTGTGAATCATGCATAGTATTTTTCAGATAGTTGACTCTTGTGGTTATTCTGTTTCTCCTCCAACTATGCACATTTAATTATATCGGAGTATTAACATTATGAGGTTTGTAGTATGACCGACCTAAGTTCACTCCTCTACTTACAACACAACATTTTGTCCTCAGTTCTTAAGGGATCTGTTTTGTTAGCTTGTCCAGTACATTCCATCATGAAGATCTTGCACTTGATCTTTGTGTTGACTCTATGAATAGCTTTAATATTCAGACTCTTCATATTAGAGCATGACATTGATAGTTTGACATGTCTTGGATATTGGCACCCTCATTCACTTCATGTAAGGTTTTTTCTTTATTTTTTTTTAATAGAAATAACCATGTTGAATGCTTAGATGCTTACTCATGTTTGATACTCGTTCTCAAGCATGAAGTAACATTGATGGACAGAACCCTTTTAGAATTGACTTGTTGGAGTTTTGTTCAGTTCAGGTCTCTTCAGAATAATAATTTGGTACTTGATTGCAAGCCTATTCTACAAGGGCTAGCACACTTTTTGGGGGAACACATTCCCAGACAAACAAACTGTGCAAAAAATTGTCAGAATGAAGATATATATGTGAAATTAAGCATTAGCATGCAATAAGACGTAATGGCAACTTATTCTTATTGTGAACTTTCTAATATATATTTTTGCTGAATGAATTTGATTACCATTTAAATTATACTGCTTTGTTTCTCAGATCCAGATTATTCTTGCTGGCATTAACTTATGTGAACCTCAATATTTCTCATGTTCATACAGGACATATCACTTCTTCATGGTCTGGGCATCAAATTTGTTCTTGTTCCTGGAACTCATGTTTTCATTGATAGGGCTTTGGAAGAAAAAGGTGTGCCTGATTTGCATTCTTCATTAGATACGTATCTGCTTGAAACGTTTGTTTCTTAGAATTTAAAACCTTTGAACTGACATCTTTTTAGTAACCACATTATTCTAATAAAAGCTCTTGTCTTGGCTTCTTCAATACTAGTTCTTGTCCAGACTGAACTAATGATGACATTCTGAAAATATGTGAACATGGTCTGAATCAAATAACTTTGTTTCAATAATATGATCAAATTTTGATTGTCATTGATCAATGGTTCTGCTACTTATCTTTTGTCATTTTTTTCTTTATTCTAATGTGATATTTTCTCTAACTTGCCATTTATACATATTGGTCTCCTTAGGAAGCAAGGGTAAGTACGTAGGGCCATATCGAATAACTGATTCTGATTCATTAGAAGCAGCTATGCAAGCTGCTGGGAGGATTCGTCTAGTGATTGAAGCAAAGCTTTCTCCAGGACCCCCTATACTTAATCTTCGACGACATGGTGATCATAGTCGTTTTCATGAACTTGGCGTTGGGGTGTCTGGAGGAAATTTTCTTGCAGCTAAGGTTAGTTCATTTCTCTCTAATAGAACAGAATCTACTTGTAACAGAAGCCATTACATCATTGTAAATGTTGTCTTCCAATCTTTCATGAGTGTTTTGGTTAAATAACCTGGCCTAGAAGTCGCAAGCTGTTAAGTAGTACCCTACTCTATGTTGCCAACATTTTTAGACGACTAAAATGGGCTTACCATTGTTTTCTGTTTTGGTTGCAGCGTAGGGGAGTTGTTGGAGGTATTGACTATGGATCAACTGGTGAAGTAAAAAGGATAGATGCCTCTAGTATAAAAGAAAGATTGAACAGTGACATAGTTATCGTCAGCAACATGGGCTATTCCAGTGCAGGCGAAGTCTTAAATTGCAAGTATGTTGATCATTGTTTGCTTTCACATTGATATGTGTCACTATTGAATTTTCATGATGTACAGTCTGGCTTCAGTGTCATTTATCTCCTTCAAGAAAATGAACTAAAGTCTTAATGTCCTAATAAGTCTTAATGTCCTAATATAAACTAAGAATACATCTTGCATGGTTACTTGTCATAATCAATATTCTTGCATAGTTTGAAAAGAATGGAAGAGAGACGAGATTAATATCACAAGATCCAATAACAGTTCTAGTTGGAGAATTGGTGTAGTAGATTTGCATATCAAGTTCAACAAAGTTTAATATATCAGTTAAAGTTCAATCTAAAGCAATTCATCCATGTTTTTCGGACACCAAATTGATCCCAAACTTTCTGAATGGTCCAGGCTTTTTATTTGACAAACTGATTTATCAAATGTTTATCAGTACCGTGGGTTGGTTGAGATAGCTTTGATTCTGAACATAAATCCAAACGAGTGCAGGACATTTTTCAGAATTGCTTTTGGCCATTCCTGTCTGACCATTCATACTAGTTTTCTTTACTTATACATAAATATTTTGTTTATTTTTATTCTGAAAATTCATGTCATTATATTTGTTTATCTTAACTAACAACTTTATTTACAGCACTTATGAAGTTGCCACTGCTTGTGCTTTAGCTATTGAGGCAGACAAATTGATATGCATTGTAGATGGGCAGATACTTGATAAGAACGGACGACATATACGTTTCATGACCCTTCAAGATGCTGACTTGTATATCAGAAAAAGAGCTAAGCAGAGTGAGACAGCTGCAAATTATGTCAAATTTGTAGGTGAAGATATCAATTCTTCTGGAAATCTTCATTCAAAGATAAATGGCATGGTTTCATGGAAGGATGAGAGCTCCTACGCAAAGTTTCAGAACGGTGTTGGGTTTGATAATGGAAAGGGACAAGGATTTGCTATCGGTGGTCAAGAACGTCTGAGCAGATTAAATGGCTATTTCTCGGAATTAGCTGCAGCAGCATTTGTGTGCAAGGTAATGCTCATCATCCATCATGAGAACTTTGAAAGAGTGTCTCAATGCACTATAATACTGATTCATGACAATCAAGGTTCATTCTTTTTTTTTTTTTTTTTTTTGGTAGACCTTCACTATAATACTGATTCATGACAAAACCAACTTCACATTAATTCCTGTTCATCCTTTTCTGGTCAGGGTGGAGTTCAGAGAGTTCATTTGATTGATGGCACTCTTGGAGGAGCCTTGCTTCTCGAATTATTCTCAAGAGATGGAGTCGGAACTATGGTGGCTAGGTGTGTAGTCATTTTCCCCTCTCCTAATATACTGGTCAAGTTATTTATATTGTCTCATTTTACTTCTTTAGTTGTCTTTGAAATTAACTGGCTGATTCACTTTTTATTTAATTGATAGTGATGTCTATGAGGGAACAAGGATGGCTACAAATGAAGATCTTCCAGGCATAAAACTGCTTCTCCAACCCATGGTTGAATCAGGTTCATTGATTCAAAGGACTGACGAAGAGGTGAGAGCGATTGTAGCGTCTTCTTCTTTTTCATCATTCTTATGCCTGTATCATCGTCGAGCACTAATGGAATCTCTTTTCTCAGCTGCTTAGTTCCTTGGGATCCTTCGTCATCATGGAAAGAGATGGTTCGATTATCGCATGTGCTGCTCTTTTTCCTTTCTTTGAGGACAAGTGCGGTGAGGTAGCTGCCATGGCAGTCTCTCCAGAATGCCGTGGACATGGACAAGGAGATAAATTGCTCGGTAAATCTCAAACTCTCTTGTAGATATAACAATACTAGGTGAGATACCGAACTGCAGTGCAGTAAAGAACATGCCATCTAGGACTTCAGATTTGCTATTTGTTAATTCACATCATCGATAGATTTTTGTTTATTGAAAACTATTATAGGTTTTGGTTTAATGATCAACCAGATTATTGAAAATTATTATAAATTTTGGGAGAGAATAGCTCGATAAATTGCTTGGTCAATCTCAAACTCTCTTCTAGATAATACTCCAATGCGGTGATATATATCGGACTGCAGTGCACTAAAGAATCTGCCGGCTAGGACTTCATCTTTGCTATTCATTGATTCACATCATCAATAGATTTTTGTTTAATGATTAACCAGATTACATTGAGAAGAAAGCGTCGTCACTTGGATTGGAGAGGCTTTTCCTGCTCACAACCCGTGCAGCAGACTGGTATGCTAATTCAACCTCCATTTCTTTCTTAGAATCGACCCATTTAGAAAGTTTTGTTCAGTAATTTTATGCTTTTCTTTGATCATTCATTGATCTCAACGATTGCCCCAGGTTTGTTCGACGCGGCTTCTATGAGTGCTCCATCGAGTCTATTCCATCGGAACGAAGGAAAAGAATCAATCTTTCGCGCGGATCAAAATACTACATAAAAAGTCTCCATCCAGAGGTAGATGGAATGTCTGGTAACAATGCCACTTACACAAGTAAATAAGCTCCAACTATCTCATTTGATCTTGCTTTCTTTACCGTCTCGTGGATTTCTTTTTACTGGCTTGCATATTCAATTCATCCAAGGAAGATAGAGATAGGGAGGGACATCGTGTCTGGAAAAAATCTTGCATTTTGCAATCATTTTTGTGAATTTGGTTTTGTATGCTGTAAATGTACGTATTTGAAAATTTCTTATCGGTATTTTTTTTTTTCACTTGCACTTTAGTTTTGATGATGTGTTTGGTGCATAGTTTGATTAAAATAAATTGAATTTTAAAAAATATATACAAATAACTAACTCTCAAGGAACATCAAAATCTTTACATTATGAGTCATGTAAAATATATTTTTTATTACAAAATAACTAACTCTCAAGGAACATGAGTCCTTGCGTTTATTTGGACGGAAGCAGGAAAGGAAGGAAAAGAAAGAGGGCATTTTCTGTTTCGCCGCTCGTAGTTTAAAACATGTCAACAAAACCCCAAATCTAATCAAACTCGTTAGGAATTACACTAGCGAGAAAAATGCAAAATGCGGGAGGTAAAGCAAAAAAACAACTTTTGATAAAATTTAGGGACGAAATAACTCTGCATTATTAATATCTCATATTTACTTGAAAAGAAGTAGAAGATGGAGGTGAGCGTAGAGCTTAAGTTCAAAATAATTTGTACATAAATTTATGGTACAATTCGATAATATATCTAAAAGTTCAAAATATTCAATTTATATGCATCAAAATTAATATACAAGTTTTGGAATAGTTTGTAACATAGTGTAATAATATACAAGTTTGTTCGAAAGTGAGAAAAGTTAAGGTGCTTGATAGTGAAGGTATTATAGTTGTACGTCTCTTCTTTCTTTTCTTTCCAATGCCCGCTCAATCATTCTATGTTTTTTTTTTATAATCTAAATGTCCAGATTTCGTCCGACTGATCTCGAAGACAGATGACTTTCCCTTTGATTTACCTATTAAGTAAATCTAAAGAACATTCTATTTCTTCAAGGTATTTCTTTGATTGTTTTTCTAAAATATACATAAATATATATTTGATAGTGAATTTTGGTAGAACAGGTAAAGGTCCATATGGTGTTATATTACAGTTACCATAGAGAGTGTTTCATGGATTAGTCGGGTCACCTACCTCACTTGAACAAATCTGGGTCAGTGTTGAACTGTACTATGGTGGTGAGATCGAGCTCCGACTGTCTGTCCTTGGATTTCTTCTGCTCAGCTATCCGTAGGGATTTCTGCATTGGCTGCTGTCTTGGTTCACTAGATTCTTCGCTCTTCTTCTTCTTCTGCTACATTGAAGCATTTAGTTGTATATCGGTTGTTGTTACCATTAACTGAAAGAATTTAAGAGAGAATCATACATGGTTTCGAAATCTTGATAAATCCTAAGGGATTAAATGAAAATAAGAAAACAAACAGAAGAGACATCGCACAATTAGATGCATGTGATTAGTGAAAAATATTTTCTTAAACACTGAGATTGAGCAATGTTGATACTGAAAATGGTTCCATAAGCTAATAAAACCATTTATATTATACTTGTTAAGCAAATTAACTTGTTAAGAATAATATGGTGAACACAATCTAAAACTATGATGCTCTAGAAATGAAAGTTCATGTTTGTTTAAGTTGCATGACATGTAACAAAACCGATAAAACGGTATTAAAGACCAAATCATCTTCATTTTGTGCAATAAGATTATACCAATTAGGCTTCAAATAGAAATTAGGGAAGAAGGTTTGATTTCATAGCTGTTTCTTTTCTCTCTATCTACACTTTTTTTTTTGGGGGGGTTTTAGTGTCTTAAATTTATAACTCACAATTGATACTAGAAATCATGCACTATGATGTTAGAATAACCATGTTGTTTAAGATATCTATTTCAATTTTGATTGAAAGAAGTACAATCATTAAATCTTTTACAAAGCAAGTCAAATTTCCACACAGAGTTGATATTTTTCCCAAAAATCTGAAATTTTGAGAGTGCTACAACAATCTGCTTGTGAAGCAGAAACAAACAAAATTTCACTTAATCAGTCATTGAAATTCACTGAAGATGATCCAGCATAAGTACAGAACTGCTTTCTAATAGCTAAGATATTGAACTTATGGTAATCATTTAAACAATTCTTTAGTGAGCAAAAACTTAATTAAATTAAATAAATCGATCGAACTTAAAAATTCAATTTAATTATTTTAGAATTTTTAATTATTGTTTCTAAAAAAATTAATTAATTTAATTAATTCAGTTAGATTTTGATTTTAAAATTTTTTATTCAGTTAAATCGAATTAATCAAAATAACTAATTGATAAATTTTTTATAATATTTAAAAATTTTAATTATTTTAAATAATTTGATAAAAAATTAAATTAATCGATATTTTATCGATTCGATTTGTTTAATTTTTATTTAAAAATTCGATCAGTTCAATTAGTTTTAAAAAATCTAATTCGATTCGATTTCGATTAATTTAATTTGATTCAATTCAATTTTAACCGAATACTCAACCCTACTTCCTAAAGTCTACAGAGTCATATCACAAAGATCAACTACAAATAAAACTAAACTACAAATAAAATTTATATGCTACTGTCGGGATGGAGCGCTATGAGCTGTATCCACCTGAGCATACCGAGGAGCTTCCGCTTGCTGTGTCTGGGAACCAATAAGGGGGAGGATTGCTGGATCCACCGAGATTCGGCGTCTAAGAGTTGCCCATTTGCTCCTTGGCCCGAGACATCGCAGCGAAAGGGGGCGTCGATCTCCGATCTATGTGGGTTGAGAGGGATCGGATCTTCGGTGTCAATCAAGGCCTTGATTCGACGGTATGCAACGATGAAGAGGAGAGTAGTCGGCAACAAAGAAGGGAAAGGTCATTCGCTTGCGAGTGGTGGACCTCCCTTCCTCGCTTGCTCCTCTATTTATAGCGACTCTGCAATGTGACTGGGAAACCAAGATTATATTTTGGCGCCAAAAAATAATTATTCATAATTATAATTAAAATTTAGATAAATAAATAAATAACTTTATTCATAAATTATTCAGAAGCATATATTTTATAATATCAAATGAATAGGACTGAATATTCAATTAAAATTGAACTGAATTAATCAAAAACTAAATAAATTAATTTTTTTCAAACCAACCGAATCGACTGAATTTTCTAATAAAAATCGAACAAACCGAACCGATATTTTATCAATTAATTCGATTTTCGACTGAATTAACCGAATTAACCAAATTTTTTTAAATATTATAAAAATTTTACTAATTAATTAGAGATTTATAAATTTATTTATTTAAAATTTATAAATTATTTTTCTAGTTTGATTAATTTAGTTTATTCGATTTAACCGAATAAGAAATTCTAAAACTAAAATCAAACCGAATTAATTGATTTTTTTAGAAAAAATAATCAAAATTTCGAAATAACTGAACCAAATTTTTTAATTCGGTCGGTTCGGTCAGGTTTATTCGATTTAACCAAATATTTGCTCACCCCTACAAATGAAGATGAATAAACATTGATCGAACCAAATATTAAACTTGTTCACGTTTACCACAATTCTCCTACAATTCATCCATCTAAATCTATCCAAAAGCGATCCCTCTAAACTGGATGATTGAAATGGACTGGGAAGCTCTGACCTAGTTTGCCAATTTTTCCTTTTGCTTCAATTTTCTGGAGTTCTTTTCGCCCGGAATTTATTAAGCTCTTCACAGTGTTGAAGGCAGTGAGCTTGATACTGCAAGCAGTTACTTGTCTTAGTTAATAAAAGGCTAAGCAAATTGGAAAGCTTAATTGCGGAAATAAGTGTGTGAAAACAATAACAACCTGCTATTTGGCAGACTTTTCAGTGTGTTGGGCACGAACCCTCGATATAGGCCAACAACGCCGTCACGTTCCACAATTCCTTAAGAACAGGACTGCAGCATGAGTGTGTCGGCGATTCAGCATCACAGAAGCTATTGAAAACAAATGAATGGACTAAAAATAAACATGAAAATACGGTTCCGAGATGGCAAGACCATAAAAAGCATTGTGTTTTGGTTTAGCAGCATACTACTTCAAGAGAAAGTTTCAGCAGTTCCTTCTTTGTTCAATATAGTATCGCACCATTTCGTAAGGGTTAAAATGCTAGAAGAAGGTGCTACTAAAAATTCTAGACTGAGTTAGCAACACCTAATACAGCATGATTGATTTCAAGCTTTCTCATGCAATCTTATCAGAGTTGTTGTTTATCAGTCAGATCAATGCTTACAAAAACATCTTTAAGATAGTCCTAATCATCTTTTTACCGAACTAAACTCAGATGCTATCACCATCAGTTATAGAATGAATCAAAGAAACAACGATATTCATTAACCATTTAGCGTCGATAAAAAAAACTAATTGCCAATAAGTTTATTACCTAGGAAAGCATCTAGTATATAGTATTGTAAGGTAAGCCATTCATTTGCATTTGCCTTCTCACAGTGTCCAGAGGGTAACACATAACCATAGCGAGCGTTGCAGAGATCAGAGCAGTTGCGAAATCAGTAAAAGTTAAATGAATCCTTGATCTGCAGCATGACTAAGAGAGAAAAAAGCACCTGTGGTAAATTTCCTTTTCAATGGCCTTTAATGCCCTCCCCTTTTCCAATCAAAGTTATAGCCTGAATTAAAAACAACAATAGATTAAACATAAGCAGCCAAATTGTGTTCTCTGAAGAGACCTTCAGATGTCAAATGATATGTTGTTTTAGCGAACAATGGAGGGAGGAAAGAAAACAAGAAGAACAAAGTAGAAAGCATGCTAGAAGATGTTTCAATATGAAAAATAACATTCTAAACCAAAAAAGTAAAGACAAAAAAGAAGTTGAAAACAGTTGATATCAACACGAGTTAGCATCTCCAGTCCAACTTGGGGAATATATTCAAGCATCCATTACTTCATCTCTTCAAACCTAAAACTTTGATTATATATCAAACAACTTCAAAGCACAGGCCAGTAAAATGACTTGCCTACACACTAAAGATCCATCACTTACCATTTATTTTCACCATCTAATCTCGTAAAAAAAATCTACAACAGACACAATATGCTATTAGGTTACATCATGCACTTTTCTAAAATTTATTAAGAGAGAACATAAGGACACATAGATTCCTCCAAAATTTCTGCATTGAAACCATCATATTGGTTCTGGATGGATACCACATAAACTCTTTTTTAAGCTATTTATCACTTGTTGAATATTGTGAAAAGAAAAGGTTAACAAACTCCATTAGAGCCATGATGCACTTGCCAAGAAAATTCATCCTCGTCTTGATAATCTTCTTTGCTGACTAACTATAAGAAACAAGAAGGTTTTTGCCTATGAATTCATGCCAAATAATGTTTATTTTTTCTACTTGTCTTTATCACTAACTATCCAAATTACAAGCTTGACATACAAATTTCTACAATTATCATATTAATATTGGACCATAAATTGGTGTATTCCAAAGATCTGGACAACCAATCTACTGAAAACATTATTTTTAATACTTGGTTACTGAGAATTAACCTTCATTGGAAACAATCATCCTATGTGCAGCCATGAAAGAAGACATGAATGCACAAAGAATAGAGGCAGGACACAACTGGAATCACAGGATGAAGCATCATAGAAGTGCTTACATCAATGAAGCCAAATGGCGTCTTTCCAGTCCCTTGCATAACACGCAGTCCATGGGTCTGAAATAAAAAGGTATGTCTGTTAAAAAATTCATTCATCGATATCAGTAGAAAAATTGAAATACCCAAACCGTATGAAAAACTTTTTCTTTTAGATTGTAAAGCAGGAAACTTGCACGAAATCAGAAAAATGAAAAGAAAACTTTGTCTCGTATGATAACCTGCATGAGCAGCTTGACGAGGTCGAGGGGCGCGGTGACAGACTTGGCAGCGGCCCCGGAGATGGCTCCGGCGGCGAAAAGAACCGACCCCATCGGGGACCATCGCCAGAAGCGCCGACGGATGCCGAAGCAGCTGATCCGCGGACATAAACGCCTCCTTCTCCCTCTCAATCACGGCCGAGGTAGCGCCAGCGTTGGACACGGATGCGAACAGTGCGATGAGTGAGGAAGGCGGCTCCTTCTCAGTATCACGGAGGCCTGGACTCGGACGCCACACCAGCGCCGCCTCCTTCCTCGCCCTATTCGAAGAAAGGAAGAAGAATGACGCGGGCGAGCAACGGGGCAGTTTCGTCTTTGTAGGAAAAGTTTAAATTAGCCCATAAATTTGACCTTATGACTATTCATGTCCTTGACTTTCTTAAGGGACCAATTTAAAATTTGTCATCCTTTTCTAAAAAAATATTAATATACCAGCTCACAGTGCAGTCCCCACTATAATTAAGATATTTACCTGTGCCACTAAGTAAAACATACATATTAATGGATATGCGTATTTTAATATTTTATTTTATTTTTTAAAAAATAAAGTAGGCCTAGATTGGACGCGTCGCCCCTAACAACACATGACAAATTCAAATGTTCAAGTTTCATCCTATAATTTTTGAAAATTAACTATTTTTATCTCTAATTTATTTATTGAATAATTTAAAATATAATTTATATAGATCGATTTTTAAAATATTTATTTCTATTAAAATTTAAAATTTAATTTTCGTTTTTATTCTTGTATTTACTGTTACATCATACAGGTGAAAATGAAATACGTCGGCCCAAAATTAGACCAAAGCGACGCTACTCTCCCTATTACCCTTTAAACCCCTTTTTTTACCTATTTTCAATTTGAACGCAAAGGGGTAGGGTGCAAACTTGACGGTACGACTTGGGTATCCAACCAAAATAACGAATTGAATAACATCATGTTCTGTGTCCCTCTTTCCAAACTTATTACCTGCACGGAACTGTGGGGTCCAATGCATACTCCAATGAGGAGGAGGGCAGCGAAGGGTCGACATGTGAAAGAGCAAGAAAGTGAGAGCTTCTGTTGGAGTTCATCGATGGCCTCGTGATGACCTGCTAGGAGAGATCCTGCCGTCCACGTGGCCTGGAAAGAGTCGTCTTCACTACATGGCCACCTGCGTCGTGAGAGTACGAGATGAGATGAGGTGAGAGAGCGTAGCAGTTGGGGTCTTCCGCGCTTCGATCACGGAGGGAGAGGGCGAAGGCGGAGAACGTGCGTTCGTGGTGGTTGTGGTCGCTCACCGGCCGCCCCTTGCTGTGCTCCCTGCCTGCTTCCGGTCGCCGTTTCGCAGATCCGGACGCCGTCGAGTTCGCTGGCCGGGAAGTGGCGTCTTCGTTGTTCCGGAAGCGCTAGGTTTTCGTTGGCCCTGCAGCATTTCGTGTCGCATTCTTCTGTCGAGCCGCTGGCGCCGTTTTCCTCTCGGCATTCTGCGCCATTTCCGCGATCTGTGTGTTTCAGTTGCTTTTCGTTTGTAAAGGCCGAGTGGATTCGGAAGAAAGGTGGGGGTTTGGATTGAGGAATAGGTTGCTGGGATATCCCGGCGGTGAGGTTTTGCGGGACGAGACTATGAACCGAAGCGCTAGCGCGCCGTCGCAGCATGCCGTGACGAAATCGGCGGATGAGGAGCTTGCCCTCTTTCTCGAGATGCGGAGGCTGGTGAAGGAGCGGAACGATCTTCTACTGCATAACTCCGAAGAATTCGACTCCCCATCAGGTGGTCCTCTCTTCACCACTCGTTCGCTCTTTCTATCTACATCTTGATGAGATTGCTTTATATGCTTGTGCATCATCGCAGGGTCAAAGCCCGGGATTGCTCCTTTATTCAGAATCTCCTCGTCGTCACCTTTGCGAAAATCTTGTGTCGATGACTTCCTGAATTCCGACAGTGAAAAGAATGACTATGACTGGTAACTCGATCGATACACATCTTTCTCGTTATGCCTTTGACTTGCTATCTGTTGCGCTATTCCTTGATGCATCGGTTCCTTCTATTTAACAGTGTCGCTTCTCATCTATTGTGTCATCCATTGATGCATTTGCACCACCCAATTATTCTTTCTCTTCTTGTTTATTGTGTTGTTTCTTGGTGCTTCTTGCTGTCCATTGTATTCTTCCAGCCATGAAAATTCTTTTTCCCTCTTCAAATTATTACATTCATTTGATACACAGTGTGTAGTTGCATGATATTTCATTTATTGGATTTCCCAAAAGTCAAATTCATATGTAATTGTAAATTGCTTTGTCTGGTCGTGGGCCCGACCGTGTGGGGCCGTTGGGATAGCGAATTCCACCTTTTTACTGAAGTAAATTGCTTTGTCTTTCAAATTGAAGAATGACACTTTAGGTCAATGCATACTTTTGTTATCGATATTTAGAACTGTAGAAAGTCTTGGTATGATACAAACTCTTGGAGTTAGGATCATGTCTCCCATATCACTAATAATTAGAGGCTAATTTTTAAAATGCTCTCCAATGTTTAACAATTTTTCAAAATGTTCCCTAAGGATTCATTAATGTCAAAACACCCTAAGGTTTCCATTTTGCTACTAAATGCTCCCTATGTAAGAATAAGATGTCTAGTTTCCCTTCTAAATTACCACCTAATCACTCCCTTGTTAATGAAGAAGGGACATTTGGAAGTCTTGACAGGCATTTTGACATTAATGGAACCTTGGGGCATTTTTGTAAAAAATCCATAAATGTTGGGGGCATTTTTGAAAATTACCCATGATTATATAGTGATTTTTCCATCTATATTCTAACATGACATAATTGCTGAATATTGAAGAAAAAATCTGATAGATTGGAGACAACCTTCTGTTCTAACTTTACTTTTTACTTCTTGTGGCAGCCAGTAGCTGCATGAATTTATACAAATTGATGATGAAAAAAGTTACTGAATTTATCATGGATCAGAATTTGTTAAAGTTGCAGATTAAAATTCTTGAAGGCAGATAAGAGTTTATTCAGCTCATGCTTTCTATTATATTCTGTTTTCCTTTTTAGGAAATGAAGCAGGAGAGACTTCCACTAGATTATATTAATTAGCGCTTTATACCTTGTGATAGTGAAAGTTGAAAGTGTCTTATACTAAATAAGTTTCATTTGCTTCAATTTCTTGATCGATTCTTATATTGTTTGATTATTCTATTAGTAATTCCCTTAATGCAAATTCTATAAGAACGATCACATGCTTTCATTTAGTTGAATACTTTCAATCTATTTGTGATCACTGGATTCACCAAGGTCATATGTTTATCTTTATGATTCCAAAAATTTCCTTTTTCCAGGCTTCTAACACCTCCAACTACTCCACTTTTTCCATCTTTGGATACTGAATCAAGAAGATCTCCTGTTTTTAGGAATGATACTCCTAAAGCTCCACCAAAGACGCCTGAGTTTAGAGTGAGTTCTCTGGTTAATCACATCCTTAAACATATATACACATGACAAATTGCAGGGTTATGTCATCTTGGATCTAAAGCCATAAGTAACCATGTATTCTCTGATGCATATTCTAGTGTCACTATGTACTTCCCTGATGCATATTTTATTGTCACTATGTATAGAAGAAAAAGCTAGGTTGGCTTGTTTTGCAGTGATAACTGTCCATAGTTTGTTTTTGCTTCGTTAGTTAGTCGTAGGTGCCAGAAGAATGACATGAGTTGTATTAGAGCCTGCATCAAATAAGGGATGCATCTTGTTCAAGTTTTCAAATTTACTGCTAGGGGGTTTTGCTAATGACCCGCCAAAATGTATTATCCAATTTAGTGCCAAATTGTGTCTTCATACAATTGTTAAGCTTCGGAGTTGCGCTATTTTTGGCAGCTCAATTTCTGTAGCTGTGGTAGTGCCTAATCCAGGACCAGGATAAACAGAAGTGAGAGAGGAGCAATAAAGGCTTTTCATCTCCGAAAGTTGCACCTGTAAAACTTGGTTAGAGTGTCTTATAGGGCTTCTTACTAGTTTCAATTGTTTCATGATCATAAAACAATTCACAAGTTTGGAGGCATTTGCACAACTAATGTTTGAAGGGATACTTTTCCATCAGAATAATCCTTAGCCTTACATAACTAAAACGTAGATCGTTCTTTGGAGAATCCTGTTAGAAACTAGGTATTCTCGTCTGATATTTGAGTTGTTATGGGTATTACTACGATATAGAGTTTAGTTGGGACCTCCCCCTTGCTGTAGTAGTTGCCATTGTAGAACACTCACCACAAAAGAGCTATAAATTAATATCCTGGTCTGAAACCGAAATTAACAAACGATAGATCCAACAAATACTCGATCGTTTATCATGCTTCTCAGCATTAATGGCCTACTAGGAGTTGCGGGATGCGACTCGTTTGATTTGCAAGAATTATTGTCTAACCTATATGACTCAACTGAGATCTTGTGTCCAACCATTTAGGTACTGCTATATCAACTAATGCCTTTATTGCTGAATGCTTTTGTTTCCTAAATTTGATGTTAACTTTCAGTGTATTCATGCCGTGTTTTAGCTATCAAATGCTCGAGATCTGTCCAAGAACACATCTTTGAGGCAACCAGCATTGTCATCCGGCATCAACTCTTCCATTCCGGGAACTTGTAGGCCATCATCCTCCAGCGGCCCTACTCGTAGTGCATCAAGGCCTTCAACTCCAAATGGGCATTCTACCATATCTGCCTCTTCAAAACCTACAAGATCTTCCACTCCCACATCACGATCTACTTTACCTTCGAAGTCATCAGCTCCTCCAAGATCTTCGACGCCTGTACGATCTTCTACACCAGCATCTAAACCATCACTGGCTCCTCCACGATCGGCAACACCCACAAGATCATCTACACCAACATGTAGACCATCATTGGCTCCTCCACGATCGGCAACACCCACAAAGGCAACACCCACAAGATCCTCTACACCAACATCTAGGCCATTATCGGCTCCTGCCGTTCTGCCAAGACCCTTGACACCTGTGAGATCTTCTATACCTACATCTAGGTCATCTGTACCTGTGATAAACAAGCCTGTATCAAGGCCAGCCACCCCGACTAGGAAACCTTCTACTGCATCGACCGCTCATCTGAGCTCTAAACCAATAAGACAATCATCTGCTGTCATAAGACCCAATCCAATGATACTGAAAAGTCCAGTACCAGCAACACCCAAAAGCTCAGCATCCACAGTATCGAAAAGTTCTGCATCATTAGCCCGAAGCTCTCCGATCATAAAGCCTAAGCCATTGAAACCCTCAGATGTCCCTGGTTTTTCTCTTAATGCTCCTGCCAACTTAAAGACATCTTTTTCTGAAAGATCCTCAGCTTCTCGTGGTAGACCACGAATGCCAAGCGGTGGTTCATCTTCTATCGAGCTTGCACCCAATGCCAGGCCAATGCGACAATCTTGTTCTCCAACAAGAGGGAGGACTGCTGTTGGCAATGTTCCTAAAGGTAGTTCTGTTCCACCACCAAGCAGACAACAAGCAGGTAGTGGTAGCAATGTGAACCATGTCGTAAGGGTAAACAAGACGGTCGAACATATAGTCAATGCAAGAAGATTTGCACCGGCAAGACGAGATAACCAGCAACCAACCCACAATGACCTTCCTGGAAAATTTAATGCCGGCTTCGAGAGGGCACTATCAAAGAAATCATTGGATATGGCATTGAGGCATACGGTATCATTTCTCGACTCACATTTTACCTCTCTGAGATTGTTATCCATCTAGATCTTAAGTAGTCAAGTTCGAATATGATTTCTGATGGAAGATCTTTGCAAATATGCAGGATATGCGACGAAATGTCTCCAACTGTTATAGACCATTGATGGCGAAGATTCCAGCATCATCTGTTTGTAGTGTGAGGTCAGGATCATCGAGAGGCAGAGTCGGCAGCATTTCAGATCTTGGCACAAGCAGCCCAGCCAGTTCGGAACTGAGCATCAATAACATGTCCCATATCGACGACTCTGAAATTGAAGACGAACTTGCTAGTGAGAAATGTGTCAGATGCTCTCCTGCTGCACCCTCAACCAGATGACTACATGGAATGCTCACAAGCAACTAACAGTTTGTTATCGAGACCGATCGATACATTAGTTTCGTCTACGAATTGTCATGTGGCTAAAGCTCTGTACCTCATATTCGATATATTCTTCAGATTGTTCATTGGTGGTATCATATGATGAGTGTGTTCATGATATCAAACCTCAGGATCTACATCACACTCCCATTTTATGGTTTACTGAACTCACTCACTGCCTGTTGGGAATAAAAAATAAAAAATGCCCCTCATTTGCTGTATGACTGTTTTCTTTTCCCCTTTTGTTATTTAAATTTATAAAATTCGAATTTGAATTGAAATAAAAACAATATCTTTTGAAGATCCAAAATTTATGATAAATTAATTTTTTATAAAAACACATATAAAAATTATATGACCAATTTTCATAAAAGTTTATCAAAAAATCAATTTTACAAAAAGTAATTGATTTTTTATTATCTATTTTGTAAACAAAGTTCGAATTTTTGTTTAATAAAATCTGAATTAATGAGATTCACATTTCTATAATAACTTTAATATGTTCAGCTTTTATAAAATTCACAATTATAAACAAATCAACATAAAAAAAACTGGTTTTTGAAAATTCAAAAATATAATTTACTTCATGAAAATTTACAATAATTTCAATTTTTCATGAAAAACAAAAAAAAATCATTTATGCATTCAAAATTTGGTTGTGAAAATCAATTATAAAACGTACATAAGAAAATGAGGGGATTTGTTTTGATAATTTAATGAAAATGGAACTCTTTGATATTTTTAAAAGTATGGATCTTAATTTGATTTTTCCCCGCTTTATCATCTTCCTATAAATCCAAATGCATTCTTACAGTATGAAATTCACAATACACAAAATAACCAACAGAAATGTTTAAAACACCAAAATAATTATAAACGATCATAGTCATCAGCAAACCATGTAAACATCCATATAAAATGATCACTCATCGATGAATGATCGAGCACATTCTACATATGAACCCTCGACTAAGCTAAGGAGGAGCTAGACGCAGCAACTCTCAACAATGCCAGGCTTCATTGTGGTGTATAGTTGCTGGAGCAAAGCGCCATGAAAAGCAGGAAAATTAACTATACAACCACCAACAAAACTAGCACTAACCTCCAAAGAAAGCTTGCGTATGTACACCCCGCACAACTCTGGGCCAAAGTGCAACATTAAGAGAAGACTCAAGATGCAACATGTTGCAGAAGTGATGAGCAAAAGTGCGATATAACTAAACAGTTTGGCACTCATCAAACTAATCATTCGCCCGGACTCGGTTCAGATGAGAGAAACAAATGTATTTCCAGAAATTGAAACTTTTCATGTAAGGTACTTTTGACTTGTAGAACCTTTCTTAGACATGTTCTTCAACTGTATGCTTATGTTTGCAATCATATCTGAGCTATTTGTTTTCTAAAGGGAACAAAGTATATGGGGAAAAAGTGGCTTGTCGATCCGAACATAATATAATGAAAGCTGCAGTTTATCAAAGGTATCTGTTGAATGCCAACTATTTGGTCTTGTGCTGTGCCGAGACCTACACAAAAGAGCCGAGATCAAACAATTAAAGTGAAGATGTGAAGCGCAAGGATTTTTAAGACAATCACTATATTGGTGAAAAATTATAGGAAGAGAGAGAGAGAGAGAGAGAGATTAACCTTTGCAATTGTGTGCTTCACATATCAGATGGTTTCAAGTCCCATCCACTGCGCCTCCTCCTAACATGCTGGAAGGGTTGAACTTTGATAGCCTTCTCCTCGTGTTGTTCATCTTCATCCTCACTTTCACTTATCCACCCGTAACAGGGACGCCTTTTCTGTTGTGGTGCTGTAATCTGATTTGGTTGACTTAGCTGACAAATTGTGACTGCGTTATGATGTGGCTTGAAATCTCCAGCCGAAGTAGTTGACTGACCTAAACCTTTGCGATAGGTCACCAAATTATGGTTCATGTCTGTGCATGATATGTCCTTCCAATCTACAGATTGTTCTAATGCAAAACTTGTATCATAATGATGATGACGACAAAAGGCGAAGAGATGGAAGCTCAGAAAACATCTAAATAAGAGATAGCAATGCCTATCTCACCAGTCTTCACAATTTGTTTGCTAGAAGCCTCTAAAGCTCTGGTGTCTTCTTTTGCTTTTTCCGCCTGAAGAATTCGAAAAGGCAGATATATAAGAACAAACCGAGAATCTCATGCACATGCAACTACCAAAGTTATCATCTAGGGTAACATAAAGTCCATGAACAAGGCATCTGCTTGAGACGGAACCAATAGGAATCTGGATAGCATTGAGTAATACATCAAAAAAAATTGAAAAGAGTTGTTTAGTAACTTTAGTTGAGATCTCGAAATAGCAACCAGAATCAAGCGACATGTTACTCAGTAATAGATACAACTGAATAAATGTTGGCAAATATGAAATGTATATACTAAAGGAAGAGTTGTTTAGTTGAGATCTTGAAATAACCATCAGCATATTAAGCAGCATATCAATTGTTACAATATATCAGCCCATCCATGATGTCAGATGTTTGTATGTTTTCTTTCTTTAGTAGATTAAAAAGGCACTAGTGTCCTACTTTTTAGCTGAATCTGTGTTTTACAAGGTGATGAAGGGTCGTCCCTTGAAGAGTTCTCCAGAATTTTTTGTAAGAAAAAACTTTTCTGAAATTGGAGCCTAGACCTACTTTCTATGGGCAATTTGATGTGGGTCAAAAAAACATGAGAACATAAACATATCATTTCACAAATTCAAATAAACTTACATTCCTATAGTTAAAGATGAACTGACCAGCAATTTGCTAGTATAAATTAGAGTTTACAGGATTCAGAATGAGATTTGAATCATGGAAATATATGTATACTTTATTTAAGTGTGTAAAATACGAAAAAATAAAAATAAAATAAAATAAAATAAAATAAAATAAAATAAAACTAATAATATATATATATATTAGCATTAGGTTTAATTCCCCCTCCCTCTCCCCTCTAAACCCTAGCCGCTGCCTCTTTTCCTCCTCACGCCGCCGCGCCTCCTCTGCCGATGCCGCCGCACACCGTGTGGAGACGTCACCCGACGCTGTGCCTCCACCCGCTTCTCCTCTTCTCCCTTGCCGACGCCGCTGCTAGCCTGCCGCCGGTTCTCGACGGCCACAGCCCGCCGCTGCGAGGAGAGGACCCTCGCGATCGCCTCATCACGGCCGCCATCTTCGACCGATCACCGCCAACCAAAACTTGAATTCTAAGGCTTTAATCAAAGGTAAGAAATTTGAGTTGTTGTTGGATTTATGTGAAAGATCGATTGAGAATTGTTATGCCACCTAGAGTTTAAAAAACTTCATATTCTTATCCACGGTAACATAGGATTTAGGTAAGCAATGAAGTAAAAAATTTATGGCATTAATATAGCTTTTTATTGTCTACTTGAGAATACCAAAATAGATGTGTGGATCTATTAGAACTCATAAAATAAAATACAATATCATTCCTAGATGGGATAATGGTTGAGACCTTTCATGTAGGTGTAGCTTAAAGGTTGAAACTAATATATATATATACAGTTTTGCTAATATATATATATATATATATATATATAATGGCGCCTGGTTTGAGCGGCAGGTGCGCGCCTGCTGACGTGGCGTGAGGGACGTGGCGGTCTTCGGCCTTCGGCGCTGTCTTCGCGTGCGTGGCAGCGAGAAACCGCGGCGGAATTTCGAAACCCCGAAACCCAAAATAGAGAAATCGAAATCGCGCCTAGGTTTTCCTCCGCAGCTCCCGTCGCGTGCCCTAAACCTCGACTCCGGACCCTCCTCTCGCCCATATTAGCAAAACTGTATATATATATATATAATGAGAATCACATGAACTTGTTCAAAAGTAACAATCAGATCAGATAGTTAGGTAAAAAGGGTGAAGTAATCAATATAATTATAAGAGATCTAAATGACTTGAGATATATATAATGTTGACTTAGTTAAAACACAATGGCATAATACGACATATTTATACCTTACTGTTTTGAATTGATAGCTAAGTTTAAGCCCGTGGTACAGGACTTTGACTTGCTACCGGACTTCTGGACGAAAGTTTTCCTTATTGATACGGACTACAATTGGAAGGCGGGTATCTCGACTTATCTTTTAGATATGTCTTTTTGGATGTGTATAATTTCTGCTAGTGCTATTAGTAATTTTCATGTGTTTACCACTACCCTGATATGTTACTACATAGTCATATTGTATATCTCTCTACCTGCTACTTGTTTACTTGCCATATTGCATATATGTAGTGATATACTGTTTCTTTACTCACATAGATTGGTCGTTTTACACGCATTAGTGTCATGCAACATCCTTGCATGATTGCATGCTAGCGATCATCGGCTCATTTGTAGTCTGAGCCCGTCGCTAGTTACATGATCTGCACACACGGCCACTCACAGGTTAGTGGTACATCAAGAGGGTGTGTGCAGTTGCTCTGTCAGAGCTCCGCTCGGCCGCATCATAGGTAGTCGTGCTGTAGCGTGGTAGCATTATAGGGATCCCTCCTTTGCATTATGACGAGGAGATGAGAGCATTGCTCCCCCATATGACTTGGGGTAGAAGGATAGGTGTACTCCGACAGCATCCTGTCCACTCGATCACTCAGGAGCAGTGACGGCAGAGTGCACAGTTGTCATAGCTCTACCCACTCGACCTCACGATTGTCTGTGACGGTGGCTGACTGGCGTCAGGGGTGACCATGTCATTGCATCATGTGTATACTGCATGGTTTGCATTTATTATTGATTATTGCATTTATTTGCTGCATATGTTTGACATGCACATACAGGAGACTTTATGCATTTGGGATTGTGATCTTGCATTTGTCGCAGGGTTTATGCCGTTGTGTTTACATATATATGATTCTGGTATGTACAACTTTTTCAGTACTGTGTTTATTTCTGTACAGGCATGATTATTACTAGTAGATAGCTTATTATACATATCTGCTAGATATCCGCTGAGTTCATTGTGCTCACCCCGTTGGTTTCCTTCCTTTCAGGTTGACGTTTGTCTGGAGAGCCGTGCTGCTAGTCCCTCGTAGAGTTGCATTTGCTTATTTCGCTTTTGCTTATATTATCAGAGTCTATTATGTCAGGACATGTTTTGTGTCGTATGGATTTTTCATATATGGTTTTAGATTGTGGCGCACGTTATACTTATTGGTAGTGGACTTATTTCACATTGTTTAGTACTTGATTACCTATTTTGACATGTGTGGATTGTGGCCGTGTAGGCCTTATCGTGGCCATGTAGGCCTTATGATATGTGTATTCAGGGAAAGTGAATTGTTACAGGGGAGATGCTGCCGAAATTTCTCGGACAGCCGTCTCCCAGGGCGTGACAAAGTGTGATTAAAGTAAAACCAACTGATCGTAAGTTTCTATCTTCCATCCATAGTTAAATTGATTCAGGAGGTAGAGAACTAAAATCATCTAGATGACAATGCTTCATTAAATTTAAGTTGGGTATTATCTATCTTCATCCATAGTTAAACTGATTCAGGAGGTAGAGAACTAAAATCATCTAAGATGACAATGCTTCATTAAATTTAAGTTGGGTATTATCATTTAAACAGTCCAAAACAAAACAGATTGCGTTTTTTTAGGAATAAAAATGAAGGCCCTATGGATTCTTGGTCCCAAGGAGACATAAGGAACCAAACATCCAACAATAGTTCCACTTTAGAGGATGCAGTCATGTCATGTACTTGGGCAATATAATCATGAAAGGCAAGATTTGCAGAAGCTCAACATAACTAGCTGACAGCCATTAATGAGGGAACTCCCACGTAAGTCTACATATCCTTATGGAGGCTTAAATTCCAACTCACTGGGCACAATTAAACCATAGTTAGAAACAAGAAAAAACAAATGGAAGGTACAGAACCATAGGTACATTACTATAATTGAATATCCTTGACAAGCCTATGACTTGAAGAGTGAGTAAGTAGCCACATAATTTGGAATACAAGAATTCTCAGCTACATGTTTCAGACAAACTATTTAATGGTGTGGTTCTCAAATCCACATGACACAGGACTTCAAGAGTAATGACCTACAGAATTATCATCACAAAGTGGAAATTATAACTGCCCGTTCCACCATAGAGTGATATCAACAACCAAGAAAGCTGGAAAACTTGAAGACTCAAATGGTGTACCTGTCTAGCATCTTGTTCTTGATCATCCAATATGGTTTCAACGACAAGCTTATAAGTACCTTCTTCGATTACATGCCATGCAGCATCATCATCATAAACCTACCAGATTTCATAACTTGAGTTTGTAAGGCACTTTAAAGACTGAAATCAACAAAGAAGGCATCTTACTTTGAGAAGTTTTTTGATGGTAGCTTCAATGGTTTGCTTCGTGAAACCATAAGGGAGCAATGCATCAAAGGCAGCATCTATCCTCTTCATCCCCACCTGTATCATTCAAATGCAAAAGCAATTTGCTGAAAAGCTAAAGATGTCCAATATGTTCTGTTGCCTACCTTCTGCCTTCTCGGAGCCATGTGACACTTAAGTTCCAAGGAACAAAAACAATGGTTCTCAATTACCACCTCCTACCACAACCTTTTTGCCTCTTCTTCTCTTGGTAGTGAAAATGGAATGTGATGCTGCCTGCCTCCTCCTCAAAACAATAAGTACAACGATTTACCAACTCAACCTGCGAAGCTAACAAGAAGTAAGATTGGGCTCCACAGCTCTCCATGACTAGACAGGGGAATCAAAACAGGTTTTCACACTTGCAAAACTATTAGTCTCAATAAACTCATGATATGCATTTCATTCAATAAGGCATGCAAAGCATGTCAATATTCTTTGTACCATGCTCATGATATGTATCACATGCACAAATAGCAGACCAACAAAGCATGTCAATCTTCACCTCACAATCCTCATGATTTGCATTTCATACACAAATTGCAGGTCTCTAGTGCATGCAATACTCACCTCCAAATGCTCACAGTATTTGACAAGAGATATTCATAAAGAGTTACTTAAAACATTTTTTGTAATGATTAGAAATAATTTAAAGAGACATATGCCATTATGCTAACTCATTAAATTTCACAAATTTTGGTCATAGAACAGACGCAGTGCAACAATATACCATATCTTGCAATCTGAACAAATAAAGCTCCCCGAACAGCTGGAGAATTAAATGCCAGTTGAAGGTGGCACCCGTTACTTGATCAATTATGATTTATGACAGAACGAAAGTATAACAGCAGAAATTTGAACAAACAAAATAGTCAACTTTTTCTTTCATTGTTTAGCACAAGTTGTTTGTTTACAAAAAGAAAAACAAATGAATAACAACTCCCTGCTACATGCTCCTGTCAAGTTTAAACCACACTTTGTCTTGGGAAAATACTGTTCTTTTTCATTCCTAGTTGTTTTTCATGCCATTCTGTGGCTATAAGCGCATATACCTCAACTAAGTTGAGCCGCCGACTGAGATAAAAACCATTCAACGATTTCTACCTCAAATAAGCCACGCTGGAATAGAACTGAACCCAGAAATGGCTACCATCCGGAAAGAAGCAGTAAGTAAGAATGAAGTAGACGATTTAAAGTCTTCCAACCTGTCTGAGAAGGGAGGAGACGGTCTCAGGCGGTGGCTCGTGCAGAAGGGAAGAGAGATTCTACTGCCGAACGCATCGAGATACGGTTAGGACGCGAAGATGGCGAAGCCAAGGAAGAGCTCGGCATCGAGACAGCGATCATTGCCGTCAAATGCGAGTGATCGGCGGCGGCTGCGAAGGCGAAGATGAAGAAAGCGAAGCCGAAAGGGAAAGCCGAAAGGGAATCGGCGGCGTGCGCTAAAATAGAGCTGAACCGTGAAGGTTCTTTCCCTGCCGTTGGATCTGAACTAGACGGGTGATCGACGGTTGATATTAAAATGCATTTACTGCTTTTTAAAAATTCTAAATTTTATAAATATTAAAGGCAGAAAATTAAAAGAGCTCCCATTTTATCTATATAGTTATTTCGAAATACCTCTATTTTAATAATTTTTATAAGGGAGGTATGCTTTTAATGATATGGATAATTACAAGGGCGGTTTTTGATTTTCTAACCATATCGAACCTTTCTCAAGTTTTTAGGTAGTGAATAAATATTTTAATTTAAAAAATATATTTAATAGTATAATGATAATAATGTTTTTAAAGATCGAAGTATATTTTAATTTAGAAGTTTATAACACGCAAACAGTCTCACATCCACATTATTAGGGCAAACGAATTAAGTTTAATCACGAGTTTTCCAAATTAGTTCCAAAAGTATTTAATTTATATTTAAAATTATCAAATTCAAATTAAACTCAAACATATTCGATAATTTTTTTAAATCAAATTTGAATATATAATATTTTATTCGATTATTCTAATCACTTGCGAAACAAACTTAAATCGAATTTTAATTATTTTTATATAATTTTAATTTAAATATGCTCAAATTAAATTAAGATTCGAATAATTCAAATCGAAATCATTTCAAATTATAATTTTTCTGCTCGAATCAAAGTTCTAATAATTCGAATCGAATTCAAACTCGAATTTTATTTCGAACCGCTCTCGAGGTAAAATTATTTATATTTTTGAACCTTGAATCGAATTTAAATATCATATATATTTTTCGAACTCAAACTTAAATAGCAATATTTTTTATATTATTTGACTCAAATCGATTAGTTTGCACCCCTAATCTACACCAATCTATCTATATAATATATAAGAAATTTTATCCTCTCACCCCAAGTGTAATCATAGGACAACAAATAAGAAGATGAAAATTTGAATTTCAATTAAACTATGCTCTAAATTGATCATATAGATGAACTAAGAATCGTCTATCTCCAAAATTAATCTGATAAAACTTAAACACTTTGAATTATCAATATATACACATTTACATATTCAAGAAATATTTGTTTATTTATTTATTCTCTGAAATCAAATGTGACATGTAAACTCAGCAACTAAGAGAAGAGTAGAAAACAAAATCTGAACACAAACAAATTGCATCTCATTTCATGCATCAGTTTCTGTTGTTTCTTTTGTGTTCTATTCTGGAAGCCTTCTTGATCATTTCATGGGCTTCACCATTCATTCCGAGCCTGAGAAGGGCGGCGGCTAGGAGATAGAAGGCAGTAGGCCAGTCGGGCAATAATACTTGTGCTCGCACAGCATCTCTAATTGCCTTTCGTAACAGATTGCTCATTAGGTGCGATAAGCCACGGCGTGCCAACACTGTCGGAGAAGCCATTTTGCTGCCGTCGATGAACTGCAGATCCATAGACAAAGAGGTCAGTTTGCACGAAAGTTACACTGCAACCGTTGAATGCTCAATCTGCTCGTTTGTTTTGTTTAAGACCTGCGTGTAGTAAACAATTGCAGTTTCGAAATCTTTAATTTTGCTCGAAAAGCATCGTCCCCGAGCTTCTTCAAGTTCAAAGTCTCCTGGTTTTGGCTATTCCAGACCAGGAGATTAATGCCGGTTAAATTGTGAATATAAGAGGAAGTGGAAGAAGAATCGCTTGCTTACATCGTTGGCTAAGTCATCATCCTTGCATCCGACCTTCTCCATTATTTCGTGTACTGTGGTATAATCCGACTTTGCACAAGGACTGTTTGGAAGTCACAGGAGCATTGGCAAGTCCTAGTAGTGTGTATGAAGGCACCTGCATATGGTAGATAGTCAACATTTAAAAGGAAGGGAACGGTTGAATGATATGCACAAGATCTAGGCTCTCCAATAGTAATACTAACTTGAGTATCCAAATACCAAATCCCTACGTTTAAGATTGTTCAAACAAAAATCTCAATGATATACACTACCCTAAGTTTTTTTTGAGTTCATAATGACACAACAGACTATCCTATTAACTCTGATTATGATCTTCAAGAATGGACTTATACCACCACTTCAAACCCGGCAATACTACCTTTGTGAAACAATTGTAGGGCAAATAAAGGAACAGTTCGAAGTCACAGTTATAGCCGATTTTCAATTACTGTATGCAAGTCAACTCGGTCAGGATAATGAAACAAGAACAATTAGAACAAGCATTGACATTTGACGAAAAAGAAAAGTGAAAATTTTAAATTTAAGGCCCCTTTGTTAAAGAACATTGCGAACAAATCTCAATACTCGAAGAATTCTAACCCATTGTAATATACTCTGGTGGTGTGAAGGCCAAGTTAGTACTATAACTCTTCCCATCTCTACTTCTTCATGAGACCAAAACATGACAACCTGGGATGACCATCCTGTCAAAGGAGGCAGCGGTGAGCGATATTACAACGCGAGTTCCAGGACGAAATAATGGAGAGAGTTACGACGATATCACCTGATTAAAAAGAGCCCTATAGGCATTGAGATCATGATACAAACACGGCCCTTGCTGCTGCAATGTTCAAGTGCCCGAGCTGGTACAATACCCTTATCCTCATTGGCCAGCTCAACGGCTTTGCACCCCCTGCCATTGGCAATCTCGTGTTTGACAACTTAGGCCGACAAATTGATTTCCAAACAAAATTACAAGGAGAAGTAGAACTAGTTGAAATTAGCCAAAGGTGAAATCATCTAACATGCAGCAAGTTGCATAAATAGCAATTATCAATTGTGTTACGACATCAATTAACTTCATGAGGAATTGAAATTCAAGGAAAAAGGCATCATAGAAATTGAGGGAAATGATAAAAGAGTTTTTTTTTAAGCAGATGTATGATCAGAAAGAACAAAAGTAAAATATTTGTAGTGGCAAGGAAATCAATTTGAAAGAGCCAAATGAGAATTAGCTTATTTGAGAAGCTTGAAGTGTTGAGTAAATAAAGCAAACATGTTGCATACAGTGAAAGAGGTGCTTGGCGAGCGTATCCCGGGCCATGAATTCGGCCACCAGCAGCCGCTCTCCTTCGCAGCAGCATCCGATGAGGTTGGAGAGTCTCCCTCTGCGGAGCTGCCCCACCGCCCTGGCTTCCTCCTGGGCCACCGCAAGCTAATTCGAATCAAGACCCACAAAGACAAAGAGAAAGGGGCGGGCTGGCGGACGGACGAGGAACTGGCGGGCGTCTGGCCACGCGAACTTGTTGAAGCGCTTGATGGCCACGTCACCGTCGACGCGGTCACGGTAGACGACATTGGGCGCCTTCCGGCCGAGCTCGGACACGATGCGATCTGAGGCGAAACCGTCCGTCGCGGCCCGGAGCTCCTCCAAGCTGTATTCGGTGAAAGAGTTGTTTAGAATCCCCGTCGCCGTCTCCTTCCCCAATGATCTCTGCAATCGAATTGTAAAGCGACTCAAAAACCCTCACTGTGGCAAATCAACCAACAGGTACGATCGATGCAACTACATACCTAGATCGTCGGGATCGAGCGCGCAGGACTTGGAGCGGGCACGGGCGAGCCACCAGCACAGCGACGACCGACCGGAGCAACGAACTCCCATCTCCGTCGAGCCGACGTGCACAAAAAATTATCAAAAGGCAATCTTTGCCGCTGCATCGGCATCCCTTTATGTAGCTATAGAAGATCGAAGATTTGGCAGGCGAAATCGCTCTCGATGGAGGCGTGATTGCAATAGTGCGGTGCGAGCTCCTCGTGAGCTCCATTAATGGCGCATGGATGTCACAAGGATGGATCATTCCATTGAATATCTGCATAGTTGTAGCAGCGAGTTTGAGCGTGCGGCCATTAATGGATGGATCGAGGACTTGGGATCGAGCCCCGTTCTAGTGCTGCAGATGGCGGAAGATTTTAATGCATGATGACATCATGGAGACGCAGTAATTCGGTAAGCCGTAAACTACAATAATATTACTTATATGTTCTCATGATTCCATCAGTTATTATGTTCTTATTAATTATTACAAAATTATTATAACATCATGATGACGTCATGGAGACGCAGTAATTCGGTAAATCACATTAATTTTTAATTTATTAAATTAATTTTTATTTTAATATTAAAATTTTTTACGAGATGAGGTAGTCGATCAACTGGTCGACCACGATGTGGTAGTCGATCAGCTGAGGTCGACCAGTGGTCGACAACTGAGACCCGTATTAACGTTAAATAAGTTGTGGGGTGAAAAATGTAACATGTTATAACGCAGATGTGGCAGTGGACCCCAGTGTTTTGATGAGATAGAGGTGTTATAACGCCTTTAGCGTTGCAGATGCTCTTACCTCGGCTTCGTTCGTTTATAAAAAAAATAATAATAAATCTTAGTTAGTCTCATTGACTATCTAAAATTTCTACAGAAATACACCGTAACTGGGAATCCCAATTAGTCTCATTGACTATCTCTAGGGTGATCGATATGGCTCCACGGAAGTTTCCTATCGGTCACCAGGATAAATCGAAAAGTGCACGCGGCCATCAGACGTCCAACATCCTTTGGCGCTCTCCATTTGAAGAAAAATTTCTACAAATACGCCATAGTTGAAGATCGAAACTCAGGTGCTTGACACTCTTACACCTAGGTTGTGCTTGACTTGATTTATCATAGATTGTATCAAACTCAACCGGTCACTTCTAACTAGTTGTTCGACATAGGCTTGATTTGATCGAGCCACGTCTAGGGCTGAGCAAGAATTCGGTTAAACCGAATAAACCGACCGAATTTAAAATTTCGGTTCGGTTATTTCGAAATTTCAGTTTTTTTTATTAAAAAAATTGGTTTTTTCGGTTATTTCGGTTTTAGATTTTGTTATTTGGTTAAACCGAAAAAATCGAAAAAACTGAAAATTAATGGACTTAAATGTAAAGATGCTAAAAAAAAAGTAAAAAACCCTAAATCAATCTGCATTCTCCGCTCGCTCACTCACGCCAACTCCCGTCCCGAGGAGTCCCGACTCCCGACTCCTCCGCTTCCTCTGCCCTAATCTTCTCCCGTCGCTCCCGTTGCCGACGCCTGACGATGCTCTTGGCCGCTCGCTCACTCACGCCACAACAAGCCATCAACTCCCGACTCCTCCGCTTCTTCTGCCCTAATCTTCTCCGATGCTCTTGGGCGCCTGTGAATGGCTGTGACTCCAAGGTTTCGCCGGTCTACCGTCCACCTCAATCATCTTTTCTCCCGTCGCTCTCGCCGCAAGCACCTTCCCATTGTTCTCGCCGCAGACGCTAGATGTAAGCTAACTGTCTGCTCCGCTCCAAAATGTCCTATTGATTTTCTTGCTAAATTTTCCTGCAAGGCATGAAATTGCATGAGCGAGCGAGATCTTATTGGCGTACCATCATTTTAATTGAATCAACCTTTATCATGATTTTAATTGAATTAAATTATTTGAGTTAAAAATATCGGTTAATTCGGTTAAAACCGAATTAACCGATATTATATCGGTTCGGTTTATTCGGTTATCGTTGAAAAATTCGATCGGTTCGGTTTGATCGAAAAAATTCGATTTATTCGATTTTCGGTTTATTCGATTCGGTTTTAACCGAATACTCACCCCTGGCCACGTCCTCGAGCTCATCTATATATTTTTTTTAAATAAAATATTATTATTTAGGGTGATTCGACCTAAACTTTGTATTAGGTTCAACATGGGTCGAGATTGAGTCAGACCCGGCTCGTGGGCCAGGCTGCATCTCCGGCGGCAGAGCACGGAAACAACGCCGTTGTGGGCCTAGAAGCCGCCCACTCGGGCAGGCACCAAAAACTGCGGGACCCGCTCCGCCGTCCCACTGCGATTTATTACACCGGGGAAAATGTGAAGAGATATACTGCAATGCATTAATCAAAATTATGTTAAGGAAAAAAAAGCGAAGAACCTTTTCCAATTTTGTTTTTTATACGGAAGAAAAATTAAGTTTATGGTCCTTGATTCCTTGCAGCTCTACCTACCTTCGCAGTATCAATTATTCGATCCAAATCAAATAGGACAAAAATCAATTACTTCGCAACTACGATATTATAAAATTCAATTATTTTATTTTAATCAAAATTATTATATATATAGAATACTAACTTAATCAAAATTATTTTAATTTTATTCATGCAATTACAGAATTATTGTTATATATTATAACAGTTAAAAACGTTTAAGTAATGATATTTTTGGAATAAATAATATAATAAGACATTTTTAAAAAATGATCTTTTCATGATTTAGGAGGCTCTTTTAATTTTTGCCCGATCGAAAAAATATCCAAAATTTTAGATTGAGAATTATCTGAATAACGTAATTCAACAACATGAACTTCAACACAATCACGGCTTTATTGCTAAACCTTACCGTGCTTCCCTGTTGAATCTCCCCCACGGCGACCACGCCGCCACCGCCGCCGTGAGATCGGTAATTCCTTTTCCCTCGGTTTTTGCTTCTCCTACAATCTAACCTAACCAGTAACCACTACGCTGTTGTGAGATCGGTGTTAGTAGGGCAGACGAGGTCAGTAGGTCCACTCCCGAGGAAGCTGACTCTCGGGAACCGCTGCCGCAGCCGCTACTTGTGGTGGCACCGGCGTCGCCAGCGGCGGCATATGGTGGGGGTTTTTGTGGGCTTTACTTCGTCCGATGAGAACATCTATGGAACGAGAAGGACATAAAGGGCTCGTTTTAGGGTAAAAATAGCTCTTTCGTGTGAAAAATTGGAGGGCGGATCGACAGAATTACCATGGCTGAGAACGAAGCCTCCAGGGAAGCGAGGCTGGGCGGCGAAGTCTTCGAGGTTCAGGTTCAACGCTTGGACTACTCTGTCGGGGACCAAAATGGCCGAACTGCAGCCTGATAAAAGGGAAGTGTGATGTTAGGGCGAGAAATGGCAGATTGCGACAGTGAAGCTGAGATCAAGCACATGCTTGGAGCGAATTCGTTGTGGACGAGTTTGATGGATACAGAAATTGGAATTTGATCGATAGAAGACGAAGAGGAATTTGCTTGCTGTTGTACCTGTCTTTTTCTTCAGATCCGTCTTTTTCTTCAGATCCCGCTTTTTGCCGACGGTGCGCGGAAGGAAGACTCCGGTGCCGGCGGACTCCTTTTTGGCCCCTGCGGCGTGAAGGAAAACGGCGCGCATGCCGCGGCCGGGGAGCGAGGAGGGCGGCGGCGGCTTCTGCTGCTGCGCCTGCGCAGGAGGGGACTTTCTCAACGGCGGCCAAGCGGAGGCGGGGAGATCCAAAGGCCGGCAGTACCGGGTGTTCTCACCGTAAGCTCCGCCGCCGGACTTGGCTTTGCTCTGCTTTGCCCAGGCCGCCGAGTGTTGCTGCTTTATCGATTGTCGGCGTTGGCAAGTCTACAGGGGGAAAAGCGGCGAAATCAGAAATCTGGAGAACGGAATTGGTTATGGTTGCCATGGATTAGGGAAGGAAAATATTCACATGAGCTGCTTGTAGTTGCTGCGGCGTGAACGCAGGATTTGGGGAAAAGTAGCTGGCTGCGGCTTTCTTTGGAGAAGTCGGCACCGGTGAAGTCTTATTAGGGTTCCCGCAGTCCAGGATGCTCTCTCGATGACCGAGTTCGTTGATGCGCAGGCGCATCACCTGACCCGCTGCCTCGTGTAGCAGAACGCCGGGGTCCTTCCCCTTCCCTCTCTGCTCTATCGGGGATGACACCAGCGACGGCCCGTTAGAACTCCTCTTGTTCGACGATGACGACGGCGCGCACAGCGTGGATTGAGGTGATCCAGCCATTGCCTACATCAAATCCGCCCCAAATCAGCCGATTCCCTCAAAAATTTCTCAGATAAAAAAAGGAGATTGAGAATTTACCTCCGAAGCATCAGCGGTGACCGCCTCGTCCTCGTCCTCGTCCTCGTCCTCGTCTTGGAGAAAGTATCGAGCCATCTGCCTGGTAAGCCCGGCTACGTAATCCTCCCCGTCCTCGTCGCTCGCCTCTGTCTCGGTCACATACTCCACCGGCGATTCGAGATTCGCGGCGAACTCGAAAGGAAACTCGATCGGGAAGCAATCTTTTCTTCCCACCTTCCCATCGCCACCGCCCTCGTCTTCGGGGACCCCGTCCGACAGCCAAACATCGCTATCCTCGAACGCCTTCGCCATCGGTGTGCGAATCTCTTCCTCGACGTAGGTGGCGGCTGAAATACAGAGGTGCAAGCGAGCGGTGTCGGAGATCGCGGGAAGTGGAAGGAACGATGCCGACGCTGCTCTCCGGTCGCCGGAGCGACAACCAAACACTGGAAAAGGGAGATAGAGAGAGGAAGATGGAGAGACTGATAGGTAGAGGAAGAGAAGGCGCGCGTTTTATTGCGGAGAAAATTTGCAACATGGCCTTCAAATTTAGTACCCTTTTTAGAATGCCCTACGAGTTTTTAATATTATCAAACACACCTCGTGAGGACTAACAAAGAAGAATTCTTGTAGTCCATTCTCTACAACTAATTATAACGATAACTTATATTTTTTTCATAATCATTATTATAAGTGAATTCTTTTCTACCTATACTGACTGATTCATCCCAATAAATATTTCAAAATAACACTAACACAATAACACAATAAATATTTCAAAATTATTTAAATTATTATTATTACAATAAATTTTGTAGTAAAATGTGGAATATTGCAATCCGCTCATGGTGTATGATTTAATTATTACTTGTCCTGAGACATAACTGAGTTGATTACGACGAAGTAAAGTTACTGAAATGGACAAGGATCGAATCTCGACGAAGCTGAAGTAATGCCCTCCTCTGTCATGACCAACTGCAACTTCTTAATTTACTTTCTCACATATGATTGTGGAATCGATCGTGTGGAATCGCTAGGGTGGTAGATTTTACCTTTTTTATTGAAATGATTTAATTATTATTCAAAGTTGTTGAAGTGGAACAAAGGTAAAATCTCGATGAAGCCAAAGCAATGCCTTCCTTCGTCGTGGTCAATTGTACCTTTTTGATTTACTTCCTCACAAATAATTGTGGGACCGACTGTGTGGGGCCACTGAGGTGTCGGATTCCACCTTTTATTAAAATGATTTAATTATTATTGCCCTCGAGGCATAGTTGAATTGGTTACGACGGAATAGACTTGCTGAAGTGGACAAGAATCAAATCTCGGCGAACCAACGTAATGTCCTCCTCCGTTGTGATCAATTGCAACTTTCCAATTTACCTCCTCACAGATGGTCGTGAGGGCGATCGTGTAAGGCCGCTGGGTGGCAGATTCTACCTTAATGTTGAAATGATTTAATTATTATTATTTTTTATTTTTTATTTTCTCTACAACTTTATTTAATGATGAAATGTTGGCCATGATGGGAGGGACTGAGATGTCAATATCCAAAATTACGATGGGCTAACGGAAGTTTGATGGTGTGTCCATTTTGCCATTCAACTTTGAACTCAATTTGATAGAACAAAAATTATACTATTAAATAAATTTATAATTTTTTTAAAAAGGAATAAATTTTTGGTGACGTTTGTATGGAAGTTTAGATATTTTTTAAAATTAATGAAAGGATGGATTCTTAATTTATTAGTGTAGTGATTTTTTTATATATCTCAAATAAATTGAATTCAACCACACAAGATTTTCTTTCCTCCCGCCATATGCACAATGATCTTATAACGAGAGATTCTTTTCTCTCTTATCATCTATATGTCATAAGCCGAATACGAGCTCGCAAACTTGTTGCCTCTTTTTGAACTCTCAATTATACTATTACGAGTTCAACTCGCGGCCTATTCCCAAGCGCCCGACTATCTACTCGCGACGCCTACTTGCGTCATACATTCCCCCTCTTGTCAATCACTTTTTTTTCATCTCTTTTTCACACCCATTTCTAAATCTTATCCCTCTTTACTATCCACTCCAACATGTCTCCTTCATGCACTCCACTCAAACAATGTAACACAAATAAATTAATATATCACTTTAAATTAAATTTAAAATATTTTTACACCATTCGTACATTTCCACTTCCATGCACCATTCAATCATTAACATTACTATATATATATATATATATATAATACATTAAAATAATTTATAGTGAATTTAAAAAGAAAAATAGTTGATAATGAATACTGCTCCAAAGTCAATGTTAAATATTTAACTATTTTTTTATTTTTTAAAAATTCATGTGAAATGTTGACATAACAACTTGAGAGAACAAAACAAAATAGTCCACACGACACCAAATAATTGGCCACTCATCCAGCTCATTTTTGTTTTTTTTTCTCTATCAATTTTGTTTAGCAATAATTAAGATAAATTATACATATTTCTTTATTTTTTTCATAATTTTAAACTCCCCTAAATGTATGAGGACGCCTTTAATTATCAGAATCATGAAAACGACACCTTCAATTTTATATTTCTCTATTTTTTTTTTCATATTTATTGAATTAAAAATGCACCTTTTATTTTCGTTACAACTAATTAGACAATTTCAATTAATACTATTATATAATGGGCACTTTTTAATATTTTTTTAATGGATGACTTTTTAATTATAATGAAAATAAATGTGCGTTTTTATTTTTCTCAATTAAAATTAAATAAAAATCAAAGAGTATTCATTTATTTTAAAAAAAACGTCTCATCTTATTTTTAATACTGAAAATACTCTTATATATTCTAACTCTATTATAATAGCTATACATAGAACATTTTTAATAATTTTTTAAATCAATTTGATAAAAAAAATTCTTTAAACCTAATTAAAATCATTTCAATATGTTCAAAATTATTATATTATTATTACAATAGCTAATTAATGGGTGCTAAGCCTACACTAGCATACTTAATTAAGTAGTTACTACAGTATATAACAATTAATTAGTTATATAATGTTATAACAATCATTAATTAGTTACAATATTATAACAATAGTATGATAATCATTTTGTACATCTAGCTTACACAGATTAATCTTGAGATGGATAGTCTGACCTCATATTTCACCCATAAAATAAATTTAGGAAGTGAGATAACTTCTAGTAGCACTAGTTGTTCAAACATCGTATATATATATATATATATATATATATATCCTGCCCGACGCCCCCACGCGACCCCGCTGCGCGACCGCCGGACCTCCCCGCGTTCATCGCCGTCGTTCGTCGCCGTCCGGTCACCGCCGGCCACCATCCCGGGCTCGTTGGAAGCGCAACTCGACGGCGCACACATCGGCACCGGATTCCGGCCGAAACAGAGCAGACGCGCTGGTGTCCGATTTCGCCGGAATCCGGCCGGATTCCGGCCGAAATGGGCCTACAGTGTCTGTTGGCCGATTTTGGCCGGAATTCGGCCGGATTCCGGCCGAATCGGGGCCGGACTCTGGCACCCGCCGGACCGCCGGTGAGTTGCGGTTCCAACGGGTCCGGTCCGGCGGCAATCGGTGGTCGGACGGCGATGAACGGACGCCGGGAAGCGGCGAAGGTCCGAGGAGAAACACTGTGCAATCGCGATTTTTGGACGGCTGCTGTTGATCGCGATCGAGCGTGGACGGCGTGGATCGATCGCGCACGGAGTCGCATTTTTTTCGTCGCGCAGTATATCAAATATATATATATATATATATATATATATATATATATATATATATATATATATATATATATATATATAAGTGATCTGCCGCGCGACAAACGCCGCGCGACAGCCGATCTCCCTTCGTTCATCGTTGCCGTTCGTCGTCGTCCGATCACCGTTGGCCGCAATTCCGGACTCGTTGGAAGCGCAACTCGACGGCGCACACATTGGCATCGCAACCATTTAGGATTATCTGATATAAAAATGGATCGCTTTTTAATTATAATGAAAATAAATGTTCCTTCTGCTGAAGTGAAATTATTCTTAATGGGTTTATCTTCAATGTTGATGTATAATGGGCCGGCCTTTTATTTAAATAAGAGGGAATTCATGCGCCTTAATGGTTAAACTTGGCACTCATCCACAAAGTGTGATTTCATGCGCCTTAATATTACTCTTTAACCTATTGAAATAAATGAATTCTTATTAAGTCAACTGCAAAATTTATACAGGAGTTATTTTCATTAATGTTAAAATACTCTTAAAATTTGTTGTTTTATTATTAAATTAGTGAATAATTTAAATAATAATATGAAAAGGTTAAAAGAGGTGTTTTAGATTTTTTAATAAAAAAATCTTAGTGGAAATTAATCTGAGGGGTTCTGTTAAAATTATCAAACGTCAGGTGGCATTTTGGAAATTGCCCGTCAAAGTTCAAACACAGTAGAAAGGCGACAAAAGGCAAGCGAACACTCAGTCGCGACTGTACGCAGCGAATCTCGCTCCTCGATCGATCTCCGCCATGGACGGAGAAGAAGACTACGATCTCCGGCCAGACCATCACCACCGCGGACTCGAGCTGGAATCCACCGGCGGAGGCACCAGCATCCACATCACGGCCCTCGACGGCATCGTCAACGTCAACTCCCTCTTCACCCTCGCCGTCTTCGTCGGCCTCGCCTGGAACCCCACCCGCTACCCCGACGGTGGACTCCCCGACTCTGACTGCGCAGCCAGCAACCGCGTCGCCGAGGACCTCGTCTCCTTCCACGTCTTCTCCTTCTCCGCCTTCCTCTTCTCCAGCCTCGTCGCCCTCTGCCTCAAGCAGGCGATCCGGATAGTGCGCCCTCACGGGCGCACCGCCAGGGTCAACAAGGCTCTGCTCCGCGGCGGGATCCTCTCTTCCGCAGTCGGATCCGTGCTCGGGTGCGGCTTTCTTACCCTCGCCCTCGTCAACGTGGTCCAGATCAAGCTCGGCCGCCTCGATTGCAGCGCCGCCGCCGTGGGAGCCATCGTTCCCATCGTGACACTCATCCCGATCGCAATGATCATCTACTCCGGCATCGTCTTCTACGCCTTCACTCGCAGATCTCATCACGGCCGGCGTTAGGGTTCGGACTCCTCCGTACTCATGTAAGGTAAGCATTAATTCATAACTGCCTTAAATTATTATTTTTTTCAGAGAATGTCCTGATTCTTGCAGTAGAATACAATTTAAATTACTAAGTTGAATTGATAATTTGAGGAATATTGGTGTGATTTCAATAATATTTCTTGAATGCATGACGAAACTTTGTGACAGTTTGTCAATTAGCGTGATCGATGCATGAACTCTGCCACTTAGAACATTGAATTGTTCGTTGTTTAGTTTTGTCTGTGAAAAATCATTCTTTTTGGATGTTGAATTGAATCGGATATAGTTCTTGGCAACATTTGAAGCAACTAGTTCTTTGCATAGGCTTAAAAATTAGCGAATTCATGCTGTACCCTGACAAAATAGGGCATCATATAGGGTTTTGTTTATCTTTTAGTGATGGGAAATGATAAAGCTCAAGAGGTAGCCCAATCCAATCCAATCTAATATAGAAAGTTAGAAACAAGCAACCTTAGTTAGCAATGTGAGACTAAAAGTTTGAATTGCTATCGATCATCTTTTCCTCTTGAGTTTCATTAAAATGCCCAATCAAGAAGACTTGACATGCTTAGTTAATTGGTCGAGCCCCGATCAATATCTACCAATATCCAAGTTCACCAAGTTATATCCTATCATTTTAGATTTGATGATGGTTGGATTCTCTTCTAGTCCAAAAGGGTTCGACCACTCTAGTTTGACACATTGAAATGATATTTTCTTATTCTCTCTATCAACCCATTGATACTTTAAGTTTCTAACTGCATCAAGATATTGTTAGTGTTGTGGGTTTACATTAGTTAATAAATTGTACATAGACCTACTATCTAATAAAAAGACTCAATAAATTGATGACAAATTAATTGCTTTATCCCAACAAATGGTATTCGAGCGATCTTATGTTGAGTTTAATTCAACATGCTGATTGAATGAGTCCATGCATCTAAAGTATTGCAACTAACAACTTGTTGCTTGTTCTTTGTACTAGAGACGATATGAGACGAAGTCTTCTTCGTCGTTCCCATTTCATTCCATCTTTATAGCGCAACAATCTTTTCGCTCGACGACTCAAGAACTTCTATGATTGTCCTTACCCATTTCAATTTTCACAAATACATCATGATCTTAAGAACATATGTAGTATTTAGACATAACCTAAATACTTTACATCTTTCTATCAACCTTGATTATTCACACCTATTTCGTATTTACACCCCACAATTCATGGCACGGCTCCTTGGGATTGATTTAAACAGCACGAACTTATTCGATTGCCTTTGCGATCGATTTAAGTGGTTCGGCAGGCAAGTGACTCGGTTGAAGTTGACCCCGGTTGATCAATCAAAGGCGATGTTGCAAGGAAAGGTGGCTGGTGAACATCAGTTGGCCTGAATCGACCTGAATCATCACCGGTGGTTGATGGTAAACGCACGTACGAGGTCGAGGGCAAGTCGTCGAACCATGAGGTCGAATTCCCTGGAGCTCGATCTCTTCCTCCTCCATTGATGTAGTGAACGATAGCTTTGTAGACGAAGGGAATTAAGCCTTCCATTAGTTCAAGGGAGGTGTTAAAAATATGAAGGTAGGTAGAGAGAGATGAGGGAGGTGGCTTAAATAGAGGCAAGAATGATGGTTATGATTTAGGTGGTAGAGATGTTGTGACCTATGCCGCTGTGCAATTCATGATGGTTACACTCTTTGGTCGATCAATGGCCCATGAATATTTTTGTCTAACAATAGTTTCGAAAAGCTACAAAACACTCCATTTAACTACTAACAATTCAAAAGCTTAACGATCTTAATCAATGGCGTAATCACTGATTCACACACACAAGAATTAGCTTGAACGTTATACATGCAAAATCTTGCAAGTATTCTGTTGCGTTCAAGCCACATCAAACTTGGAGAGTGAACAAAACTAAAGAGAATAATGAAGTTTAAAATGTAAATTAAAAAATAGCAAGAGGCTTTGGGTTCCATTGGATAATGTTAGGACCATTACTTCTATATCTTTCGACATTTAGAGCTATCAATATTATCGATAACTATCCATACTATACTATGTCAAACAAAGGATGAACAAAACGATCTAGTTAGTTAATTTAACCTATAATGCTTTATTTGTTGGTGCTTGGTAGTATGCCTAGAGAATATTTTAAAAATTAATTCGACTAACTGGTATATTCCATGTTTGACATTTAGAAAATTTCTATTTTACTCTCAATATTTATTTTATTTATAAAATCGCTTTAAATTTTAAAATCATCACCTTTCAGCTAAAATCCAAAAATAATGTCTTTTTTAAAAATAAATGTCACATAATGAGTTGATATGAATTGACGGTCAAGATGATCACTCTCATTATATCAAGGGCTCAGATCTTCCGATTCTCCTCTGCTCCGTACAAATACGGGATCCGCATCGTCGAAAGCGACTCGATCGTGGACGATTCCTCGTTCTCCACCGCCGCGGCCGCCGATCCTCTTCGCCTCGCCGCCTCCCCTTTCCGATATCGTAAGGTAATCCTCTTCGCCTTCTCTTCTCCGTCTCCTTCTCCGTACTTCGAAGTGCATCTCGGATTTGTGTTTTTGCTTTTGTTTCTGCAGTTGTAGATCTGAGCAACTTCACATTTGTTTTCTTCTTGTTATTTTTATTAATTCCATCTAGTAGATCCCGCGTGATTCTCGTCTACCATGTGTCGATCTGGTCTCTGATAGGTGATTGGTGAGTTTCATCTTGACTTGCGGTTTTTTCTTCTTTCAATCGATCTGCTTAATGATCGGAGAGTCCTGGATTTCGATCGCACAGTTAATGCATTTTGATCGTTGTTTTTTCTTTCTCTACTCTGTTCCTCTGTTTGCTCTTGTGAACAGTATCAGCCACATGAGAAATTTCAAAAACGGAGAGAATAAAGAAAACAAATAATCTTAATTTTGAGATAAGAAAGACATTCGAAATCATCAAGAACGATGGGCATTGTACCTCACTAAACACTAAGAATGTTATTCCATGGTTTCAGTTCCTGATTCTATTCTTTGTTTCTTTACTCACTTGGTCTTCTTGTGATCTCATAGGATGGCAGGAGCACCTTTCTTGCCGAGGGAGAGGCTTCAGAAGCAGCAGCAGTACCTGAAAGGGCGTTTCGATAGAGTAACCTCCGTCGCAATTCCCCTTGCACTAGCAGGTTCCTGCCTTGACCTCATTGTCTGTCGTCTTGCTTCTCCTTCGCCAATGCTTTTCTCTGCTTGTCGTTCGAGTGAATCAACCATCTCTGTTTGCTGAACAGGGCCGTGGGATTTACAACATGGCCGATGGGACGGGGAAGAAGGTACGATCCATTTAATTTCTCTAACGGCGCCATGGATTACTCCTTTTCGTTCCAAAGCAATGGATTTCCATCCGCATCAATAATGAAAACAGAGGCTTACAAATAAAGGTCTGCTTTTCTTTCTCACTTGTTTAACCATTACCTGGGTTAACTAGCGTTGGAGCCGTTTGTGTTTAAATGGGAAAGGAAAGTATTTATATTCTTTTTGTTTGGGAAGAAGGGGAGATTAGTTAATGCAACATGTTTTATCTTGTTTGGAAGGAAAAAAAAGATAACAAAATTAAATATATAAAATTATAAAAATATTCCTACTTCTTAAAATAAATCTATATATGAAAAAATATGTATAATTCATTAAATCTATGAATGTAAGTTTTTTCTTGTCAAAATCATTAAAATCAACTAAAATTAATATTTATAACTTAAATAAATAAAAAAATTTAAAAAATAATAAGTAGACATACAATAAATATGTAAAATATAAAATTTGTACACTTTAGTATGACAAAGGATAAATTAATATTTTTATATATATTTTTATAAAAATTTACTGATATAAAAATCTAAAACTAATAAACATTCAAAATCATCAAGTAATAAGTTTTACATTAAATAATAATAGTTTAACAAACATTTAAAACCATCCAAATACATAGCATCCAAATGCATATTATATAATATCTAAATATATATATCCAACAAGTAACAAACTAATTATGCAGTAGATTTTCTCCATCCATCATTTAAAATAATAAATTTTGCAATATTCAAAAGGACATCCAAGTAAAGCTCTCAATATCTTCGGACGTTGAACGAGATACAAATAGCATGTAAAAATTCGATATTGCTCAACACCTAATTGAGTCAATAAATTCCACACTTCATTCTTAGAAATGGGAAGTTCATTTGATTTAATCATTCATGTGTTGAACTCATAATGACTTGAGCTATATGGTTAATTGCATTGCTTATATTGTCATCATTAACTTTATCTTTCTTTGCACTCTTGTTCTTTGATGATGCTGCAGAGTTTGCTTGAGATTTAGTTGGTTCAGAATTAGGAGTTGGAATTTGAACATCCTCATTAATTGCATTTGAATTATTCAAATGGATTTCTTGTTGAAATATCATAAATTCAACTTTATCGGTTTCGAAATGATTTTCACCAATATTATTCTCCACTTCCATGCTAGCTCTTCTCTTTCACATTTTTGATGCAGTGTTGGCATGTTGTCCCGTAGCCCTATCTTTCCCATATAATTAAACTAACTTTTCATAATTTCGAATAGGCTTGCTTTTCCATTCGGCAGCTGTTGGTTTGATCTACAAATTACAATATAATTGTATCAAACATTCATTCATAGATAGTATCACAAAAGAAAATCAAATATAATTTTCAAATACATACACACCTCAATTAGTTGTTGCCAAACTTCAAGTTCAGCACTGAAGAATTCTATGATGAGATCCCATGCAAAACCACTCATACCATTCTTGAATATATCATTACATGAAAACTAGTGTCTTTTAATATGTTTCATGCGATTTTAAACCTTATCCTTATCAATAAGTTTATCGGGAAATTTTTCTTTCAATTCATTCACAATATTTTCAAATGCATGTGTAGTAAAAGTTCCACCAACCCTGTTGCCTATATTATATTGGTTCAAATACACATAAATAAAAGCATCATCCATTTTTTTATTCCAAACACACTGATTATTCGTTTTGTTTGCACTTGCATTTTCACTTTGTCAGTCCTTTTTTTTTTGGCATCCTTAAAAACAAAAATATAGTAACAATCAAACATAGAATCACATAAATAGTCATATGATATAACATTCAAATAACATAATAAATTAAAATGTCAACATTCACAATCATCCAATTACAAGAAAATTTATCCAAAACCACAAGATAAACAAATAAACATAAATATCACATATTATAATCTAACCACATAGCCGTAGTTATGGAATCCCTAATCAATTCTCCCTTTCTTGCATCTTCATTGTCATCTCAATTACTATAATTTTCTTCTTGATGATCACTATTATTATTAAATTCAACATCAACCTCGGCAAGCAATCCCTCATCTGGATCAACATTAATTAGGTAATTGTGCAAAATACAACAACAGAGAATAATTTCTTTTTGAGTTTCAACTCCATAATTTGGGTCCGTTGAACTTCCTATAATAGCAAATCTTTTCTTAAGGACTCCAAAAGCTCTTTCAATTTCATTGCGTAAGGAAGAATGTCGAAGATTAAATAACTCTCGAGCATTTCGTGGTAAATTGTGGTTATATTCTTTCAAATGATAACGTTCTTCTCAATATGGTGTAATAAGACCACTTTTCAACATGAATCCAGCATTAACAAGATAAATATATATATATATGTTATTAAATTGTCAAAGCAAGGAAAGTCTAATCACAATATATGTCATTTAATTTACCTTCTGGAATTTTAAGGCACTCTTGTCTGGTTAATACATTTTTTATTATTCTTAAGTCAGATGTTGTACCTTTACTCGGCTAAGATATAAGTGAATTTCAAATCAATAATGTGCATGCTGCTAAAACATTTTGTGTTGGAAAATCCTTTCTACCACTAAACTTTGGAGCATCTATGGGAGAAATTTTAACATGAATATGTGTTCCATCTATTGCTCGAACATAATCCTGATATACCATATTTAAATTATTAATAATTATGAATATATAGACATAAATCTATACTAGTCAAAAGATAAGAATAATACTTTTACCTTAAAAATAGGTAGAATCAATTGCTAGTGAAGATTTCTGAATGAACTTGTGACCAATCCGGTTGTTTGAGAAATTTATCCTGCAACTCCATTATAGCTCTTAAAACATTATAGAAATGACGACTTACTGTTTCTCCCGATCGATAAAAAGAAACCAAGTTCACGATTTGTAACATTGTGACCTAGCAAATAGAGTGTTATTGCTACTTGTTCTTCTACAGTAATCCTTGTGCCAGGTCATAAACCATTTTCTTTGACTAAAAGATTACACAATCCCACAAATGCAGAAGGACCCATTCTAATTATACTATGACAATGATCATTAGTTAGTAATTTTGTCATTAATTCATTTCGTACATGTTTTCTTTCTAATAGTACAAGACAAGGAATTTGATTGTTTTGTTTGTGCCTATTTCGTGCATACTAAGCCGCAGCCAAACAAATAACTTGTGCTGATGCGAGTTGATGCATACGATGCAACTTAATGAAACCATTATGTTTATCATTTTGATCACCCATCTATAATTACATAAATAAAAAAATAAATTAATATCACACAAGATATTCATACTGTTAAATAGAAAGTAAAAAAAATCTCATCTTCCTTAAATTAAGATCACGCAATATGTTTACGCTAGTATGCCTAGAGTGCAACAACTATGTTTATTTGAAAAAAAAATTCAAATGTACAATAAGAAATTCTAACCTTAAAAATTAAATATAAATAAATATAATTTTATTAGATACTTGTCTTTGTCCCATGCAAAAAAAAAAGTTCAAATGAAAATGGTGAAAGATTTTCCAAATACATAAGTGTAGTAGTACCTACCAATGAATCTTCATCTGAAATGGAATGGAAGTCTATCATATGCTATGATGATGCATAATGGAATAACTAATATATCAAAACTGTAAGAAGGTCTAGTAGGGAGTTATATCATATGAGACGTGACAATCGAAAATAATAAAAGAAAATTATTGAAAAAATACAAGGAAAATTCATGAAGGAATAGACATCCTTGTAAGGTTGTCATATTGCTCAGAATCATCGCCTCAGACTACCTTGGCATGATTGACATCAATTTGAACACATTGGCTGGTTGATCGACGATGCTAGCAATGACTAGTATGACATTGACAATAAAGTCAAAGATGAAGCTATTTACAAATCTTTTCGAAAGTCGTGTGTTTGAACATACAGAAGTCTATCATATTGGAAGTCTATCATATGCCATTCAGAAATGAGATTGTTGCTGAGGACAAAAGGAGGAGGAGAAGGAGGAGATTATAATTACTTGTCTCTATTCTCTTGAATTTTATCTTCGGAGAAATTTACGACGAAGGTCGAGGTTGAGGAGTGTGAGCGATTAGACCTTGTGACTGCTCGCATTATGTGATGAGGAGCAACGGTACAAAAACCTAATAGATAAGTTATTTTAATAATTAATATTTTAATATAAGAATAAAATTGTAATAAATATTTTTTAAGTTTTCCTTCCCCTTCCTTACATCCTAAATCGGAATGTAAGACATTATGTCGATTCGTGAGCATACAAGGGTAAAGCTTATCCTTCTCTTCCCTTCCCCTCCTTAACTCACTCCATTCCAAATAAGGGTTAAGATTCTCTTTTCCCTTCCTTACCCTTCTTTCCCTTTCCCTCACCTCGTCCTAAACGAACAGTAAATAGTTTTGATTAGTGTTCGATGGAGTAGTTTTGATTATTTTTTAAATTATAATTGGAGTAGTTTTAACTTTATTTAATTGATTTGCCTTTTTTTTTTCAATGGGTAAATAAAGAATAGTATTTTGATTTTTTGATTTTTCTTTTTTATCATTCTTTCTCTCATTCATAGTTTTAGCTAAATCGAGTATTAGAGCCTCCACGGGTGTGGTGCAAATACTGACGCATCGCTTGGGAGGAGGTGAGGGAAAGGTAAAGAAGGAGAAAGAGAATCTTAACATTTGTTTGGGATGAAGTGAGTGAAAGAGGGGAAGGGGAGAGAAGGGTAAGCTTTACCCTTGCATGCTCACGAATCAACATAATTTTTTACACCCCGATTTGAGGCGTAAGGAGGGGAAGAAAATTTTAAAAATATTTATTTCAATTTTATCCTTATGTTAAAATATTAATTATTAAAATAACTCATCTATTAGGTATTTTGTTTTGCACTGTCGCTCCTCATCACATAACACAACCGTCACAGGATCTCATTGCTCACACTCCTCGACGTCGACTTTCATCACAAATTTCTCCAAAAATAAAACTCAAGAGAATAGAGACAGGTAATCATAATATCCTCCTCTCCTCCTCCTTTTGCCCTCAGCAACAGTCTCATATCTGAATGGACAAGAGCGCATATCGTAGTCATTGTTTTTGCCATTTTTCATTGGAAAAGTGCTAATAATACGAATATATCATCTTATCTTTGTCCTTCCTTTTGATTGCTCGTCATATAACTCGAAGATAATATGAATGGATTCAAAGATACAAAACACTCGCCTTCGGGTTCATCTTTTTTTTTTTTACCATAGGAGGACTCACTGGAATAGTTCTGGCAAATTCTGGACTAGACATTGCTCTACATGATACTTATTGTGTGTTTGCACATTTCCATTATGTACGTTCTATGGGAGCCGTTTGTGCTTTATTTGCAAGATCACTATTGGGTAGGTCAAATCTATGGTCGGACATACCCTGAAACTTGAGGTTAAATACATTTTTGGATCACTTTTTTTGGGGTTAATTTGATCATATATGCTAGTCATATTGCATCTAACTTGACGTTTGTTGATTCTGATAACATTTTAAACAATCACTGTCGAACAATAATCTTAATTATGATTTTTTATTGGATGAATGACATTTTCTATTGTGCTAGTACATGATACAAAAGAAATGCTTATTTGGATGCAAAATGATAGAATTTCTTATTGTGCATTTGAATTTTTTTTCAAATAAACATAGTTGTTGCACTCTAGGCATACTAGCATAAACATATTGCATGATTTAATTTAAGGAAGATGAGATTTTTTTTTTACTTTCTATTTAACAGTATGAATATCTTATGTGATATTAATTTATTTTTTTATTTATTTAATTATAGATGGGTGATCAAAATGATAAACATAATGGTTTCATTAAGTTGCATCGTATGCATTTACTCGCATCAGCACAAGTTGTTTGTTTGGCTGCGGCTTAGTATGCACGAAATAGGCACAAACAAAACAATCAAATTCCTTGCCTTGTACTATTAGAAAGAAAACATGTACGAAATGAATTAATGACAAAATTACTAACTAATGATCATTGTCATAATATAATTAGAATGGGTCCTTTTGCATTTGTGGGATTGTGTAATCTTTTAGTCAAAGAAGATGGTTTATGACATGGCACAAGGATTACTGTAGAAGAACAAGTAGCAATAACACTCTATTTGCTAGGTCACAATGTTACAAATCGTGAACTTGGTTTCTTTTTATCGATCGGGAGAAACAGTAAGTCGTCATTTCTATAATGTTTTAAGAGCTATAATGGAGTTGCAGGATAAATTTCTCAAACAACCGGATGGGTCACAAGTTCATTCAGAAATCTTCACTAGCAATTGATTCTACCTATTTTTAAGGTAAAAGTATTATTCTTATCTTTTGACTAGTATAGATTTATGTCTATATATTCATAATTATTAATAATTTAAACATGGTATATCAGGATTATGTTGGAGCAATAGATGGAACACATATTCATGTTAAAATTTCTCCCATAGATGCTCCAAAGTTTCGTGGTAGAAAGGATTTTCCAACACAAAATGTTTTAGCAGCATGCACATTATTGATTTGAAATTCACTTGTATCTTAGACGGGTGGGAAGGTACAATATCTGACTTAAGAATAATAAAAAATGTATTAACCAGACAAGAGTGCCTTAAAATTCCAGAAAGTAAATTAAATGACATATATTGTGATTAGACTTTCCTTGCTTTGACAATTTAATAACATATATATATTTTTATCTTGTTGATGCTGGATTCATGTTGAAAAGCGGTCTTATTACACCATATTGAGAAGAACGTTATCATTTGAAAGAATATAGCCACAATTTACCACGAAATGCTCGAGAGTTATTTAATCTTCGACATTCTTCCTTACGCAATGCAATTGAAAGAGTCTTTGGAGTCCTTAAGAAAAGATTTGCTATTATAGGAAGTTCAACGAAGCCAAATTATGAAGTTGAAACTCAAAAAGAAATTATTCTCTGTTGTTGTATTTTGCACAATTACCTAATTAATGTTGATCCAGATGAGGGATTGCTTGCCGAGGTTGATGTTGAATTTAATAATAATAGTGATCATCAAGAAGAAAATTATAGTAATTGAGATGACAATGAAGATGCAAGAAAGGGAGAATTGATTAGGGATTCCATAACTACGGCTATGTGGTTAGATTATAATATGTGATATTTATGTTTATTTGTTTATCTTGTGGTTTTGGATAAATTTTCTTGTAATTGGATGATTGTGAATGTTGACATTTTAATTTATTATGTTATTTGAATGTTATATCATATGACTATTTATATGATTCTATGTTTGATTGTTACTATATTTTTCTTTTCAAGGATTCTAAAAAAGAATGACTGGCAAAGTGAACATGCAAGTACAAACAAGGCGAATAATCAGTGTGTTTGGAATAAAGTAATGGATGATGCTTTTATTGATGCATATTTGAACCAATATAATATAGGCAATAGGGTTGGTGGAACCTTTACTACACATGCATTTGAAAAATTTGTGAATGAATTGAAAGAAAATTTTCTCGACAAACTTATCGATAAGGATAAGGTTCAAAATCACATGAAACATATTAAAAACATTAGTTTTCATGTAATGTTATATTTAAGAATGGTATGAGTGGTTTTGTATGTGATCCCATTACAGAATTCTTCAGTGCTGAACTTGAAGTTTTGCAACAACTAATTGAGGTGTGTATGTATTTGAAAATTATATTTGATTTTCTTTTGTGATACTATCTATGAATGAATGTTTGATTCAATTATATTGTAATTTGTAGATCAAACCAGCAGCTGCCGAATGGAAGAGCAAACCTATTTGAAATTGTGAAAAGTTAGTTCAATTATATGGGAAAGATAGGGCTATGGGACAATATGCCAACACTGGTGTCAAAAATGCGAAAAAGAATAGCTAGCATGGAAGTGGAGAATAATATTGGTGAAAATCATTTTGAAACTATTGATGAAGTTGAATTTATGATATCTCAACAAGAAATCCATTTGGATAATTCAAATGCAATTAATGAGGATGTTCAAATTCCAACTCCTAGTTCTGAACCAACTAAATCTCAAGCTAACTCTTCAGCATCATCATAGAACAAGAGTGCAAAGAAAGGTAAAGTTGATGATGATGGTATAAACAATGCAATTAACCATGTAGCTCAAGCTATTATGAGTTCAACACATAAAATGGTTAAATCAAATGAACTTTCCATTCTTGAAAATGAAGTGTGGAATTTATTGGCTCAATTGGGTGTTGAGCAATATAGAATTTCTAAATGCTATTTGTATCTCATTCAATGTCCGAAGATGTTGAGAGCTTTACTTGGATGTCCTTTTGAATATCGTAAAAATTTATTATTTTAAATGATGGATGGAGTGAATCTACCGCATGATTAGTTTGTTACTTGTTGATGTTTGTTAAATTATTATTATTTAATGTAAGACTTGTTATTTCATGATTTTGGATGTTTGTTAGTTTTAGATTTTTAAATCAGTAAATTTTTATAGAAATATATATAAAAATATTGATTTATCCTTTATCGTACTAAAGTGTACAGATTTTGTATTTCACATATTTATTGTATATCTACTCATTATTTTTTTAAATTTTTTTATTTATTTAAATCATAAATATTATTTTTAGTTGGTCTTACAAAATAATTTTAATAAGAAATTAAAAATCTTATTAGATTTAATGAGCTATATATATTTTTTCATATATAGATTTATTTTATGAAATATGAGTATTAAAAAACTCAAACGAGGAGGGAGCAGAATTTTAGAGAGCAATCTTAGTCAAAACTTTGACTAAATTTTAAGGACAAAGACTAAATTTGAATCTCAGAGGGTGAATAAGTTGTGTGGTTGGCGAATAGGAGATGACTGTATAATTTTAAAATTAATCGTTTAATATTTATAGGGCGAAGTTAGCCCATAGCCCAACTAGATTATAAAAATAAATAAGGCATTAAAATCTCATGAGCGGGAGCAGAATTTTAGAGAGCAATCTTAGTCAAAACTTTGACTAAAATTTAAGCTGGTTGTTGTTTTAATTATTTTTAAAAGACTCCTTTTTAATTTGGGCAAAAAAAAAACTCCTTAAATTTTATAAATTATCGTAAAGACAATTTTTTTTTAAAATCAAATGGATATTTTCTCATAATTTTATTCTGGAAGTATTCTTCACTTAATGTTGTTGTAGAAGTTACTGAGTAGTTTTTACAATATATAAAAATATTGGATAGTTATTATAATATATAGAAATTACTTAATAATTATTACAGAATGTTTAAAGTGAGTTTAAGATTTATAATTTATATTGAGTAGTTATGATAATGTGGAGAAACTATTTAATAGCTATTACAATAGATAAAAACTACTTAATAACTATTATAGTATGTTTAAAATGTGTTTATCATTTAAGATTTACGTGTAAAAATATAAATAGTGTTATAATTGTGTAATAAAATATATATTTATGATGACTTTATATTCAATAGTTACTCATAACTTTTATAATTATTTTAAAATAATTTTAATTAAATTGATAAATAATATTTTAATATAATAATATTTAAAGATTATAAATTTTAAATTTTAAATTTTAAAATTTAAATTTATTTTAAATATTTAATAGTAGAATTGTATAGTTATAATAATTATTTGATATTTGAAACATGAGATGCGCATGTGATATTTCGACGCTCTTTTAATTTATGAAAGAATACATCGAATTTTAATCCTCAACTCCATCCCAACCTGCTCCACCATTCGTACCCAAACCTATCTCACCAGATTTTCGTGCCGCGGCGTCTGGGTGGGCCCACAACCACAGCCTTCGTTATATATCCAGTATAAAATGGGTACGTTCAGCGCGTCGATGTTTATGGAACGTGGAGCACGTCCCAAGGAGCTGGAGTCGACGCAGCCCACTTCACTTCCTTTGTTGTAGAAAAAGGTGGAGAACTTATTCCCTAAGGAACCCACTTCACTTCCGAGTGAGAGTGAGAGAAAGAGGTGAGAGAGAGAGAGAGAGAGAGAGAGAGAGAGAGGAGAGGGAGGAGAGGGACGCACACCGGTAAAGAAACGGCGAAAATGGTAATAAATTTTTGCTTTGTGGAGGATATGATTTGAAAAGATTCACCGGCGAACACTACCAATCTATCCGATCTCTTGCTCGGTGCTCTTTTCTCTGGGCCTACGTCATTGTTGATCGTTACTGCGACTGAGGTATGCAGTGGAGTTTCTCATGTTTCTTGATCGTGCTTTTCTTTCTTCGCCATGCAAACTTTAGGGTTTTGATGGTTGACGGGGCGCTTTGTTTTTATCCGATGACGTTTCTCCTTTTTCTTTGTTCATCTGGATGCCTTGTTTAACGGATAAAGCTGATCTCTTGTTATTCTGTCTGGGGCCTTTTAAAATCTTCTGGAGAAACCTAAAAATGTATGCAAAGTATGAGTTTTCCTGTTTGCTTTTGGAATTTTCGAATGTTCTGTTCATTAAATGTTAGAAAGGATAACTCGGTGTGCCTTTACTCTTGTTGGATCAGTATAGTCTCCTTACCAATCTAATTGACTCTTTCAAAACTGGAGCTGTAGGTCTCAACTCGCATATAACACTTAGCAATCTATCCAAGGGAATGGACAAGTTACTCTGGATTAATATTTTTTTTTACCAAAGGTCATAATGTTATATCTAGTGCAATTTCTCATAGTTTGCATGTTATGCACACTTGTTCTTAGAGAAAGCGTTGTTTGTCATTTCTTGGTATTTTGTAAATTAAATTGTAGAATTACCCAAACTTTCTTTGTTGATCATGTAATTTTCTTCCGATAACCATTGTTTGCTGTTGCAGGCACTCGTATAATTTTGTTGACTAATGGACTCATATGGTTCTTCATCAACTAGCAACAATAGACTTCATGTGCTTGAGATTTGTCTGAGAGACATCCTTGTTGAGATAAAACCAGCGGAACATGATCGAATCAAACGGCTCATTGAGATCAATAAATTGAAAGATTGTCTTCAAGGTTTGACAGCCTTTCGAGGTAATTTTTGAGATTATATGGTTTATAGTATCTACAGCCACTTTCATACTCAAACTTGAATTCCATAATGTATAAGTTTACTAGTGTCTCGATGATTTTTTTCGGTGTTTGTAACCTAATATTTCCATTTCTAGTAGTGAGAGTCAATTCAATTAATAAGCATTTTGTGGGTATGAATATTTAGTTTATTAAAATATTGTATATACTAAGCAGTTATACAAATTAATTGTTATTTTTTACAATTCTCGTATAAATTGATAAATATCTTATGGCATAATAATATTTAATAATTCATAAGTATCATAATTATCATATTTTAAAAAAATTAAAATTACTTAAATGTTTACCTAAATAACAATAACTTTTAATACATAATTTGTTATTAAATTATGTTGTGAGAAGCAGAGGTAGATAGGTCCTTTTCCTCTTATATTATTAGGATTATGCTGGTTATATAAGCCTAGTACATGTGCTCTTTTTGATTACTTTTTGATTAAGATAATTTTAACATGGTATCAGAGCCAAGTTTTCCAAAATCCTAATATTTTTTTTTCTCTCCTTTGCCGCGCCGTTTCCCTGATCGCCGCTTGACCCCTATTCTCTTCTCTGCTTGGCGCTGCACCTCGCGATCGAAGAGCCGAACCGAAGAGCCGATTCCTTCTTTTGCGCGCGAGTGACGCTGTCCGAGGATCGCGATTCGACTTCTCGGCGTCTTGCCGTCCGAACATCGCGATTTGGCCCTAGAGGATCTCGCTCGATTCCGTTGCTTTTTTCGCTCTTGGGATCTCCGAACTGCAGAGGAGCAAGGATCTAATCTTCCTCGATCGCTGATTCCTCCGCCCCCTGTTCTCAAGGGAACCTAGCGCCGTCGCCGCCTCCTGCCATCTGGGTTCAACGTCGACCTCACCACCCGCGACGACTTCCCCATCTTGTTCGAGCTCCGGGAGAGCCAGGAGAAGAGCCTTCTTCCTTTCCTCGCCAACCGATCGTGGTTGTACGCTAATTATCTTTTAAAGTTTTTTTGTCCAAAATTTGGGATTCAAATTTAATGTATCAATTAACACAATCTAATCTGCAGATACAATCGCAGAAAGTTATTTGTTTATCTTGAATATGATGGGTTAATTTGTCTAGTACCAAGAAAAAAAATATCAAAATTTTATGTATATCCTTGCCTTGCAATTTGTGATTAACTTATCAAGAAAAACACATTGACCATAGATATATTTCAGTTTAATATCACATCAACACTAGGGGTGTTTTGACTTACCAAGTTTTGTTAAAGGAAACTGTCTTCAATTGAATCAAAATTTTGTCCTCGCAGTTTGCACTGAATTCTAGCTAATTATTTTATAGATGCAGTGTCAACAGTGAAGCCCTTTGGTTCATTTGTGTCCAACCTTTACACCAAATGGGGTGATCTAGATGTTTCAGTTCAAATTGATAATAGCCAAGAAGACAATATACTATGGAAAATAATGCGAGAATTGCGAAGAACTGGTGCGCAATTTCTTTGTATACTTTTTTTAAAACAATAATGCTGTTGTTTTTAGTTCTTAGATTATCAATTGTATATTAGAAAATAGAGACTACTTTGGAATTAGTGTATTGATAATGATTTGAATTTTTACTCAAAATTTGGCTGCTATCATTATATTGCATGCTGTCTAGCAAGCATAAGTTTGGAATATTGCCATCAAAAAATTTGCATCGGGAGAATCTGAATATTATCTTCTCTTTTAAATCTTCACTAATCTTAGTTTCCTATTAATGTCTTTTAAATCTTCTCTTTTTATGGATAAGCTCTGATCAAGGGTTTAGTACATATAAGATGATTAACACAGCAAAATGAGTG
>NC_133864.1:4383125-4641281 GCF_044706935.1 Curcuma longa | reverse complement strand
CCTTTCCCGGATGGTCAACCACAGCCTTCGTTATATATCCAGTATAAAATGGGTATGTTCAGCGCGTCGATGTTTATGGAACGTAGAGCACGTCCCAAGGAGCTGGAGTCGACGCAGCCCACTTCACTTCCTTTGTTGTAGAAAAAGGTTAACTTATTCCCTAAGGAACCCACTTCACTTCCGAGTGAGAGTGAGAGAAAGAGGTGAGAGAGAGAGAGAGAGAGAGAGAGAGAGAGAAAGAGGCGAGAGTGAGAAGAGAGGGAGGAGAGGGACGCACACCGGTAAAGAAACGGCGAAAATGGTAATAAATTTTTGCTTTGTGGAGGATATGATTTGAAAAGATTCACCGGCGAACACTACCAATCTATCCGATCTCTTGCTCCGTGTTCTTTTCTCGGGCCTACGTCATTGTTGATCGTTACTGCGACTGAGGTATGCAGTGGAGTTTCTCATGTTTCTTGATCGTGCTTTTCTTTCTTCGCCATGCAAACTTTAGGGTTTTGATGGTTGACGGGGCGCTTTGTTTTTATCCGATGACGTTTCTCCTTTTTCTTTGTTCATCTGGATGCCTTGTTTAACGGATAAAGCGGATCTCTTGTTTTTCTGTCTGGGGCCTTTTAAAATCTTCTGGAGAAACCTAAAAATGTATGCAAAGTATGAGTTTTCCTGTTTGCTTTTGGAATTTTCGAATGTTCTGTTCATTAAATGTTAGAAAGGATAACTCGGTGTGCCTTTACTCTTGTTGGATCAGTATAGTCTCCTTACCAATCTAATTGACTCTTTCAAAACTGGAGCTGTAGGTCTCAACTCGCATATAACACTTAGCAATCTATCCAAGGGAATGGACAAGTTACTCTGGATTAATATTTTTTTTTACCAAAGGTCATAATGTTATATCTAGTGCAATTTCTCATAGTTTGCATGTTATGCACACTTGTTCTTAGAGAAAGCGTTGTTTGTCATTTCTTGGTATTTTGTAAATTAAATTGTAGAAAGATCCCAAACTTTCTTTGTTGATCATGTAATTTTCTACATATAACCATTGTTTGCTGTTGCAGGCACTCATATAATCTTGTTGACTAATGGACTCATATGGTTCTTCATCAACTAGCAACAATAGACTTCATGTGCTTGAGATTTGTCTGAGAGACATCCTTGTTGAGATAAAACCAGCGGAACATGATCGAATCAAACGGCTCATTGAGATCAATAAATTGGAAGATTGTCTTCAAGGTTTGACAGCCTTTCGAGGTAATTTTTGAGATTATATGGTTTATAGTATCTACAGCCACTTTCATGCTCAAACTTGAATTCCATAATGTATAAGTTTACTAGTGTCTAGATGAATTTTTTTCGGTGTTTGTAACCTAATATTTCCATTTCTAGTAGTGAGAGTCGATTCAATTAATAAACATTTTGTGGGTATAAATATTTAGTTTATTAAAATATTGTATATACTAAGCAGTTATACAAATTAATTGTTATTTTTTACAATTCTCGTATAAATTGATAAATATCTTATGGCATAATAATATTTAATAATTCATAAGTATCATAATTATCATATTTTAAAAAAAATTAAAATTACTTAAATGTTTACCAAAATAACAATAACTTTTAATAAATCATAATTTGTTATTAAATTAATATAAATTTCTTCATCTGAATAATTAAAAATTCTCATATTGATACTAACATTGCCTCCATTAATACCGATTAATGCATCTTCTTATTATATATTTAAGGTAAGATATTTAATAATGAGGAATGAAATTAGTAAAAGTGAATTTGTTTTTTGCAGTTGGATTAAATAGTAAAAAAGGTTGAAATATTCTTAAGATTTTTTTCAAAAAAAAATTAAGCTGACAATACATTTTATCAACAGAATGCTTGGGAACGCTGTTGTTTCTTTAAGAAAACAATGCAAAAGGATTCAACTACATTATGCTGTAGAAAATTATAAATAGATACTATTACCTTGTCCAAAGAATAGATATTCTCTACTTTTGTTTTAGTTTAATTACTTTAAAATAATATAGGGAATTTTGACTCAAAAAATATTTTAGTGATTTTATTTTAGACATCTAATTATATAAGATTTTACTTACAGGGTTTTCATGCTCATTCATCATAATCATTTCATCACATCTTTCTTGCTTCTAGAATTGCATGTCATATATTTCATTTTTTGTTCTACTAATCTTTAGGTCTCTAATTATCTTTTAAAGTTTTTTTGTCCAAAATTTGGGATTCAAATTTAATGTATCAATTAACACAATCTAATCTGCAGATACAATCGCAGAAAGTTATTTGTTTATCTTGAATATGATGGGTTAATTTGTCTAGTACCAAGAAAAAAATATCAAAATTTTATGTATATCCTTGCCTTGCAATTTGTGATTAACTTATCAAGAAAAACACATTGACCATAGATATATTTCAGTTTAATATCACATCAACACTAGGGGTGTTTTGACTTACCAAGTTTTGTTAAAGGAAACTGTCTTCAATTGAATCAAAATTTTGTCCTCGCAGTTTGCACTGAATTCTAGCTAATTATTTTATAGATGCAGTGTCAACAGTGAAGCCCTTTGGTTCATTTGTGTCCAACCTTTACACCAAATGGGGTGATCTAGATGTTTCAGTTCAAATTGATAATAGCCAAGAAGACAATATACTATGGAAAATAATGCGAGAATTGCGAAGAACTGGTGCGCAATTTCTTTGTATACTTTTTTTAAAACAATAATGCTGTTGTTTTTAGTTCTTAGATTATCAATTGTATATTAGAAAAGAACACGACTTTGGAATTAGTGTATTGATAATGATTTGAATTTTTACTGAAAATTTGGCTGCTATGATTATATTGCATGCTGTCTAGCAAGCATAAGTTTGGAATATTGCCATCAAAAAATTTGCATCGGGAGAATCTAAATATTATCTTCTCTTTTAAATCTTCACTAATCTTAGTTTCCTATTAATGTCTTTTAAATCTTCTCTTTTTTATGTATAGCTTCTGATCAAGGGTTTAGTACATATAAGATGATTAACACAGCAAAATGAGTGAAGCAATTAACAGAAAATAAATCTAAACAAGACACGATAATGTTAGAAAGTTCAAACTTGAAGAAAAATTCTCTGTTAAAAAAAAAAATGATAATCCCAGTAGCCACATCTCTGGGGGTGGTCGGTCCGGTCCCACGGAAGTTTCCCACCAACCACCAGGGTAAATCGGGAAGCGCATACGGCGGCCAATCCGGATGACCAGCATCCTTTGATTGCGTTCCCCATTTGGAGGAAAATTCCTGCAAATACGCCGTAGCTGGGGATCGAACCGCGGGTCCCTGAGTTACAACCCGGATGTCCTACCGTTGCACCATTGCCCCGGGGACAACAAAAAAAATTCTCTGTTAAAAATCATAAGATCAGATGGTTTTATCGAGCCCTCCACCCAAGATACATTCGGGATTTATCCTTTGACAACAAAAATGGAGAATTCTACCGAGAGAAAGAGAAAGAACTTGAAGAATTTTGTGAGAGAAAGAGAAGAATTGGAATGAAGAATTTCTCAAATTCTTGATATTAAACCTGTACATGAGGATCATTGCTTATTTAGATATTTCTTCCCTACTTATTTATGGAATGAAATACAATTAAATCAAATCAAATCTGCCTATAATATCTAATCAAATAAATCTAAATCAAACTATCCATGTTTACAATATATTTTACACTCACACTCAAGTTTGGTTGTACATATTATACATGCCCAATGTGTCACATAGTTCTTCGAAGTTGATCCTTGGGAGAGCATATGTATATCTGCGATTTGATGTCATGAAGGAATATACGAGAGTTTCATAGATCTTTTTGCTATGTTTTCTGAAATGAAGTGTTTGTCAATTTTTGTGTTTTGTTCTGTCATGATGAATAGGATTTTTTGCAATGCTGATGGCTACTAAATTGTCACATTATAGATTAAAGCTTTATCTGTGATTATACTGAGTTCTTTTAGGATTCTGTGAATCCATATACCTTCACAAATTCCAAGTGTAAGAGCTCTAAATTCTACTTCAACACTACTTCTTGCAACTACAAATTGCTTTTTATTTCTCCATGTTACTAGATTACCCTAAACATATGTACAATAGCTCGAGGTCGATTGTTTATCTGTAAGATCTCCAGCTCAGTCTGCATTTGAGTACACAAGTATACCTCGATCTTTGTTCTTTCGAAATAGTAACCCATTGCCTAGGGTACTCGTGAGGTATTTCAAGATTTCATAGACAACGTTCATGTGTTCTTCTGTAAGATTATTCATAAATTGACTTACCACACTAATGGGAAATCCGATATCAGGTCGTGTGTGGGATAGTTAGATGAGACGTTCTACAAGTTGTCGATATTTCCCTTTGTCTACTGGTGCATGGACCTTTCCAAAGCCAATTTTGTTGGAAGCATCCATCGGAGTATCCACAGGCTTGCACTCAAGCATGCCTGTTTCTTTTAGTAGGTCTAACATGAATTTCCGTTATGATAGGAATATTCTGTGTTTAGGAGCCAGTTCCATGCCAAGGAAGAATTTTGGATTCCTGAAATCTTTTGTACCAAATTCTTGAGTGAGGAGTAGGGGTGTAAACGAGCCAAGCCGCTCGCAAGCTATTCGAGTCTCGGTTCGAAAAAAAGTTTGTTTGATTAAGCTAACGAGCCGAGCTCGAGCTTGATTTCGAGCTTGAAAATATTATCGAGTCGAGCTCGGGCTTAATAGTATTTGGTTTGTGAGCTTGCGAACATGTTCGTTTAAAAGCTCACGAACATGTTTGTTAAGAGGCTCGCGAATGTGTGTATATATATATATATATTACATGAATTATAAATATTATATATTAACGAGCTAAGCTTGAACTAAGCTCGTTTAATTTTTAAACGAGTTATTTTCAAACCAAGCTCGAACTAAACTCGTTTAACTTTTAAATGAGTCATTTTTGAATCGAGCTCGAGCCGTTCGCAAACTATTTAATCTCATTACGAGCCGAGCTCAAGCATAAGAATTAAAGCTCGAATCGAACTCGAGCCGAACTCGAGCTTAGGGAAAACGAACCGAGCTCGAGCTCGAGTCTCTTACTATTCGGCTTGGCTCGGTTAGATTACACCTCTAGTTAGGAGCCCCTTTTGACTTGTAATTTCTTTCTCATTATCACCAATGATGATGATATCATCGATATAGACAATAAGAATGGTGATCTGCCTTTCGGGAGAGATTTTCACAAATAAGGTGTGATCTGCTTGACACTGAGTGTATCCATGCTTTGTCACAAAAGTAGTTAGCTTGTCAAATTATGCTATGGGAGATTGCTTAAGACCATATAATAACTTGTGAATGTTGGTGCAGGGAGCATCATATAATCGAACCTAAGTTTTGATAATGACAAAAGGGTCAAAGTTAAGCTTATTTATGATTTAACGAAGGTTAACTAAGTGTGTAGGTAGCACAACTAGAAAAGTTTTAGCTGGAAGTTAGGCAAGGCAAGTCCTAACTATAGGTTAGGCAAGGAAAAACCCTAATGGGCCAGTTGGACCATGGCTAGGTAAGGGAAAACTCTAGTGGGTCAGTTAGATCATGGCTACGTAAGGAAGTCTTAGCGGATTAGGGATATCAGATGGAGGGACTTGATGGGGTCTGGAGGACCAAGATCAAGTCGGATCAGAGACTAGGGGTCGAGGATCAAAGGCTAAGTAAGAAGCCCAAATAGGATTTGGAGGACCAAGGTTTGGTATCAAGTAAACTCTTTTGAGAGAAGTGGATGAGTTCACTTTCCCTTGGAGGGAACAATAAACGTCGATCTGACCTAGGATTTCATTAGAAATTTAAAAATCAAGACCATACAGTTGTAAGACTGTTACTATATATATTATGTCTATTATACTAATTTTGTGATGCAGGGATAGTATAAAATTGGTTTAAACAAAACTCTGGGCGCTTGGAAGGGATCCAGTGCTTGGATTGGTTGAATATAACCTCTCGCATCCAGATGAGTTGGCAGACTCTTTGGGCAGAGCACGTCAACATCCTGGCACTCGGAAAGGATCCAGGCCTCTGGGGATGGATAAGTCACAATCAGCTACGAATCAAATCGTTCGTCCAGTCTTGCCAGATCAGCAATCTAGGTGCCCGAGGATGGATAAAATCGTGATGATAGTGGATTGGATTAGATTGAGCCGAAAAGTTGCGATCAGCACCTTCATAACAACAAATTTTCATTGTCTTATACTCACGTTCTGCTTCAAAATTCTAACACAACATCGAAGTGCTACTCCGACAATTGCGCTTAAGTTTTTAGTAACTTGTCGGTAATTTTTATGTTAATTTGTCTTATTTTTTCGTACTTTCTATTCAAAAGGATTGAGAAAATCTGTTACTGGTCCCTATCGTTTGTTAAAGGCAAACCTCCTCCTTTTTGAGGAGGACATTAATATATTATCCATCGGAAGTGGTTAACGACTGCAACCCTTGAAGTAACAGTCGTAGGTTGTAAACCAAGTAAAAAGAAACGCGTCTTTTGTTTTGTTCTCTTTACTTTCCGTTGCCTACTTTGATAAACAAAATAAGTTTTACACAAACGAGTGGAAAAGCGAAAAGTGCTATTTACCCTCCTCTACCGTGTTTATTGATCCTACAATTGGTATCATAGTGAAGTGTTCGAAAAAAGGTGCAAGCACCAATCGAGCTTGTTTTCTTCGTTTGTTTTTGATTTTTCGTTCTTTGCCAGACTAGGTGCAATCACCTCTTTTGATTAATTTTTGATTTTTCGAATTGCTCGAAATTAGTGCAACACCACTCGAGTGAAATTTTCTTTCGGCTACTCTATTCTTCCCACACTACTAATCTAAGACAAAGTCTTGGAACGTTTTTATTTTTCTGTGTGCAAGATTCAAAATGACACATCAAGAGGGCTACAACATTGCTCGACCCTCGCTCTTCATTGGAAATGATTTCGGTTGTTGGAAAGGCTGAATGAAGTTCCACCTCAAAACTCAGGTAGACATATGGAACATCATTCAAACCAGATTCACACTCTTGACTGACAAGGAATGCCACTGGGATGCGAGAAGTGGGACAACGCCACCAAATGGAAAATCGAAGCAAATGCTAAGATGACCCAAACTCTCCAGTGTGATTTGATAAACGAACTAAATCGCGTCAACCCCTTCATCAACGCAAAGGACCTATGGGAGAAGGTAATCGAACTCCACGAAGGGACTTCTGACACAAAGGTAAGCAAGCGTGATTTGATATTAAATAAATTGTATAACATAAAAATGCAGGATAGAGAGTGGGCAAATCAACTTCACTCCCAGATCCAAGACCTCAATCGGCTCTACACGATCGGACAACTAATCGAGAATGGGATGTAATCAGGTATGCTTTGAAAGATTTTCCGAGAAATATCTTATGGGCGTCGATGATCGATGCTTACAAGGTCTTTCGAGATCTTTCAAAGGTAAGGTTAGATGAATATAATTTGAACTTCATGAGCAATCTAATACAACTACAGTCGAGAAAGGTATCACCTTGTTTGCACAGAAAATCAAGACTAAGGAGCCGAAGTTCAAATCTCGACCCGAATCCGAATCCGAATCCGAAGACGAATCGGATTTAGAAGACAACAAGGAGATCACCACCGAACTAGTCAATCTAGTTCGGAAGATGTTTAGAAGAAAGAACTGGTTCACCAAGCATGAGATTAAAAAGGTGATCAAGTCAAATCAAATGGGATTGAGTCGAACCACAAAAGCAAATGCTGACATCATTTGCTACGAGTGCAATGAAAAGGGACACTTTAAGACGAAATGCTCAAACTTGGAGAAAGACAAGAAGCAACTGAGGAAGGCGCTAAAAGCAACTTAGGACGGGTCTTTGTCAGAAGAGTCAGATGAAGAAGCTTAGGCGAGCTTCTTGGCACTACCGACATGAGAGCAACTGGCTGAGACCAAGTCTGAGCTCGATTTTGAAACCGAGTCCGAAGCTGAGTTTGAGTCAAGTCACGGATCCATATCCGTTTTAGAAGGTCTAAATCCCACTGTAAGTGCTCAATTAGTAGAGAAGTTGTACTTAATGATTTCTTGCTTAACTCATAAACTAATCAAATCTAATGTCCGAGTCAAATCTCTCCAAAAGGAGGTCAAATCCCTTAAGGAGAAGACTGATTGAAATGTTTCAACCGAGCAAGTTCAAATTGAAATTTCAACTCAAGTCCAATAACTTGAGGAAGAAAATTCTAATTTGTAAACTCAAATTGAAAACCTTAAAGGATCATTGGAATGGTTCACCTCGGGTTCTAAGCATCTTGATATGATACTCGGGACTTAAAGAGTCATGTACAATCGATCCGAACTCGGATATAAAGCCAAAATGCGATTTAAATCATACCTATCATTAATGAATCGAATCAATAGACAATAAATCTAAGCATGAGTTCCCAAGTTCAATTTGACTAATCAAGTTGGACTGAACCAATATTGGATCTCCAAGAATCAGATCCACTATTTGACCAGACTTTATCATGTCGTGATCCAGGGGGAGCTAATAGAAAAATCATCATAATTAGATAGATGCATGATTGTCTGATTTACTATTTCTTGATGCATGCTTAGTTTATTTTATGTTTAATTTAGAATAATTAGTTAGAAAAAACTTAATCTAATTTTGACAATCTAGCATCGGAAGGAATTGAGATGATAGTCAGTTAGGGAAACTTGATCGAAAGCATGTGTAAGCTGAATTATTCTATCTGGTACAATTGACTTAGTGAAACTAGTTGAAGCTATCTTAGTTTAACATGGGCTAGTTAGACTAGAGTTCCTAAGAAGAAGGTTGAATATACAATTTTTTAAAAAGGTTTTGTCTAGGAAGTGGTCGTTGCTCCGATAACCAAGAAGACCCTTACCTTGTCACAACTTGGAAGTCAATTTTTGAAATTTATATTTAATTAATTGATAAATAAATCTTAATCTAACACAAGACCAGGTAAAGTTATAGGTTTAAAATCAAAATTAATAAAGATAAAATTGACAAACCATCTCACAATTAAACCTACGGGACTAACATTGTTTGAAAATCTAAAAATGGATGAGATATAGTCAATTTAAATCTAATCCAAAAACCAACTCAATTAATTAAAACTAAGCTAATTACTTTAATTAATCAATCTAAAATTCATTAAATCAATCCAATTTAATTAATTAAACCTTAATCAATTAAGTGTAGTTAATCCAAAACTACTTAAGTTAATTAAACAATTAAATCCGAAAATTAAAACTTAAATAACTCAATTAAATTCTAAAAAATTAAAACTCAATTAAACTTAATAATTGAACTTAATTAAAAACTTTAAATAAATAATTCAAATGTATCTTAAATAAGTTTAACTTTAATTAACTCAAACTAAATCAAATTAATCTAATTAAATTAATAAACCTGATGTGATTTAAGTTAAATAAAATCTTAAAGAAATGTTAATCAAATAATATTTAAATTTAAACTTAATTATTAACTTGATCTTAATTAATCGATTTAATTTAACTTAATGTCCAATTAATCTAATTAATTTAATTTAACTCAATCACAACTCAATAATTCATAACCTAAATTAAAACACTTTAATTCAAAATTAATTAATTAATTAAAAATCTTAAGTTAATTAATTCAAAAATTAATTCAATTAGCTAATAAACCCAGTTCAAAATTAACTAATAAACCTGACTCAAAATTAATTAATAAATAAACCTAAATTTAATCTTAATGAAATAATTTTAAGCTTAATCATTATTTTAATCTTAATTAAATAATCCTAGTTTAATAATTTAACTTAATCAATAATCTTAATCTTAAACTAAAGTAATTAAAACTTAATCTAATAAATTCAATTCTAATAAAAAAACCTATTGAAACTAGCGGTTGGAACGAATCCAAGCGCCCTGTTAAAAACCCTTGAGGCGCTTGGGCCGCCTCCGGGTGTCCTGCCACACTATGCACTTTGGCGGGAAATCAACTTGAAAAGCTAGCCTTTTTAAGGGTTGAGACGCTCGGACCACCCCAGGTGCCCCACCTCGTTCCTTCTCGCCGCCACATGGCAGTCCGAAACGATGGGTTAGGCACCCGAATGGGGTTTTATAAGGCACTCAAAGCTTTCGGCTCCAGACACTTGCAATTGAGTTTCCGAGCTATTTTTCCATATTTTTTTTACTTCAGTTAACGTCTGAGCTGTCTAGGATTGTTCTTTCCAATTCTAGTGGTAAAAAATGCCTAGATAACACCCTAATCTTTCCTCATTTTTTATTTTAAGTTATTTTAGAAATAAATTATTTAATTATGTTGATAGGATTAATAAGACCACTGAGGTTGGCACCTCTAGTACTCTTAGTACTGACTCTAGATTTCCTATAGAGGAATTTGGGGCTAGGTTTTCATCTATTTTATACAAATTCTTGCATATTAAATACCTCTGTAAGACATTTTTCATGAGATCATGCATACCATCTGTGGAGGTAATTGATTATTATAGATTAGGTAATCTTGTTTATTGTACTAGCTCGGTTAACATAGGATTGTGTGCCGAGTTATATAATAACTTGGTTAAAATTGATGATCTTTCCTACAATACTGGAGTTGCAAATAGAGTCTTATATTGTCTCCTGTCATTAGGGATCATCTAAAACTTAGACCTTCATTATGTGCATTTTTGTATTATCCTTCTAGGGTCTTACCATTTGGCGAGTCCTACTCCCATATTATACTAGATATGATGCACTCGTATTTCTTTAAAGAGGAGAGGGTACTTACTGTGAATCAGTTCTCCTCTGTCAAACTCAGGATACAGGATTATGTTTTATATAGAATCTTAGTGACATGCATTCTACCCTTGACCACTAGAGATGTAGCGATGATGCGACCTTTCATTCATTCTTATTATATGCATTTTGTCATAGGCTGGATACAGATATCAGTCTGCACATGTTTCATGCCATCATATACTCATCTAGCATCAACACTAGCAGGATGGTGCAGATGCCCTACTGCTATATTTTGACATCTCTATTAGTTGGTTTAGGGATAGGGATTGATGTTATTAGTGGTGAGGTTACACCCTTGAGTGAATTTGACATGATAGGTGTTAGATAATTTTCATTAGCTAAAATCCATATAGATGACAACTATGTTATGCCATGGAGAAGGGAAGGCCAACCTTAGTCTGAGTCAGCACCAGCAGAGGATGAGGAGTTGCCTAACCTTAATCTTGCAGACCTTCTTGAGCTTCCTCCACCTCCAGCTTCTCTCACTTTAGAGTAGAGAGTGACTAGTCGTTAAGAGTCAGTCACCGGTTTACGACAGATTGTCATGAGTGAGTTTCAGAGACTCGAGGAGCAAAGGCAGATCTGACATCTTGAGATGATGGAGTTGTTCAGATCTTTGAGCACTAGTCATCCTCCATCTCCCAGTAGAGTAGCAGTTTCTAGCAACTTTCAGACTGACACTACCATAGCTATGATTGATTATGTTTTTGACTTGGTGTATACAAACCTTTATTAATCTTAAATTGTGTTACCATATTAATTAGGAATGTGCTGAGTACAGTAGAATTTTTTTTATGTTTTCTTGAAAACTTATGATTTTCAAAACCTATGTTTCAAAACCCATGTTTCAAAATAAATGTTTTTCAAAACTTAGACTTTTCAAATCCTATATTTTTCTATATCATTTTCAAAATTATTTGAAATCTTAGATTTAGACAGTCAGTATCTCACAAGCACACTAGGATTACTCTGCTTGTGTACTAAAACACTTAGAATGGTGTGGGATGTTTAGGGTCAAGTCTGGATTTCAGATGCTTATGTCAGTGCACCATCATAAATTTGAGCTAAAAATATAAATTAATATTGATCAAGTTAAGTGATCCTTTATAGTAAATGACTAGCTGGAGACATGCACTTGACTAAATTTAGTGAAAATTGTTATTTTTTTATAGTTAGTTAATGACAATAGTTGAGGATTATGTAAGGGGGAGTGGATTATAAACTTTTAAATTTAAATTTGCCCCTTATTTTCAAATTCAAATTTGCCCCTTAAATTTGTTTTTTTACTTTAGGACTATGTTTACTTAACTTGTACCGAATTGCTATAATCAAAAAGGAGAAAATTGTTAGTGTAGGGAGCACCAGATAATCGAACATAAGTTTTGATAATAACAAATGGTCAAAGTTAAGTTTATTTGTGATCTAAAAAAGGTTAACTAAGTGTACAAGTAGCACAACCAAAAAAGCCCTAACTAGAGGTTAGGCAAAGAAGTCCTAGTTGGAGGCTAGGTAAGACAAATCTTAATTGGAGGTTAGGCAACGAAAAATCCTAGTAGGTTAGTTGAACCATGACTAGGAAAGAAAAAGCCCTATTGGGCTAACTAGACTATGGCTAGGCAAGAGAAATCTCTAGTCGGTTAGTTGGACCATGGCTAGGTAAGGAAGTCTTAGCAGATCAGGGACATCAAATGGAGGGATTTGATGGGATTTGCAGGACTAAGATCAAGTTAGACCAGAGATTGACGGTCGAGGATCAGAGCCTAAGCAAGAAGTGCAAACGGAGTCTAGAGGACTAACATTTGACACCAGGTAAACTCTATTGAGAGAAGTGGGTGAGGGCTCGTTCTCTTGAAGAGAACAGTAGGCGTCGGTTTGACGTAGGATGTTACTAGAAATCCAAAAGTCAAGACCAGACAGTTGTAAGACAGTTACTATATATATTATGTCTATTATACTAATTCTGTGATGCAAGGATTGAGTATGAAATTGGCCCGGAACAAAACTACAGGCGTATGGAAGGGTTCCAGATGCCTAGATTGGTTGAATACAACCTCCCACATCCAGATGAGTTGGCAGATGTTGGTTGAGCAGAGCACGTCAGCATCCAAGCGCCTAGAAGGGACGCCCGAGGATGGGTAAGCCACAATCAGATACCAATCAGATCGCTTCGCCCATCTCTCGTCAGATCGGCAGTCTAGGTGTTCAGAAGGGTTCCAGGCGTACGGTGATGGATACAATCGTGGTGATAACAGATCAGATCAGATCGAGCCAGAACGCCCAAAAAGGGATTTAGGTGCCTGAAATGACTTTTAAAAGAAGCTGCGACCGACACCTTCAAAATAATAATTTTGCACTATTTCATACTCACGTTCTGCTCTAAAATTCTGACAAAATGCCGAAGTGCTGCTTTGACAATTGCGCTCAAATTTTTATTAACTTGTCGGTAAATTTTGTTTTAGTTTTTCTTATCTTTTCGTGCTTTCTTTTGAAAAGGATTGGTAACATCTATTATCGGTCCCTATCTTTTGTAAAAGGCAAACCTCCTTTTTGAGGACATTAGTATATTGCCCATCGAAAGCGGTTAACGATTGTGAGTCTTGGAGTTGCAGATGCAGGCTAGCTAAGTAAAAAAAACGTCTTTTGTTTTGTTGCTCTTTACTTTTCCCTGCCTACTTTGATAAACTAAACAAGTTTTATAAAAACGAGTGAAAAAGTGAAAAGCTCTACACCCCCTCCCCCCATGCACTCTAGCGCGCTCATCGATCATTCAGTGAAGCTTGCATACCTTGTTATGGGTGCTAAGGCCTAGGGAAATTTCCATGTAAACTGCTTCCAAGTCACCATTTAGAAAGACATTTTTGACGTTCAGTTGGTATAAATGCTAGTCCTTGTTTGCAGCTAGAGAGAATAAGATTCTGATAGTGTTGAGCTTGACCATTGGAGGAAAGGTTTCTTGTAAATTGATGTCATAGGATTGTGACAGCCCTTTGGTTACAAGACGCGCCTTTAGTCTTTAAACTATACCATCAACTTTGTGTTTGACTTTAAAAATTCATTTGCACCTAATTGCTTTCTTTCCCTTTGGTAGTTCACAAACAGATCATGTACCATTCTTTTGTAGGGTTTTACTTCGTCATCAACAACTTTTCTCCATCCAGGGTGTTTGAGAACTTATCAATTGTGGTTGGAACCAGAATATTATCAAAGGCAGATACACGTCCGATAATTTGGGGACAGTCCTTTATAAGAAATAAAGTTGGAGATGAGATGCATTGTGCAGGATCTAACTCCCTTCTTTAAAGCAATCGGAATGTCAAGGTTATTATCCACAGGCTATGCTGTCTGGAAACGGCAACTACACTGACGTCCCTGTTTCCGAAACGCTGGGAAACGTTTCCATCCGTGGAAACTTACAAGAAACGGCCAGATTTGGGAGAAGGCTGTGCGAGCTGCCGGGAGCAGGCTGTGCGCCGACGTAAAGGTCGCGCCTTTCCGCAGATTTCTCGCGCGATTTTGATCCGCAAACGAGCGGTTTCGCTCGGAGGTCCGCCGCCGGTCGGCCGATGGAGACGGAAGTCCCTCGGCGGTTCGAGCTCCCCGCCGCCGTTCCTCGTCAAGACGTACGAGATGGTGGACGACCCGGCAACGGACTCCGTCGTCTCGTGGAGCGCCAGCAACGCGAGCTTCGTCGTCTAGAACGCGTCGGAGTTCTCTCGGGTCCTCCTCCCCTGCTACTTCAAGCACAACAACTTCTCCAGCTTCGTCAGGCAGCTCAACACTTACGTAAGTGGAAAAAATCTTCCAACAAATCTCTGTTCATTCATCGATCGGGTAATCTCGCCGGCGTTGTGTTTGTTGAATTGCCTCCACCGGTTTAACATCCATATCTGTGTTTTTCCTAATGTTCTTCTTGTTGTTCGAAGATAATCGAGGTGCTCATCTTCTTTGTTCATTCACTGATCCTGTAATCTCGCCGGCTTTGTGTTTGTTGAATTGCCTTGATCGGTTGAACATCCATATCTGTGTTTTTCCTAATGTTCTATTCAAGTAGCCATGCTGCAAGAGGTAGGAATCGAGCAGTAACGGCTCTTGCTGCTCTTCCAGCAGCTCACACAACCTTCTCCCATGGCGGTGCAGTGACTTGGTCTTCGACGTTTCCAAAATTTGGAAACTTCAACTATTGCCGTTTTCCGTTTCCATTTCCGCGTTTCCCGTTTCTCGTCTCCAAGTTTCCAGACAGCATAGTCCACAGGTGAAGTAGATTTATGATTATCGTACCTGAGTTAATGTATGTGGGAGTTGGATCCGGTTCTACTCTTGAATTGGTGCTGAATGTGTCTTTCATCTTGTGTATACTTGAAATTGCTTCATTACAGGAGGAGGAGATGCAAGAATGGGAGGTGACACAAGGGGATTGGATAAAGGGTGAATTATGTCGGGGTCCAATCCAGAACAGTATAATGGATGATGATATTCACTTACATTCTCTTCCTAAATATCAAAACTAGAGTAGTATAGCTGTTGTTAAAAAAAAGTGACATCCATGGTGTTGTAGGTTTTCTTGGTGATAGGTGAATAGCATTTGTAGCCTTTTTGGAATGATGAGTAGTCGAGAAAAATGCATTTGGTGGATCTTGGATCAAGTTTACTACGATTGTAATGGTGGATGTGAACAAATGATGTACGACCAAATACTTTTGCAGGAATGTTTTGAGAGATTACTTTTGTAGGTATGATTGAGAAGTTGAATTGGACTATGGAAATTGAGAACTCGAGAGGGCATTCGATTGCTGAGATAGGTGGCTATGGAGACGACATCACCCCAAAATGGTTTTGGTACATTAGAAGTGAACGTGAGCGAGCGAGCTACCTTAAGAAGATGCTTGTTCTTGCGTTCGGCAATCCCATCTTGTTAAAGAGTGTTAATGCATGAACTAAGGTGGATGATGCCTTTTGAGGATAGAAAAGCACCAAGATTGGAGGCAAAGTATTCTTGACATTGTCGATTTTGATTATCTGAATAGATGTCTGAAATTGGGTTTGAATCATAGTATAGAACTATGTAAATATGTGACTTACTATAGATTTATTTTTCATTAGAAACAACCAAGTCAGGTGAGTATGATCATCAACAAATGAAACGAACCAACGATTTCCTATAAGAGTTTTAATACAAGATGATCTCCAAATGTCACTATGATTGAGTGAAAAGAGTTTAGATGGTATGTAACTTAACTTGGAAAGGATACTTGTGTATGCTTAGCAAGTTGACAGAACTCACACTGAAAGGAATTGACATCTTCATTAAGAAATAATTTTGCAAGATAAATAAAGTTTGGATGACCATGATGATAGTGTTATAATATGATTTCAACATATTTATTGTTGAAAGAGGTAGAGTGGTAGCTAGATAAATTTTTGCAGTGAGGCGAAGTCTCGTGAATAATGTAGAGTTTAGAGCACGATTCAACATTGCCAATCGTCTTCCTCGTTTTCGTATCTTGAAATTGACACTGTTTAGGAGAAAATTTAGCAAGACACTTAAAATAATGAGTCAACTTTCCTATGGATGATAAATTGCAGTCCACTGTAGGAACATGCACTGTTTTCAAGTATATATTTGACGTTATCGTTATGGAACTAATGCTGATGATTTTTGTGACGGACCCATTTGCAACATGAATACTGAACTTGTCTTGGCATGGAACATAATTATGGAGGGATATGTTGTCCATCATGTGATTTGATGTGTCCGAGTCAATAATCCATCGTTCGAGAGATCTAATGGCGGGAAAATACCTTCATTGTGGGTTGAATAACCAATGGACTCCAGATGGGCTGAGGCAGCAGTGGGCTTTTTTTGGCTTGAGTGGGCTGAAATTTCATATTGGGTTGACATGACTTTCAATTTTTTGTTGCAGCTAATGGGCGAGAACAAGATTGTGGTTTCTAAGAGTTTGTTGTACTTTGAAGAAAGAGATGGTCCATGTCTTGCTGTGCCGGAAGTAGCCTTTGTGACAAAATAGATTCAATGGCAGATTATTGATCCGATACCATGAAGAATTCTGCCGAGGGAAAGAGAAAGAACTTGAAGAATTCCGTCGAGAGAAAGAGAGAATTGGAATGAAGAATTTCTCAAATTCTTGACATTAAATCTGTACATGAAGATCATTGCTTATTTATACACCTTTTCCCTACTTATTTATGAAATGAAATACAATCAAATCAAATAAAATATGCCTATAATATCTAATCAAATAAATCTAAATCAAACTATCCATATTTACAATATATTCTACAAAATGATAAGATTGTCTCTAGACCTTATCACTCTATACAACTTAAAGGGAAAAGGTAGGGAAATAAGGGTACTTTGGGTTCAAGGTTATCATGTATGACCTTAGTTATGTGATTACCAGGTAATCACATAACTAGGTTATAGGGAATAAAACATAACCTAACATTGTTTGGTTCAATCTTAGGTAATAGAATAAAAACCTATTTATTTGGAAGTTTTAGTATATAACTTAGTACAGAGATTATATTATATCAATCAGTGCAGATGCGGGGTCCGGGGAACTAATAAAATAAAATAAAAAAATAATAATATTATTAATATTAATGATGATATATATAAATAAATAAATAAATAAATTTGGATAATATTTTAAATTTTTTATTATTTTAGAATTTTTGGGATAATTTTAAATTGGATCTATTTAGTTGATCTCAATTATAGCTAGGAGTTGATTAATTCAATTAATTAAAGTTTTAATTAAAAATCTAAGTTAAAAAAACCTAATTAAAAAAAATTGATTTCCCTTGTGTGATCTCCCTATTCTCACGCCCGCGACCCGCCACCCCTGCCCGCCACCCCTGCCGCCTCCTGCCGTCGGATGTCTGCCTCCCGTCGGACGCTTGCCGTCGCCACCTGCCTCCCTCAGAACGCCCACCACCGCCGCCCGCCCGCCTCCCGCCTCCCGTCGGACACCGGCTTGTCGTTGCCACTCCGTGCGAAGGAACAACAACGGAGGTAACTCCAGAATTGACAAAAACTAAAAAATCGGAGGTAATATGATTTCAGAGTATGATTGCCGAATGCTGACAAAAAAGTGACGTGGCGGACATCGATGATAACGGGAATCGTTGATAACCTGAACCAAACAACCTAAGATAGATAACTAAGGTTATCAATGATAACCTCAACCAAACGCCCCCTAAGAGATTGTGATGTCAATTTGCAAAGTCAACTGACATCTCTTAAACAGAGGAGATGGCCTGGTAGCAAAGACAACTGATATGTTAAGATTCTCACTCAGTAATACTTACAATGTTTAAAAGTCTTTAGTTTATACCAAATTCAATCTCAAGTTCATAACATTGATTGATTTCGTATCAGTGTTGACAGACACACAGTACTTAGGTAGTAGGTACGGGAGGGACTAATGCTGTAGTGAATGGGAAAATAACAGGACAATGGCCGAGGGTGACTGAGATGACGCCAGAGGTGAAGAATTAGAGGCTGTCGGATATGCTAGCTTTGCTTTTCTATAAAAATAGTCTATCTTGAAATAAATATGTAATTTAGAATTAATAAATAGGAATTCTTAAATTTCAATAGAAAAGCAAGTTCCCACAAAACTAAATCATTTCTAGTAGTAAAATAAGATGTTGCACAAAGAAGATTACGTTGTCAGTGAGTTGTTTTCAAAGCTCAAGTCTACACATTATGGAAAAAGCTCCTTTGGAAGGGCAAAGTTAGTCAATTCTTTAACTATCTTTAAATCTTAGAATGGAACACAAATCATGGAATAGGTTGGTAGAGTTGGTCATGCATCTTTAAGGGCATATTAGATGTTCCAACTCCTACTTGGGACCGTCTACTTATTCTCTCATATAGTAGAGCTCCTACTAAGTATATGTATAATGTCACATCACACTGAGACCATGATTTCATGCATGTGGTAGTTTTAGAAAACTCAAACTATCCTTTTACATAAGAATGCAAAATATCACGATAGAATGGGTTCTGTTTTTAAATTTTGGTTTTATATGTATTACTTTGATCAACCAATGGGTTTGTTGTCATCTCTTGGGCTGTCATTTTGTAAGAAGTTCAATTATGGACAAATTCCCATGAATTTAAGACAGTAGCCCTATTTGAATTTGAAGGTAATGAACACAATGTTGTTGATTCCTTATATATGAATATGGTGGTACTAATTTAAAAGCATGCAAAGCTAGATACCCACAAAGAAATAATTTTATACCGTAATAACTCATTATTTATATGGAGGTATACTTTTTACAATTGTTGGCCTATTTTGAAATATAAAAAAGGCACAACAAAATCTGCAAATAGGAAAATTGTAAAACTATGTTTATTGTCAATCTGGAATCTTCAACGCAAGGATAAAAATGTGTGAGTGATTTCTATTTGCTATCTCTGTTTCAGGCCTTGCTAGTTCTGTTGAGTACATTCCGAATGCAAGAGTTCCTCTGCTTAAATACGTTAGCAGGCAGCATAATATTTCTTTTGATGTCTCCGTTAACAATCATCTTGGTGTAAAGAAGTCCAACGTTCTCAAATGGCTATCTGAAATAGATGACCGTTTCCGCGACATGGTTTTAGTGGTCAGCATTCGTTGTAAGAATTTTTTATACTGTTATTAGACTCCTTTGTGATGTGACTCCATTCCTTTTCTCAGCTGAAGGAGTGGGCTAAAGCAGAAGATATTAATGATCCAAAGTCTGGGAGTTTAAGTTCGTATGCCCTTTGTTTGTTGGTTATCTTCCATTTTCAGGTAAAGTTGTGAGTCTGCGATTCTTTTCTGCTTCTTTCTTGATGCAATATCAGCTATCAAATGCTTTTCTAGAATTCTCCGTGTGGTTTGGTTATAAGACTGCTTATGTGTTGTTTTACTTTTTATTTACCAGACACGTGAACCACCAATTTTCCCACCACTGCGAGCAATAATTAACGAAGAAAGAATTTCTGAACGAGGTGTGAATCTTCTAGAGCCTAGTAACATCTTTATTTATTGCAGTCTTTTTTTGCACACCTGCATGTCTATAATTATGATATAGGAGTTTTCTCAGTGTGGATTTTCTACTGTTTGTTGCTGCAGGATGGAGTAGCTTCTCTGAGAGTCATTTTGAGGATGTGTGTTCTGCAAATATACAGAGGTTCAGATCTAGCAGACTTAGAAACCAAAACTCTCTTGCTCAACTTTTGCTGTCCTTTTTTGACAAGGTGCGGTCTTTTAGATTCGTGGCTAGGTACCTAATTGTATAGTACAACATTTAGTGTTTAGACTCAACAACTCTCGATTTTCTTATCTTAAAATTATTTAAAGTAAACTATGATAGAAAGGCTGTTGAGATATTGATCAAGATCTAATCTGTATGTGCAGTTTTCAGATATTAGAACTTATGGTTCGGATTATAGCATCTCAACATATGAAGGACGACGAATCAGCCGTCGTTTTTATAGATCGCCGCCCCTGATTGTAAGATTGTTGATGTTTCTGCTGAAATTTCTTGGAATGATTGCTTGCAGTCTGTGGCTAGTTGATGATCTTTTAACTTTACAGATAGAGGATCCTTTCGAGCGAATGGAAAATGCTGCTAGAACAGTCCGCTGGGTTGAACTACCTAAGATATCAAATGCATTTCAGAATGCACACAATAAGCTTTTGTCTGGTTTGGTGCTCTCTAATCGTGACTCCTTGCTCTACCTTTTGACTCGGCCTTTCCTTGCTTCTAAGCTTCGTGAGCAGCAATCATCATCGAATTACAATACGAGGAGCCAGTATCTTGACGTTGAGCAACAGTTTGAGAATGCATTAAGGCTGGATAGGGTTTGATCTCCACCCTCGACTTCTGTTGCCAATGTTGGATTCACTTATTGTGACCTTTTAGAGTTTTTCAAGTAACCTTACTGTCTGGTTAGCGTTGCTGCATTTGGTGTTAAGTTAATTTCATGTCAAGGTTGTAGAAATTGTCTTTTTTAGCGAACATATTATGTATTGTATCGTTGCACTGATGGACATATTATGTATTATGTATTGTATACTTGTATCGTTGTATTGTATCGTCTACAAGTACTTAATTAGACTGGATTTTTTTTGTTTTTTGTTTTTTTTTTGACTAAGTAATCACTTATTTCTCATATCTTCTGCGCTACAGTCCTAGTAGGGGTGTTTGGTTTATGGTTCCTCAGATGTAAATGTTCAGTTGAGTTCTCAAAATTTGTGCAATGGACATCATATGGGTGTTTAGGTTTAGATGGTGAATGTACATATGGTGTTGGGGTAATGAAAAATTGAGGGTTGGCAAAAAGGATCTCTATGCCAACCTGAAAGTTCAAATTACACATCTACCCTTGTAAAAAATATATAAATTTTTTTTCAAGTTTTTAGTAAGGGTAAATAAGTAAATGGACATCTAAAATACAACTCAACCTCATATTCACCAAACACTCCATTTACATTTTCTCAATCCCAACTATACATTTACATATTTTCAACCTCAATTTTTCATTGAAAAAATACAACTTAAAACCAAACGCCCCATAATCTTCCATCTCAATCTCAACACGGAAGGAATCAATTCCGTGTGGATAGCCACGTGATGCAAAATAAATACAAATTATGAATTAAAAATATAATCCATTCTGAAAAGTTTCATTTAAATAGGGTTCCTTTGCAATCCAATAACGTGTTCAAATTTGATGCAGTGCTTCTCATAAATATTCCCAAAACATAAATACGGATAGTGGCACGGCCTCTTATATTTTATGAAAAATAAATAAAAAATTATGGGAAAAAAATGGGGCGCTCCTTTATTTCTGATTTTAAAAATATCTTTACCTTATTATAGTGTTATAATATAAATTAAAATTATTTTAATTTATTCAAAATTATTATATATATATATATATAAAGTATTATTTTATCAAAATACTAGATTAAAATTATTAAACTTTAATTAAAATGATTAATTGAATAATAAATGATACTTATAAAATGATTTTAATTAACTTAAAAATAATTTTAATAAATTGATAAAAAAAAATATTCTAATATTCTAATATTATAATAGAAGCATGAACAGCGTCCCGAAACACTCCTCTATCCCTACATTTTAATATATCTTATTAAACATATAATAATTTTTAATAAGTTGATACATGCGCTCTATGTTTATTTTTTCAATATAAATTGAATCATCCGTCGCGACACTCTCGTCTCTCTCCTGCTTCCATCGAGACGAACAAAAGAAAAAGAAAAAGAACATAGAAGCGTGAGCAGCGTGCGGGAACAAACTCCCATCGAGACGAACATAGAAGCATGAGCAGCGTGCGGGAACAAACGAGCAGATGGTCTCTCGCCGGGACGACTGCTCTGGTCACCGGAGGCTCCAAGGGCATCGGGTACTTCCTAGCTCGAATACTTCATCTCTTTCTATCTATTTCTTTTACTCATCGATCAAGCTTTAGGTATGCGATAGTCGAGGAGCTCGCCAGACTCGGATCGGCGGTGCACACTTGTGCCCGCAACGAAGCAGATCTGGAGAAGTGCCTGCAGCAATGGCGCGATTCCAAGCTCAACGTCACCGGATCTGTCTGCGACGTTTCGTCCCCGAGCGAGAGAGAGAAACTCATGGCGACGGTGAAGTCCCAATTCGACGGGAAGCTCAACATTCTGGTATTAATTCCCTCCTTTTTTTCTCTCTCTCCTTCTAAAAACCCTGAATCAAATCTTAATCTTCTTCGTTTTGCAGGTTAACAATGCAGGGACGGCGGTCTTCAAACCGACCGTGGAGCAAACCATAGAGGATTTCAAGCTCTTGATGAGCACAAACCTGGAATCGGCGTTCCACTTGAGCCAACTTGCTTACCCTCTCCTTAGGGCTTGTGGAGGAGGTAGTATTGTATTCATCACCTCCATCGCTGGCTTCATTGCCTGGGATCATCTGTCTGTGTATGCATCGACCAAAGGTATACGTACTGCAATTGCATATTGTTCATTGAATTATTTGCTTGAATCATTTGCAAGATAAACTATTCGCTTCGATCTCCTTCTTCTTCTCTCTTTGTTTTTTCATTTGATCATGTCAGGAGCAATGAATCAACTCGCGAGAAATCTTGCTTGTGAATGGGCCAAAGATAACATTAAAACAAACTGTGTAGCTCCAGGGTACATACGAACACCACTCGTTGACTTCGTAAGCGAATACAACTTTTGTTATTTAGAAAGAAATGATACTGCTAAAAAAAATTGATTTTAACGGATGAATATAAATTTGTTTGTTGTGGCAGTTGGTGGAAGACGAAGATTTTGTGGCGAGGGAGAATCATCGCGTGCCTCTCGGGCGCTTGGGGGAGCCGGAGGATGTGGCCGGCGTCGTGGCCTTCCTTTGCCTTCCTTCGTCTTGCTACGTGAATGGTCAGGTCATCGTCGTTGACGGAGGTCGAATTGTGAACGGAAATCACTAAGTAGCTATATATGGAGATCGTTGAATAAGGTAGGTATTTGGAATCATGTTCTTATGAAGATCTCGAATAAAAGGGTGTTGTACTACACTTCATCTACGTTCTTGTGTGGAGAATTATCACTGTGACCTCTATGACAATAATTGAGGATAAAAATTGGTCTTTCAAATATTAATGACCCATTTTTTTAGTTTTTGATGAATGATCGCTAATTTTTGACAAGTGTAAATAGATAGTAGATGAGAGTTTTGAAGCTAAAATTATTATGGTATGATTTAAAAATCATAATTTGAATTACGATAAATATATAACTTATTACAATACACAATACAGGGTAACTTTGAATATAAAAAAAAAACTAATTGCAATCCATATCAATTGTGATAGTATAACTCTTGTAATAGACCAACTATACGAGCCAAGTTATATAATAATGTTGATTAAAAAAAATACAATAAGATCTTTAATTATATCTGGATTATTATCATCATTTTAGTAAAAGGTGAAATCTGTTACTCCAGCAGTCCTACACGATCGATCTCATAATCATCTATGAAAAAGTAAATTGAAAAGATACAGTTGACTATGATGTGAATTATTATCATCATTACTTAATAAAATAGTAACACCATAAAAAAAACAACGATGATAGGATTTATAATGCCATTTGGACTGTTAAAATGTAGTATCTTCTAGATCATTATTATCATTATCAATAAAATAATGATACGGTAAAGAAGTAATATAGTAAGATTGGTAATACAATTTAAACTCTTGCCGAATAATATGTGATATGGTTGTGTTTGGATATTCAATACCGAACACTCTTCAATATGTTTCCAGATCTAATGGAAACAATAAAGTGGGCAGCACTATTAGCTGAACGGTCTCCCATAAATACTTGCCCCCAATTTTAATTTTATGTCACCCATATTTATTAATTATTCTTTCCTTATATACTTCCTATTATAAATAAATAAATAAATAATTATGTAAAAAAATCGCTCGGCACCACAAAGGACGCTACTTTATTACTACTTTATTATAGTAGGTATAACAATTATGACGTTGTTACTGTAAGAGTTATAAAGTGATTTTAATTACATTAAAATAATTTTGACAAATTAATAAAAAAATATTTTTAAATAAATTGAATATATCATGCGTTTGTTTTAATATTTTATAATAATTTTAAATTAAAAAATTACTTTATTATTCAAAATTATTATTATTATATATATAAAGTATTATTTTATCAAAAGCTATTTAGTAACTTAGCTAAAATCATTAAAATCGGTTAATTAAAATTATTAATTATTGTAATAGTCAATTTATATTGTGTAATCTATGTATATAGGAGAGAATGATCACACTCATTCAATAGACCCTATAAATATTATAATCTAAATATAGAATTATATATGATTTTTTAAAAATTGATACAGTATGTTATGAAATGGTCCTATCAGAATGTAAAAGTCGTTTATCGGTCAATTATGAGGAGTCGATGATTATAAATGTAATATGATAAATTTAAAAATTAATTAATGTACGTACTCCGTTATTTATCTAGTACGATGTACTCGATTATGTATCTGTCGCTTATCAATCTTGTGTGTGGAGAATTATATTCAAAGTCTTGTCCTTATGACCTTTATGATAATAATTTAAGATAAAATTTGATGTTTCAAATGTTATTGAGCCTTTTTTTTCTTTATGGACGTATCTTAATTTGTCGACGAATGTATGTTTTGACATAACATTAAAATTATTATTGAATGATCTTACGATTGCGATATAATAAATCTTCATTCACCTAGAGGTGGCTGGCTTGCCCCACGGAAAATCTCATTGACCATTGGGTAAATTCGAGAAACTAAGGATGAGTCATGATCTACGGCCCAACATCACGAGTGATTCGATCACAACAGATGTTTTATTTGCATCATGGGAATCAAATCCTCATTGTTTGAGAAACTCATTTGCTGTTACCTATCGCACCGAGCCCTGGACAAATAGAATTATTTCGACTAAGCATCATGGATGGTCAAGTCATCAGTCAATGAACGGTCCGACTCATGCGAGACTTTACTTCCACCGACGAAGGGATCTGAGAGAGTAGACTAAGCAAAAGGGTTAGACTAGTGTCTGAGAGTTCCGGTGCCAAGTCACTCCGATGTTCAAGTTGGTATCAGTGGAAGGAAATAAAACAAAAGAAGACGAATATATGTAGTTGTTAAAATTGCAGAGAGTTTTTCTCATACCTGTTGGAGAACTTATATACCTACATGAAAGACATCTCCATGTCGGTGACCATCTGTCGGGGCTTGAAGAGACAGACTCTAATGATTACTGACATGAAGTCTTGACATGAGACATATGGGGGACAAAGTCTGCTAGCCTCATAACCGTCCTACGGCATGGCAGTCACTGATTATTTTTACCTTGTGACTTTATGCATAGGTACAAGAGTATCCAAAAGATCAAGTTTGACAATCTCGTTACCGCTAGATCTGACCCTTTTGTAGGCACCCCACGCTTGGGTATTTTTTGCGTAAGGCAAAGGGTGGCCGTCGATATGGCTCGCGGAGAGACCAAGGGGGCCAAGGGACCACCAGACTGAGAGATTTGGAGAGGAGAAGCGGTTAAGGAACTAAGTTATCTGAGAGCCGAGCCGCCAAGTAATCGAGCTGTTGAGTGTCCAAAGGACTAAGGGACCAAGTGGTTGAGAGCTGGAGTGACCAAGTGGCTGAGAGGCCAAGTGATCGAGAGGTTGGGAAGCCGAGAGGCCGAGTGGCCTAGAAACCGAGTGGCCGAGAGGTCGAGTGACTAAGAGGCCGAGCGGTCGAGCTGCAGAGCTGCCAAGTGGTTGAGCTGCCGAGTGGTCGAGCTGCCGAGTAGGCAAGTGGCCGAGCTGCCAAGTGACAGAGTTGCCGAGTGGTCGAGCTGCCGAGTAGGTAAGTGGCCGAGCTGCCAAGTAACAGAGCTGCCGAGTGGTCGAGCTGCCGAGTAGGTAAGTGGCCGAGCTGCCGAGCAGCCAAGATGCCGAGTGGTTGAGTTGCCGAGTGGCCAAGTCAATGGCGGAGTCAGCCTGAGTGATTTACTCGAGCTAATTCCGGACTATGGGTTATGCCAACGCAACCCCTGGGCTGCCTTCTTTATTATTTTGAATTTTTCTTTTTTTCGCCCGTAAATCCAAATTTTTTTCCTTCTTTGACGTTGTCAGGCCCCCGGGCTATAGCCTGGGTAGCTCATAAGGTGGCTCCGCCCTTGGGCCAAGCTGCCAATCTGCCGATCTTCCGAGATATGTTGAGGTTTATACATATAAATCGATAAATTTTATTTTCTCTTAATTTTTGATTTTATTGATTAATTTGATCTTTGACTATAAATGCCATGTAGGAATAAGATTCTGCCACATCAAGAATCACTGAAAATAAAATTAACTCTTTTAATAGATCATTTATATCGAGTCAAGTTATTAATAGTGAAGATTTAAAAAAAATCCAATAAGATCTTTAAACTGTTGTCAAATCATATCCTTTAGGATTATCAAAAGTTATCAAATCAATTCTGTGGATAACATAAAAATTTGAAAAAAAAATATAATCCATTTTCAAAAATCTTTCCTTTGAATTTAAATGGCGTGTCAAAGTTTCATATTTTCTGAACTAACCGTCTTAACAACCCATTAGTGGTGTTGACTGTTGATTAATGAAATAATCCTGATATAAGTTTGAGTCACAACGTTTAGTTTTCTTGATAATTTTTAAGACTTTTTCTTTCCTATTTTATTGCTTTAGGCTTATGTGGTGTAGTTTTATTGGTTCAAGTGACGTCACATCTTATCCCTTTTGGTGTATAAATACACCTCCGAAGGCTGTAGAGAATTCATTCACTGCAATAAAAACTTTCTCCTCTTCGTTGTTTGTTTTTATTCCTCGTTGCCTTTTACTTTTCGTTTTCTTTTCTCCTTGCTTTGTGTGCCGGGTGTGGTTTCATAGATTCTGAGCCAACAATTGGTATCAGAGCCTTGAATCCACGATTCTACAAAAATGTCGGGCATCCCACAAGCTGCTGCGAAGGAGAACGGCGGAGTGTCATTTCCCTATCCGATGCTAAGCCCTCACAATTACACTGTGTGGGCAATCAAGACAGAGGCGATTCTTGATGCCCAGGGAGTCTGGGAGACGGTGGAGCCAGCAGAAGGAGCCCAGGTAGATGCAAAGAAGGACAAAAAGGCACGTGCATATATCTTGCAGTGTGTCCCCGAAGACATCCTTCTCCAGATCGCAAATAAGAAGACGGCGAAGGAAGTCTGGGATAGCCTCAAGACGAGGTATCTTGGTAGTGATCGGGTGAAGAAGGCACGCGTACAAACATTGAAGAGCGAGTTTGACGCCCTCCGGATGAAGGAGACCGAGACGATTGATGAGTTTGCTGGGAAACTCAGCGCCATGAGCAGCAAATTCTCCACCCTTGGTGCCACGCTTGAAGATTCCTCGTTGGTAAAGAAGTTACTCGATTCTGTCCCTGATAAATTCTTCCCTATTGTTGCCGGTATTGAGCAGTTCCACGACCTTGAGACTATGCCGTTTGAGGAGGCTATAGGGCGACTGAAGGCGTATGAGGAACGAACACTACGATTACATGGCAACACCAACAACACTGAAGGTGAGCTCCTACTTACTCATGCCGAATGGCAAATGCGACAGAAGGGGAGCAACGTGGACACTTCATCAAGAGGCAAGGGGCGTGGATCCAGCAATCCCAGTCGTGGCAATTGGCGTGGGCGTGGGCGAGGGCGCGGACGTGGCCGTGGTACGCAGCGCCAAGACAGTGCAGGAGGCACTAGCGGCAACAACAGTGGCGCTCGTGACAAGAGACATATAAAATGTTTCAATTGTGAGAAAATGGGGCATTATGCGTCTGAATGCTACAACAAGCGTCGTGATGAGGCTCACCTCACTTGTGCCACCGATGAAGAGCCAGCACTGATGATGACCGTGTCCCACGAGGAGTCTCACACAAGGCGTGAGCGGCAGGATACCATTCTACTCAGCGAAGAAAGGTTCCTACCGGATATGTATCGCAATGTTAAGAAAGGAGAAGATAAAGACGTCTGGTACCTTGACAACGGTGCCAGCAACCACATGACCGGCCATCGCGAGAAGTTTCAAGAATTAGATGAAACCATCACCGGGAGGGTGAGATTTGGCGATGGATCAACCATTGAGATAATGGGCAAGGGAACGGTTGTGTTCGAATGCAAGAATGGCGATCAGAAGGCTCTCCACGAGGTATACTACATTCCGAAACTTTGTAGTAATATTATGAGTCTTGGTCAATTGACAGAAACTGGGAACGAGGTGCACATGGAAGGAGATACCATGAAGGTGATTGATAGGAGCGGGAAGCTCTTGATGCGGGTAAAGCGAACACAAAATCGCTTGTACAAGATAACCTTGAAGACATTCAAACAAGTCTGTCTCATAGCAAGCCTAGAAGACCCAACCTGGTTATGGCATGCAAGGCTCGGACATGTCAATTTCCAGGACTTGAAGCTTTTGGGGGAGAAGAAATTGGCAGTTGGTGTGTCACTATTGCCCCAGCCAAACAAGTTTTGCGAGGTGTGTGTGATGGCCAAGCATGCAAGGTCACCATTCCCGTACTAAGCAAACTTTAGAGCAGAGAAGCCGTTGGAACTTCTTCATGCTGATATTTACAGGCCAATCTCACCATGTACACTCGCCGGTAACAAGTATTTTCTTTTAATTGTTGATGATTTCACAAGATGGATGTGGGTGTTTGTATTAGCAGCAAAGAATGACGCATTCCAAGCTTTCAAGAAGTTCAAAGTCTTGACGGAGAACAAGACTGGGTACAAGATCAGAACACTCCGAATAGACCGGGGCGGCGAGTTTCTATCCACGGAGTTCACTCGATTTTGTGAAAATGAAGGAATTGAGCGGCACCTCACGGCTCCCTACACACCCCAACAGAATGGTGTTGTGGAGCGCCGTAATCGCACCGTTATGGCCATGGCAAGATCTCTCCTCAAGGGTACACATATGCCGGCAAGGTTCTGGGGAGGCGGTTAGGCATGCTGTCTATCTACTAAACCGTCTCCCAACTAAGGCGCTAGGAGAACGTACCCCATTTGAAGCTTGGATGGGGAGGAAGCCACATCTCACCCACTTGAGGGTGTTCGGTTGTGTTGCATATGTGAAAAACTCACCCGATATCTACGCCAACACTGAGGAAGTGGTTGGTATTGATGAAGAGGTGATGATGGTGATGTCAGAAGAGCCGACATGTTACTAAGAGGTTACAACCGAGGCTTGCTGGTACGAAGCAATGGAGAGACCCACAATCATGCATCACAAGGTGGTCAAACAGGTTCTCATGTATTTAAAAGGTACAATCTATTTTGGACTTGTTTACATAAAAGGACCCCAGGAAATTGGTATATTTGGCTACTCGGATAGTGATTTAGCCGGCGATCTCGATGGAAGGAAAAGCACAAGTGGAATGGTTTTTTATTTTAACGAAAGTTTGGTGCCCTGGAATTCACAGAAACAGAAGACAGTGGCGCTTTCATCTTGTAAGGCAGAGTTCATGGCAGCCACAACTGCAGTCTGCCATGATTTATGGTTAAGGAGCCTTGCCAGCGAATTAACCGGTGTAGAGCCAAAGCCGGTAACGTTATTTGTTGACAACAAATCTGCCACAGCTCTTATGAAGAATCCGGTATTTCATGGTCGAAGCAAGCATATAGATACAAGGTTTCACTTTATCAGAGAATGTGTTGAGAAAGGACAGATTGTGGTTGAGTCCGTTAATACTGGAGAACAGCGAGCCGATGTATTAACTAAAACATTATCAGGAGTGAAGTTAGCTACGATGCGACAACTACTCGGCGTTCATAATTTACAACCATATGTCAGGATTAGGGGGAGTAATGTGAGAAAAATAATCCTGATCGATAAAGTGTGATCACTTAACGTTTAGTTTTCTTGATAGTTTCTAAGACTTTTTCTTTCCTATTTTTTAGGCTTACGTGGTGTTACTTGGTTGGCTCAAGTGATGTCACATCTTATCTCTTTTGGTGTATAAATACCAATCCGAAGGGCTGTAGGCAATGCAATTCATGTTTGAAATAAACTTCTCCTCTCGGTGATTTAATTGCAAGAGTTTTATTTCTTGAAGCCACTGTCCCTCTTCGCTTTCTATTTCTTCTTTTTGCATATTATTGTGTGTTTTGTGTACGTGCGAATCATCGATTCTGAGCCAACAGTTTCTGCTGAAATTTCTTGGAATGATTGCTTGCAATCTGTGGCTAGTTGATGATCTTTTAACTATACAGATAGAGGATCCTTTCGAGCGAATGGAAAATGCTGCTAGCTAGAACAGTCCGCTGGGTCGAACTACCTAAGATATCAAACGCATTTCAGAATGCACACAATAAGCTTTTGTCTAGTTTGGTGCTCTCTAATCGTGACTCCTTGCTCTACCTTTTGACTCGATCGGCCTTTCCTTGCTTCTAATTAGAAGCAAGCAACAGTTTGAGAATGCATTAAGACTGGATAGGGTTTGATCTCCACCCTCGACTTCTGTTGCCAATGTCGGCCGGATTCACTATTAATTGTGACCTTTTGGAGTTTTTCAAATAACCTTACTGTCTGGTTAGCGTTGCTGCATTTGGTGTTAAGTTAATTTCATGTCAAGGTTGTAGAAATTGTGTTTTTTAGCGAACATATTATGTATTATGTATTGTATACTTGGATCGTTGTATTGTATTGTCTTGTATCGTCTACAAGTACTTAATTAGTTATTAAATGATATTTACGTAAATTTCTTTGGAATAATAAACTGGATTTTTTTTTCTGTTTTTTGTTTTTTTTGACTAAATAATCATTTATTTCTCATATCTTCTGCGCTGCAGTCCTAGTCTTCCATCTCAATCTCAACTTGGAAGGAATCAATTCCGAGTCGATAGCCACGTGAAAAGTTTCATTTAAATAGGCTTCCTTTGAAATCCAATGACGTGGTCAAATTTGATGCACTGCTTCTCAATAAATATCCCCAAAACGTAAATACGGATAGTGGCCCGGCCTCTCATATTTTATGAAAAATAAATAAAAAATTATGGAAAAAAATGGGGCACTCCTTTATTTCTGATTCTAAAAATATCTTTACCTTATCTATAGCGTTATAATATAAATTAAAATTATTTTTAATTTATTCAAAATTATTATATATATATATAAAGTATTATTTATCAAAAAAATATTTTAATATAATAATATTAAAATAGAAGCATGAACACCGTCCCGAAACACTCCTCTGTCTCTACATTTTAATATATCTTATTAAACATATAATAATTTTTAATAAGTTGATACATGCGCTCTATGTTTATTTTTTCAATATAAATTGAATCCATCCGTCGCTACACTCCTCGTCTCTCTCCAGCTTCCATCGAGACGAACATAGAAGCATGAGCAGCGTGCGGGAACAAACTCCCATCGAGACGAACAGATGGTCTCTCGCCGGGACGACTGCTCTGGTCACCGGAGGCTCCAAGGGCATCGGGTACTTCCTCGAATACTTCATCTCTTTCTATCTATTTCTACTCATCGATCAAGCTTTAGGTATGCGATAGTCGAGGAGCTCGCCAGACTCGGATCGGCGGTGCACACTTGCGCCCGCAGCGAAGCAGATCTGGAGAAGTGCCTGCAGCAATGGCGCGATTCCAAGCTCAACGTCACCGGATCTGTCTGCGACGTTTCGTCCCCGAGCGAGAGAGAGAAACTCATGGCGACGGTGAAGTCCCAATTTGACGGGAAGCTCAACATTCTGGTATTAATTCCCTCCTTTTTTTTCTCTCTCCTTCTAAAAACCCTGAATCAAATCTTAATCTTTTTCGTTTTGCAGGTTAACAATGCAGGGACGGCGGTCTTCAAACCGACGGTAGAGCAAACCCTGGAGGATTTCAAGTTCTTGATCAGCACAAACCTGGAATCGGCGTTCCACTTCAGCCAACTCGCTTACCCTCTCCTTACGGCTTGTGGAGGAGGCAGTATTGTGTTCATCACCTCCATCTCTGGCTTCATCGCCCAGGATGGTCTGTCCGTGTATGCATCGACCAAAGGTACTCCTTGCACATTATATTGTTGATTGAATTTCGCTTGAATCAATTGGAAGATTCACTGGTTACTTCGATCAATCTTCTTTCTTTTCCTTCCTTCTTATCGCCTCAAGTCACAAGACCTTCTCCACCTCCTCGTCCCTTTATTCGCCTTCCTTGCCTTCCTCCGCGATCGTGCTTAGCCCTTGCGCGACTTGTAAGCTCCTACGTCGACGACGATGTTACGAACAAGTGTATGCTTGCTCCTTAGTTTTCGCCCTATGACCTTCAAAAGTTCACTAATGCACATGGTATCTATGGCGCAAGCAATATCATCAAACTTTTATAGGTTTTCAATCGATCGAACTCCTTATAACATTTTCGCCCAAAGTGTTTTTATTCTCTTAGTCGAACGATTGATTTGTATTTGGACAATTTATGCTCCACTTAATTCATTGAATTGAATTGAATTAATAGATTTGGTTTGATTTTAAACTTTTAGTCTTTATGCAACGACTTGTTAGTGGTTATTTTCGAATGTTTGACTGTACTGCCGACTGAACCGGATGAACCGGCCGGTCCGGCCTTGGTACAATTAAAGGTACTTCTTGCATATTGTTAATGAATTTGCTCGAATCATTTGGAAGATGAACTATTTGCTTCGATCTTCTTCTACTCTCTTTCTCTCTTTTTTCTCATTTGATTAGGAGCAATGAATCAACTGACGAGAAATCTTGCTTGTGAATGGGCCAAAGATAACATTAGAACAAACAGTGTAGCTCCAGGGTACATAAGAACACCACTCATTGACTCTGTAAGTGAACACATGCTTCTTGTTATCAAGAAAAATTAAAAAGATTACCGGCGAAAGAAAATAAAATTGGCTGATGAATATGGATTTATTTGTTGTGGCAGTTTGTGCAAGACGAGGAATTCGTGGCGAGGGAGAATCATCGCGTGCCTCTCGGGCGTTTGGGGGAGCCGGAGGATGTGGCCGGCGTAGTGGCCTTTCTTTGCCTCCCTCCGTCTTGCTACGTGAATGGTCAGGTCATCGTCGTCGATGGAGGTCGAATTGTGAACGGAAATCACTAAGTAGTTATGGAGATCTTTGAATAAGGTGGGTGTTGGGAATTATGTGCTTACGAAGATTGGGAATAAGAGCAGCTGCAACGCAGCTGGCATTATAACTCCTCCCTCTCTCCTCTTTCACTGCCTCTCTCCTTCACTCCTCCCTCTCTCCTCCGATTAACGCGTTCAGAGTTCTGAACGCGTTAATACCTCTCTCCTCATTCACTGCTCTCTCTCTCCTCCACGTCGCTCCCTCCCTCCTCCACATCATCCTATTAACGCGCGTTGAATGCCCGTTGCGGATGCTCTAAGATGGTGTTTGAACTCTTGTACGGAGAAATATATTGAAGGTCTTATCACTATGACATATATGACAATAATTTAAAATTGGTGTTCCAAATGTTACGGAGCCAATTTTTTTAGTTTTCGGTCACTTAAAAGAATTTTAATTTAAAGATGAATTTTATGATAAATTTTATAAATAAATATATGGTAAAAAATTTTGCGATAATAATTATGACGAATGAATTTTTATTACTATTAAGTCATAGTGAAATTATGTAATGAAAATTTAAAATTTCATCATAATATTTTACTACAAAATAAGTATTCGTCATCAAATTCGTCATGAATTGACGACGAACTCAAATTCGTGGTCGATTGACGACGAATTCTTCATTTGTCATCAATTGACGATGAATTTGAAGTTTCATCGATAATTAACGATACACAGTAATTTACAATATATTTACGATGAAAGTAATTTTATTATAAAATTCATCGCAAAACATAAATTTTTCCGATCCCAACCATCCTATCTATTTTTGTATTTTTCTCATATATACAAATAATAGATCGGATCGATCCAAATTTTACAGACTTGTTTAACACAATAATTTACCTATTCATGCAACACAATTCAATTCATACATATCACATGCATATCAAAATAACAAAATCCATATCCAACATCCTTCGAGTCATGATACAAAATCCATATCAAATCTTCATTCAAGTCATGCTACAAAATTCAAGTCATGATACAAAATCTATATCAAACATTCCTTCAAGTTATATATACAAAATACATATCAAACAATCCTTCAATGATACAAGATCCAAATGACAAAATATATATCAATAAATCACCAAGTCATGATATCCAAATGACAAAATCCATATCAATAAGTCTTAGATGAGAGCAAGATACAAAATCATCATCGTCCTTTTCTTTCTTGAGAGACACTGCTTCCTTCTCCTTCCATATGTCTTTTTTTCTGCATAAGAAAGCATAGAAAGAAAAAATATCATTCTTAAAAATAAACATATAAACTAAATATTTAAAAACTTCTTCTAATATGAATTTCTGAATTGCAACACATTAGTTGACCTCTCTGATCCTGTTATAAAAAAATTAACAGTACTAATAAAAATTATGTAAATGAAGATATTACAAACTTAATCAAATAATAAATAATGTTAAAATACTAATTCTAATAAAAAATATTCACACAAAAAAAAACTCATGAATAACCACCACCACCATCATCATTATCGTCGTCACCCTCATCATGAGAAGCAAGAGATATTAGGATCGACCCGATATGTTGCGTGTGTTTACATGTTTCACAAACGTGCACAGTGAAAGAAAAGACAATAATAAAATCTAATTATTACAGCACTCGCAACACACGCATACATGATACAACATGTACATGACATAATTGAAAAAATTAAAATTTTATAATAACAATTTATTTTAGGTATACCTGTCATATATATGACGCTGAGCAAGAATGACAACATCAATCGAACGGCTCTATCAAAGCTCCACTTCTACCGGTGATCCACGCCAAACTCTCGTCTAGACGACTTCCCAAGCTACGAGTCGTGTCACCGTCTTCGTTACTAGCCGATGATCAACAACGGTCAATATGAAAGAAAATTCTAATATCAAAAACACGCAACAACACATGTTGCATTCATTTTCGGGGCTTTCTAATTATAGCTGACAATCTTATTTCCAGTGTAGTTATAGTGTAAGGCAAACGATCAAAACTCTTTCCGGCGAAGATGGAAAATCTCCGAAAGCACCCAAGCTTTCAGCAATGAGCCCCAATGGCAACCCAGTGTCTTGGCAGCAACTTCGACAATCCCTTTTCACTGGTGACTGGCGACAACCCTTCACAAGAGCTCCAACAACGACTAGGAGGTGAGATCCGATAGTGAAGGAGGGCTTCGAAGTCTGCAGTGGCTGGCGATCGAAAAGGAGGAAGGAGACAGGCGGTGTTGGCCGGTCTTCTCCTCTCGCGGTCGACACTGAGCAACGGGAGCTTGGATGGCGAAGGACGACACTAGGGTTTCGACTCACCTTCAACTTTCAACCGGCGACACGCTTTTAAGGAGGGATCACGTGAGTAGGAATCACAATTGGGATTCCTTGCCTTCTTCACGCGACGACCGATCAGAGGAGAAGATTGCGATTTCCTTCCTCTTCTGCAAGTGAGGCGACCAATCGGAAGAGAAGGGATCGTGATTCATTTCCTATTTTTCATGCGCAACAACCAATTGGAGGAGAAAAGGATCGTGATCCTTTCCTGCGCGTGTGATGATCGATCAAAGGAGAAGAACTTGGTTTAGGTTTTTTACTTAGATCAGGTACTGTAGCAAATTAGGGTTTAGGAATGGACCAAGTTGGTCCAATTTGGTTCATAACCAAATCGTTTGGTTCAGTAATCAAAATACTTCCAATCTGAACCAAGCCCTCCATTAGGAACCAAACCATTTTGGTTCATTTCGTCTTCATAAGATGAATTCCATCATCTTTGTCCTTTGTTCGGTCTAACTGGACTTTATTTTTCTCATTCTGAGAATTCAATTCTTAAACTCGTTTTAAGTCATTCGAAAAACTTATAGTGCGTGTGACTCAATAGGTTTCTGATTATGTTGATCATTCATAATTAACCATTAATTGTGGAACAATTATGAGTGACACCTAGTAGTGCATCATGATCCCTAATTGATGAAAAAATTAATGATTAATTCCAGAACCATTTCTAAATCCTCCTTCAGTAGCTACTGTTGGTGCAATAGTTGCCCCAAGTGCATTGAGTTTCAATGTTTGGCTAAACTATGTTTGAAGTTAGGCAATTCTTGTTGATCTAACATGTGTGATGCATGCAAGTTTGCAGGAAAGTCCAAGCGTAGTCTTGGCAAAGGAAAAGTCCAAGGGTGGTCTTGGCAAAGGAAAAGTCCAAGGGTGGTCTTGGCAAAGGAAAAGTCCAAGTGGGTGGTCTTGGCAAGGGTCCAAGGTCTTGGCAAGGAAAAGTCCAAGGGTGGTCTTGGCAAGGAAAAGTCCAAGGGTCTTGGCAAGGAAAAGTCCAAGGGTGGTCTTGGCAAGGACTGGTCTTGGCAAAGACTTGACATGACAAAGCTGATGGAAGCATCTCAGGCTAGTGCAGGGAGGCATGAGGCTGTGGGAGGTGTTTGAAGGCCGAGGTCTAGGTCAAGAGAAGCTGAAATGGGATTTTTCAGCTTCACCAGTCGACTGGCCCTGCCAGCAGTCGACTGCTCATAAATCAGACGCACACAGAAAGATCAGTCGAGCCAGAGGAAGACAGGAGTCGACTGGGCAGTCGACTGGTGTTATGGTGAGTCGACTGTTTCCAGTCGACTGGTCTTGGACAGTCGACTGCTATTTGAACGTTGCAGAAAATTGGCAAGCATTTAATGCGCTTTAATGCGAGATTTTGTTGCCGATTGAAGGCATCAGTCGACTGGCCCTGCCAGCAGTCGACTGATGTTGCAGAGATTATAAAAGAAGCCTGCACGAGAACAACTCAATCTTTTTGCTATTCTTTCATTCTTTTGTGCTTCTTTTGAGAACTTGTTTGTTCTCCATTCTCTGCTTTCTTCCTCTCCTCCTAAACAATATTTCATATCATATTTGAGGAGATCTAAAGAGTTGTAAAGGTTTCTCCGCCTTCGAGGTTTTCGAGAAGGAGAAGATTCATAGTGCATCGGGTGTGTGCGTGCGTGTGGATCCTTGGATTAGTCACCTCTGCGGAGGTGGATACCAAGTAAAATAAACCGGGTTAGCGTTGATCTCTTTCTTTCTCTTTTATATTTTTGCTTCCGCTAATCTCTGTGCAGAGAAAGATCAAGAAAAATCGAGAAACGCTATTCACCCCCCCTCTAGCTATTCAACCGATCCTAACAAGTGGTATCAGAGCCGGTTACGTTTCGGAGGATCTAACAATCAACCGGAGCAACTCATGGCATTCCAAGAGGGATATAGCACCGCACGACCACCATTCTTCAACGGAGACGATTTCGCATACTGGAAAGGTAGAATGGAATTTTATTTAATGAATGACTTTGAAAACTGGATTATTGTTGTAGAAGGCTTCGAAAAACCTAAGGATGCAACTGGAACAACGATACCTATCAAAAACTGGTCAAAGGACATATGTAAGAAGGCGCAGGCAAATGCAAAAGCCATAACGACCTTGCAGTGCGGACTCTCTAAAGAGCAATTGAGCAAGGTTGGTCCTTTCGACTCGGCCAAAGAATTATGGGAAAAGCTCATTGAACTGAATGAAGGATCAAGCGAATCTCGACGAGCCAAGAAGGATCTCTTGGTAAGCCAACTACAATCCTTTTCAATGAGATCTAATGAAAATGTAAGTCAGATGCATGGGAGGTTCAAGGAGATCGTAAACGGTCTCCATGTAATCGGTGAAAAGATCGATAACCGCGATCTTGTAAGGTATGTGTTACAAGCCTTTCCCCGAACTACTTTATGGGCATCTATGGTTGATGCGTATAAAGTATCAAGGGATCTATCCGCTGTTAAGCTTGATGAATTATTCTGTGAATTTCAACTACATGAGCAAGCTAATATGGCAACAAAAGAGAAAGGTATAGCCTTGATTGCAGATAAAAAGAAGAAGAAGAAAAAGGAGGAGGAGTCTTCATCCGAATCTGAACAGGAATCTTCTGATAGCGACGAAGAGATGTCAATCAGAGAAGCAGCGCACTATATTAAACAGTTGACTGGGAAGTCGAGAGGGTTCACTAAGAGAGATGCCAAAAGGATGATCAAATCACATCAAGGTAAATCAAAAAGGGTCAATTCTAATTCTAACGTAATTTGCTATGAATGCAATAAAAAGGGACACGTCAAGACAAACTGTCCAAGAGGAAGAAGAAAGAAATGAAGAAAGAGGATAAAAAGAAAAAGGAAGTCATGGTGGCCCAAGCCACATGGGATGATACATCAAGCAGTGACTCTTCAGATGATGAAGAGACATGTCACATCACAAGGCACATGGCGCTCATGGCACGTGGAAGGGACCAGGAGACTTCAAGTGACGAGGAATCAAGTAGCGACGAATCGTCATCAAGTGGTAATGAATCCTCCTCAAGTGAGGATGAGGTAATGGATAGAAAGAAACAAAAGTTTATTTTTCGTACTATGGCTTATCTTAGAAATGCTTTAATTGAATCAAAATCTAAGGTTAAGGCATTAAGGGAGAAACTTAGAACTATTAGGAACAATGCATGTGAACTTAGTAAATTCAATGAAATTAGTGAAGAAAATGTGAAACTGAAAGAGGAAACTGTTAACTTAAAGAAATGCTTAGAGAAGTTCACATTAGGGTCCAAGAACCTTGACTTGATCTTAAATAGCCAAAGGGCAGTATATAACAAGGCAGGACTAGGATATAAACCCAAAGAATTTGCCTACATTTCTCTAGTGGGAAGACAAGGGTCACTCAACAAACCAATCACCATGGGTAAAATAAGACAAGCATGGGTACCCAAGAAATATTTAGAAAATGTGAGTGAATCAAACTTTTGGATACCAAAGAAGGATGTATTTCATGTTATTTAGGTAAGAACTCATGTTTACCAAACCAAATATGCTAATGAAAGTATCAAAAATATTGGTTTGGAAAATACTATAGAACAAATGAGAACTTAGATAGTAGAGAATTTGATATGAATTTTGATTGGTTATGAACTTAGCATTGCATGATCCCATATCAAACTATTATACCTCACAAGACACTAGGATGACTTTGATTGTGTTTGTGTTTGCTTGAATGGTAATTGGATATTTAAAATGTTTGAAAAACATATAACAAATTCATTCACAATGCTAGACAGTCACAAATCTGTAAGGATCACAATAATGAATCATAGTGACACTAAACAATGCACATTAAGCACATTCTCAAAGTTTGTGTCAATCTAGGAAAATATGAAGAATTTTCATGAAACAAAATTTTTCCTCAACAGATATCACTAAAACAAATGTTCTCGCAAAATTTCAGATTTTTCTGAATTTTGTGGAATTTCTACGGAATTATCAAAATTCGACTGAAAAACAATGTTCAGAATATCAGTCGACTGATCACTTCATCAGTCGACTTCACAGTCGACTCAGGACCAAAATTCACTCGACTGAACTTTCTGTGAGTTTCGAAATTTAAGGGCAGTCGACTGATAGACCATCAGTCGACTGATATCAGGCGACTGAACTCTCACAAACACTCGACTGAACTTTCTGAGAGGTTCGAAATATGAGAACAGTCGACTGTTATTCCACCAGTCGACTGTCATCAGTCGACTCACTTACAATCAGTCGACTGATGGGCGAAAATCTTTATAAACAACCCCGACCGCAGGCGACTGGAACCCTAGTTTCCAGTCGCCGGCGCCGCTTCTTCCTCTTCTCCAGCCCTTCTCCGGCCACTTTGAAGCCTCCAATCTCTTCCTAAGCCTAGCCCTAGGGTTCTACTCCACTCTCCTCACTCGTTTGCAAACCCTAGAAGCCTCATTTCATAAATGGAGCAACAAAGAAGGTAAAATCCTTTTCCAACATTCATTTCCTTTCAAAATTCATGATCTTACTCGTTAACTAACTTGTTTTTATCTTGTTTTTGTGTTTGTATCATTGCATTCCATTGCATGCATCATATACATGTCATTTCCTTCATTTTTGGTGCATATAGTGGTCCTAGAATGAAACGGGCTGTGGCAAGCGTCCTAGGAGTGAGGGACCTTCAAATAGGAACCCTCCACCACCTAGGGAGCAGACACCACCTCCTCCTGCACCTATAGTACCAAGATTCCACTCAAATGAAGCCGAAAACCTTTTCAACACTCTTGACTTCCAAATGATGGGGTGTCGTTACCTAAACAATGCCTACTTCACTGCAAACACCCCTCAACTCATTGAACTCATAACTTACTACAATCTAGGAATCTTGATGTTTTGCACTCATGATATTAATCTTGATCTTTGCAAAGAATTCTACGTAAACCTTCGCAAGATAGGAGGGGACAACCTTAGGTATGAGTCTACCGTTGGGGGAACTGTCATAGAGTTCAATCCTGACATTCTTCAAGCTTTTCTACAATGCCGCCAATCTACAAATCCTTTTATTACTTATCCAAATCCACATGGTATCATCTCTGGATCTTTCAGTCATATCTCTCCTGATACCATACATCAATTCTATTTTGGCACTCCCAGACCACCACTGCAAAACATGTTTGATCATGACGGTATGTCTGCCATTCATTATACTTGGTACCACATGATTCTTGATTGCATCTTACCTATAGTCACTCGAGGGCGATCTACTATTCGCTGGCCACATCTCATTATGATGTACGCCCTCGAGCACCACCTTGACATCAACATCGCTTTAAATGTCTTTGCTTCTATCATTTATTATTCTGCTCCTCATCAAGGAAAACTATACATGCCCTTCTGCCACATTTTGACTGCATTCTTTGCATCCAAGGGCATAGATGTCACTAGGGGTCAAGTCAAGAAGCTTAGAAATCATATGACTGTATAGGATCCCTCCAGCTTAAGTTAGCAAAGATTGAGTATCATGATGGGGCCATGAGATGGGCACGAGACATACAGGCTCCTGCTGCTCCTGCTGCTGCTGGTGAGGAGGATGCACCTGATTGCTGATGATCTTGCTGCTCCTGAGGGAGTTGCAGCACCTGAGATCCCTGCTCCAGCTTCTGCATCTGCACCAGGACCATCTGAGGATCGCCTCACACGCATGGAGCAGCGCTTTGAGGATCTATATGGAGAGTTCTTGTCTTTCAGACAAGACATTCGTGTTGAGCTCCAGAGCATGAGGCAGGAGATTCTCGATTCACTGAGAGGCCAGCAGGCACCTCAGGCATCACCATCTGTTCATCCTCAGGATCCTCCTCCTCCTCCTCCTCCAGCTGCTGAAGATTAGATTTTGAGTGTTAGATGTCAAGATGTAATTAATGTTATCATTTAAATCTTGAACATCTAGTTTTGTTTGATTGTGTGTTATGTGTTGATAACTTTGATTTTGGTTGTCTCAAAACTATGACTTGTATATAACTGCTAATCTTTATGGTTTACTTTTAATGATCTTTATCTATATTGCTATGTGTTGATTATTATTCATTTGATGATTCTATTGATAAATTATTGTTGCTTGATTTCAAAATCATGATGTTTGATATGTTTATATTTTTGATGCATTATTTCAAACCTTAAGGGAGAGCTAGATGAGAAAATAGATTTGGAAGGATCTATGATTCTGAAAACTTAAGGGGGAGATTGAAATTTTTCAAGGAATTATATCTTAAAGGGAGAGAAAAAGGATTGGCATATTTAAAAGAAATCAAAATTATATTTTTAAGGGGGAGAGTTTATTTTTAAGTGATCAAACCTTAAGTGGGAGTTAAATTTTGCTAAGGAGTTATGATTTGATCCTTAAGGAAGAAAATTTTATGTGTGATTTTAAAATTTTATGGAGTTATGATTAAGGGGGAGCATATGATTTAAAAAGGTGTTTGAAAGAGGATAATGATATTTAGGGGGAGCCTTGGGGTTAATTCCTAAATTAACATAATCAAACACATTTTAAAATCCCTCAGCAATTTAAGGATAATATCCAAATCAGGAAATCTCTATTCATTAGGAAAGTTGATACAAACTTGGACATATATTGATTTTAATCAATCACTTTTGAATTTTGTATCAAACTACCATATTTGAGACCAAATAATTTTCAAAATATTTTTCTCAAATAAGGTTAGTCATAAGTATTGTACGTGTGAAATTTCACGAATTTTTGAATATCGTACAATTACTTATGCATTTCTCAAGTTCGTCTCTGATAACTGAAATTCAGTTTATCAGTCGACTGTGTCAGACTGCAGTCGACTGCTGAGTCGACTGATATACTAGAAGTCGACTGATACTACTGTTTTCAGCATATTTTGAGAATTTAACTTGTTTTTCCCTCCGAAACAATTGTTGGTGCAACATTAAAGGGGGATAAACATTTTTAAGGAAAATTTAACCCTACTTTGTCTATGTAATCACTTTTTGATCTTTGACAAAAAGGGGGAGAAATATGAATGTTTAAGTTAGAGAGAAAAATAAAGTTTTTCATGCCTATTCATATTTGATCATGCTATTCATGCTATTCATGTTAATACTCTCTGTTAATACTCTGATATCATGTGATTTATGCTTTACTTATCATGTTTTAATCACATGCTATGCTTTACATGATTTAAAGACCTAACTTAAACAAAGTTTTGCCAAACATCAAAAAGGGGGAGATTGTTGGTGCAATAGTTGCCCCAAGTGCATTGAGTTTCAATGTTTGGCTAAACTATGTTTGAAGTTAGGCAATTCTTGTTGATCTAACATGTGTGATGCAAGTTTGCAGGAAAGTCCAAGCGTAGTCTTGGCAAAGGAAAAGTCCAAGCGTAGTCTTGGCAAAGGAAAAGTCCAAGGGTGGTCTTGGCAAAGGAAAAGTCCAAGGGTGGTCTTGGCAAAGGAAAAGTCCAAGGGTGGTCTTGGCAAGGAAAAGTCCAAGGGTGGTCTTGGCAAGGAAAAGTCCAAGGGTGGTCTTGGCAAGGAGAAGGGGTGGTCTTGGCAAAGACTTGACATGACAAAGCTGATGGAAGCATCTCAGGCTAGTGCAGGGAGGCATGAGGCTGTGGGAGGTGTTTGAAGGCCGAGGTCTAGGTCAAGAGAAGCTGAAATGGGATTTTTCAGCTTCACCAGTCGACTGGCCCTGCCAGCAGTCGACTGCTCATAAATCAGACGCACACAGAAAGATCAGTCGAGCCAGAGGAAGACAGGAGTCGACTGGTCAGTCGACTGGTGTTATGGTGAGTCGACTGTTTCCAGTCGACTGGTCTTGGACAGTCGACTGCTATTTGAACGTTGCAGAAAATTGGCAAGCATTTAATGCGCTTTAATGCGAGATTTTGTTGCCGATTGAAGGCATCAGTCGACTGGCCCTGCCAGCAGTCGACTGATGTTGCAGAGATTATAAAAGAAGCCTGCACGAGAACAACTCAATCTTTTCGCTATTCTTTCATTCTTTTGTGCTTCTTCTGAGAACTTGTTTGTTCTCCATTCTCTGCTTTCTTCCTCTCCTCCTAAACAATATTTCATATCATATTTGAGGAGATCTAAAGAGTTGTAAAGGTTTCTCCGCCTTCGAGGTTTTCGAGAAGGAGAAGATTCATAGTGCATCGGGTGTGTGCGTGCGTGTGGATCCTTGGATTAGTCACCTCTGCGGAGGTGGAGACCAAGTAAACAAACCGGGTTAGCGTTGATCTCTTTCTTTCTCTTTTATATTTTTGCTTCCGCTAATCTCTGTGCAGAGAAAGAACAAGAAAAATCGAGAAACGCTATTCACCCCCCCTCTAGCTATTCAACCGATCCTAACACCTCATGAATTATTATCACCGTTAATAAAATAATAACATCACAAAAAAGTGACATGGTAGATGTCACTTGGACTCTTGTCAAATAATAATAATTTTTTGGATTTAAAATGACTAAAAAGCAATATTGTAGGATTGATGATGCCAAATAATATGGATTATTATTATTATTAATCAATAAAATAGTAATAAGACAAAGAAGTAATACGGTAAGATTGATGATGTAATTTGAACTCCTAGTCAAATAATATCCTTTTTATCGCTCTTGGACTATGGTGCAGTGACAGGATATTTGTGTAATTTTTTATATATTTAAAGATCGAATTCTAATTTTGATATTTGTGAAAAAAAAGGATCCATAAGATATTTTGATAAATGATGGACACACTTTGGCCAATTTCTTTTAAAAAATAAAATTAAAAATTTGTGTTTTATATTTTGATTAAATAGTCACTTATCTCCTCCTAATCTTATCCTATCTTCAGTGCTATCCTTTTGTTGTTTTTTGTTGGTAATTTAAATATTTAATTTTTTTTAAATCCGTCAATCGATTCGATCTCATAAAATTTTTTATCATCTATTAAAATAAATTTAAAAAATATATAAAAAACACGTCATTCTACAATTAATATTTCAGAATTAATTTTCATTTAAAAAATTAATCCATAATATATCATTATTAAAAATCAATTCATAAATATCTAATTAAGTAAAAAAAAAAGCATTTTACCATTGTATTTGTATCTTAGCGCGGGTCCTCGTCTCCCTCCTCAATCTCAACACGGAAGGAATCAATTCCGTGGATAGTTACGCGATTCATAATAAATTACAAATTATGAATAAAAAATATAATCCTTTCTGAAAAGTTTCATTTAAATAGGCTTCTTATGAAAAATAAATAAATAATTAAAGAAAAAAATCGGACAGTGCTTTATTTCTGATTCTAAAAATATCTTTACCTTAACTGTTGCGTTATAATAGAAATTAAAATTATTTTAATTTATTCAAAATATATATATATAAAGTATTGTTTTATCAAAAATACTCGATTAAAATCATTAAATTGCATAATAAATGATAGTTATAAAGTGATTTTAATTAATTTAAAAATAATTTTAATAAATTGATAAAAAAAAATTTTAATATAATAATATTGAAATAGAAACACGAGCAGCGTGCCCAAACACTACTAATATGTACATTTTAATATAAAAAATGACTTAATAAAAATATAATAATATTTTAATTTAATAATATTGAAATAGAAACATAACTACGTGAGCAGTGGCGAAACATTCCTTGTCTTTATATTTTAATATAAAAAATGACTTCATAAAAATATAATAATATTTTAATAAATTATACATGGGCTCTATGTTTATTTTTTCTATATAAACTCTTCGTCTGTTTCAATCTCCCATCGAGACGAACGTAGAAGCATGAGCAGCGTGCAGGAACACACTCCCATCGAGACAAACAGATGGTCTCTCGCCGGGACGACTGCTCTGGTCACCGGAGGTTCCAAGGGAATCGGGTACTTTCTCGAATAATACTCCATCCGTCGATCTCTTTCTATATATCTATTTCCACTCATCGATCAAGTTTTAGGTATGCGATCGTCGAGGAGCTCGCCAGACTTGGATCGGCGGTGCACACTTGCTCCCGCAACGAAGCAGATCTGGAGAATTGCCTGCAACAATGGCGCGATTCCAAGCTTAAGGTCACCGGATCTGTTTGCGACGTATCGTCCCCGATCGAGAGAGAGAAGCTCATGGAGACGGTGAAGTCCCAATTTGACGGGAAGCTCAACATTTTGGTATTTAATTTCTCCCCTTTTCCCCTCCCTTTCTAAACCCTAAACCAAATCTTAATCTTCTTCCTTTTGCAGGTTAACAATGCAGGGACGGCGATCTTCAAACCGATGGTGGAGCAAACCATGGAGGATTTCAAGCTCTTGATAAGCACGAACCTGGAATCGGCGTTCCACTTGAGCCAACTTGCTTACCCTCTCCTTAGGGCTTGTGGAGGAGGTAGTATTGTGTTCGTCACCTCCATCGCTGGCTTCATTGCCTGGGATCATCTGTCTGTGTATGCATCGACCAAAGGTACGTACTTCAATTGCATATTGTTCATTGAATTATTTGCTCGAATCATTTGCAAGATAAACTATTCGCTTCGATCTTCTTCTTCTCCTCTCTTTGTTTTTTCATTTGATCAGGAGCAATGAATCAACTCGCGAGAAATCTTGCTTGTGAATGGGCCAAAGATAACATTAAAACAAACTGTGTAGCTCCAGGGTTTATAAGAACACCACTCGTTGACTTCGTAAGCGAATACAACTTTTGTTATTTAGAAAAGAAATGATTACTGATAAAAAAAATTGATTTTAACGGATGAATATGAATTTGCTTGTTGTGGTAGTTGGTGGAAGACGAAGATTTTTTGGCGAGGGAGAATCATCGCGTGCCTCTCGGGCGTTTGGGGGAGCCGGAGGATGTGGCCGGCGTCGTGGCCTTCCTTTGCCTCCCTTCGTCTTGCTACGTGAACGGTCAGGTCATCGTCGTCGATGGAGGTAGAATTGTGAACGGAAATCATTAAGTAGCTATATATGGAGATCGTTGAATCAGGTGGGTATTTGGAATCATATTCTTATGAAGATCTCGAATAAAAGTGTGTTGTACTACTCTTCATCTATGTTATATTATGTTCTTATGTGGAGAATTATCCTTTAGTAAAAGACGAAAGAATAATTCGTCGCTCTGTGCATACCACACATTTCTTGCTGAAACGTGTGGAGAATTATCACTGTGACCTCTATGACAATAATTGAGGATAAAAATTGGTCTTTCAAATATTATTGAGCCATTTTTTTTTGTTTTTGATGAATGAGCCCTAATTTTTGACAAGTGTATATGGATATATAATAGATGAGAGTTTTGACGCAATAATAAAATTATTATAGCATAATTTAAAAGTCATATTTTGAATTACAAAAATAACTTCTTACGATACAACAGAATAATTTTAAATATAAAAAAATTGTAATTGCAATCCATATCAATTGTGATTATAAGTAAAATCATCAAAAATAAAGTATAACTCTTATAATATTGTAATAGACCAAATATATGCGCCAAGTTACATATTAATGGTGATTTAAAAAAAATACAAAAAGATCTTTAAAATGTTGTCTAATCATATCCTTTGGATTATTATCATCATTAAACCATCTCCAACCCACATCATCAAATTTGGTGTTATTTTTACACCAAAATGATATAATTTCAGCATCAAATACTATTTCAACTCTAACCCACTCACACTATTTCACACCAAAAAGAAATATTTCTTAGAATATTTTATTTATTCTTATTCATTTATTCATAATTTAATTATCGACATACATTTTAATTTAATAATTAATTTATGATAATTATTATATTTAAAATTAATATTTTATTTATATTTAATAAGTTATTTTTTCATATTTATAATTATTATGATTTTTATTTTTAATATTTATTACATAATTATTCAGACATAAATATATTTTAAAAATATTATAAAATCACACACAATTAGGATAAAATATATTATTAATATAAAACAGACAATGACACTTAATTAAAAATATAATATTATGAAAATTTAACATTCAAAATTACTATACTATTCTCATATATGATCAATTAATACATTTCGCAGAGCAATATGAGCTTCTTTGTCTTTGATTTATCTGTATCAAGTTAAAAAATCTTCAAATCGAGTACGATCATCTACAGCTGGCTCAATATTTGAAGTTAACATCTCGAAGTGTTCCACGATTGGTACATTTAAATCACGTTCATCTTCAATTATCATATTATGCATAATAATACACGATGTCATTATATCATGTAAAATATTTTTCTATCAAAAACGTGAAGGTCCTGCAATAATTGCAAAGCGTGATTGGAGCATGCCAAATGCTCGCTCAACATCCTTTCTATATATTTTTTGCTTTATTACGAATAATTTATTCTTTCTACCTCATGAATCATGAATCGTTTAAACCAGTGTTGACCATTTGGGATATATACCATCAGCTAAATAATAGCCCATATTATACTCTTTTCCTTGAATGATGTAATGAGTAGGAACAGTAATACCTTCAGCAAGATTAGTAAAAAGATGAGAAGACTCAAACACATTAATATCATTGTTCGATCCAGCAAACCCAAAATACGCATGTCAGATCCATGGATCATAATCAGCTATAGCTTCCAGAATAATTATTGATTTTCCACTATGACCATAATATTATCATGCCCATGCTGTTGGATAATTTTTCCATATCCAATGCATGCAATCTAAGCTACCTAACATATCTGGAAAACCACGTTGCTCACCAATCTGGAGTAGCCTAGCAACATCCTAAGCATTTGGAGATCGTACAAGTTTTACAGCCAATATCATAATTATTTGAGTGTAACATGGAGTGATTTTTTTTGAATATTATTTAAGTTATTTTAAATTTATATGTGTTTTATTTATAGTTATTTTGTTTAAGTATCTCAATATCATTTTTATTTGTATCCCTAAATATTTTTAAATTTATGTGTGTTATACTCCTTATGTATTTGGATGATTACTAGTAATATTTTAAATTTGTGTGAGTACTATTTTTACTTTATATGTTAACATAATAGATGATGCATTTTACATTTATGCATATTAATTTTTTTAAATATTTTATTATATATGTTTTTAAATTAGTTAAATAATGTATAAATATAATTATAGTTAAAATATATTAAATATATTATAAATAAAATTTATAATAAATTGAATATCTATAAATACGCATAATAAAATAAAATATATTGTTATATATATTTAATTTATAATTATAATAATTAATTAATATTACTATAAATAATGAGGAAAAAATTAATAATTATAAATTTATTTTTATTTATGATATTTAATAATGTATATTGTATTTATTTTTAAATACAATAATATATAATTTTTTATTTTTATTTTTATATTTTTATTTGATTATATAATATAATAATAAAAAAAGAAGTAAACGGTATCATCAAATTTGGTGATACATTTAGGGATATGAATTGGAGAGGAATAGTACAATTTTGATACTAAATTTGTGTTTTTGATGTATTGATTGAAGTTGCTGTAAGTAACGACGGTAGGATTGATGATGACATTTGGACTCTTGTGAAATATAGTATCTTCTGGTTCATTATGATATATCATTAATCAATAAAATAATGATACGGCAATAGTAAGATTGATATGGTTGAGTTTGCATATTCAATACCGAACACTCTTCCTTGTTTCCACTTTCCCGTTCTAATGAATAATTTTTCTGTCTAAAATTAATACGTAGTTAAAGGGTGTCAGTTTTATCCTCGAAAGAGAAAATAAAAATACTATGGAATCAAAGAGATGGTTTAGCGAGAGAAGCATAACCTGGTCCTTCAATTACCATTCTTCTTTTATAGCTCTTACATATATTATTATTCTTCTTCTTCTATAATGTTCACCAACCACTATTATTGGCCGCCTGTTGGTGATGACCACTATCATCTCCTTCCATAATTGCTAACGCAGGTCGCCATGGGTCGCCTTTATTGCTCGCGGCTCTTTCCTAAAATAATTCACCTTCAAGCATGGGCAGAGCAGGTCCAGTGTAGGCAGTTGCCCACACTAGGCCCAACACTAGGCCAAAAAATATATTAGTATATTATGATTTGATTAATTTGTGTGGATATTGTGAATTCTGAAACTGATATAAAATTAACAAAGCTGTCATATTACCCCAGTTACAAGGTAATGCATATATATTGATACCTACAAAAAAATTCAACAGTTTTAATTTATGAGTGACAAATATTAGTTGTGCAAATTAGTACAATATATACTTATACATTTTGCATTTACAAATTCCATGGTGATATTATTTTACACACTATCTCTATCTAAATAATAGATAGGTATATTGTTGATATTTCAATTTGTACAGTGGCAAGTATGACATTTCTAAAGAGTATTATTCTTTGTTGGATAAAATGCTGGATAGTATGATTGTCCATGTTTGTAGTCCACAACTCTCGGCTCCTCTTTCTCAATGTTCTTCATTTCATCACAATGCCTCATTTTGTTCCTCTTCATCTACAAGAATTGCTTCTTTAGGTTGCGTTTGGTTTCAGAATACAGAGACAGAAATAGGATTTCTTCTTTTGATTTTGAGAGACAGAGACAGAAATCATCAGAATTTCTGTCCACTATCAATGGGGACACTTGGAGACGGAGATAGAATTTCTACTCATCTCCGCTTCCGGCACCGTCACGCCGCCGTCCGGTCACCGCCGGCCGTCGGGCCGGGCGCGTTGGACACGCAGTTCGCCGGCGCTCCGGTCGGTGCCGGATTCCGACATTGTGACGGAAATCCGACCGGAATCCAACCAAAAACAGAGCCCTGCGCGCCTCAGCCACTGTCTCTGTATTACCAAAATCAAACACGATACAGAGACCATTGTAAATGCGTCCCTGTCTCTACTGTCTCTGTATTTCTGTATTTCTGTCTCTGTATTTCTGTATTTCTTAAACCAAACGCAGCCTTATTTCCTCATCATCCTCTAATTTACTAGAATGTCAACCCATTTCATAAAATTATGCTCTGAAATTGAAAAGATACTAATCTTCTCGCATGACAAAACACGACTAACATTCATAGATCTTTGGGAATGTGCATGCACTCAGATATTAGAATAGGCCCTGTACTTCATTACTCAAATTTTATATGTGAGATGTAAGCGTTATAAGATAATTGTGTCAACTAATTAGGAAGGCATACATCATAATCATAAAATTGAGTATGATTTATCTTGTCCTTTTTGTAGTTAAAATTTCACTAGGATATAATGTGGCAAATCTGAGAAATCTTTTCTTGTTCCAATTTATCCAAATAGATAGTTTTTTTTATATTAGGGAGGTTTATCCGGTTCGACAAACTTAGCAGGTTAGTTTTTATTTTACCATTTGGAGTTTAATTTTTATATCAATTTTTGTGCATCATATTGATGTGTTCTATTCTATTAGATAATAAAACATAGTTATTCCTTCATATGAGTTTTTTGTAGGGCACACTCAATATATATGTTATTTAGTTAATGTTAATGTTTAATTTTAAAGCATGCATAATTTTATGATTATAAAATTTAAATTTTATTTGACTTTATTAAATATATTATATTGTTGCCCACACTCGATCAATATCCTAGCTCCGCCCCTGCCTTCAAGCTAAATCTTCACCCATCTCATTCTAAGTTTCCCCAAGCCTGTGTCAGATGTCAAACACCACACGTTTAGAGCCCGTGCCCAAGGCACCAAGAACTACATGTTGATGCAATCATGCCCATGAGTCATAATTTTGATGGTTAACATCAGTGAAGTTGATAAGAGCAAAGTATGAAAAATCTCACTTGTGTATCAAGTGTGTAGGAAAGTCCCTACAGATAAGAAAACCGGATGTGAGACAAAGGAAATTAATCCAAGAAAGTCGAGAAGCAAACTTTTGACGAGAGAAAGTCCTTACAGATCAGAAGGCCAAATGTGAGGCAAATGAAGTCCATGAAAGTCGATAATCAAATTCTTGGTAAGAGAAGAAAGATCGAACGCATCACGGATTAGATACATAATAGGTAATTTAGATGAATTTAGTAAAAATTTTTATCAGTCGATTGATAATGATCACTACAACAAATTTGACTTTCCGCAGCTCGCAATTAAACTATCCGCAGCGCACATCGTGTGTTGCATAATTCTAAGCTGTTGAAAGTTATAATACATCGGCAGTGCGCGATGTGCGCGATCAACAAAATTAATATTCCGTCGTTAATATCATGATTTTAGGGTTCCCGATCTTTTTCTTTTCCTCATGCACGATTGAATTTTTTCTCTCAGCGAACTCAAGATTCAACTCCCGGCCAACTCTCCTCTTCTCCTGGCGAACTCTCCTCACAGTGTTCTCTTCTCCAGCCTTTCCTCCCGAATGGTATGGCCTTTCCTCTCAACACAGCTACGATTAAACATAGAAGTTAAAAGTGATAAAAGTTTTATATTACTTGAGAAAGCTAAGAGTTGAAATTTGCTCCATCATGCTAATTTCCATGGAGAGGAAAACAAACAATCTGTAACTTAGACAAGAAAGGTGAAAGGGCTATTTATTGATGTTCTGATTTTTCATATTACTTCATAATGGAATATATTTTCTCTGAACACAAATGACTGAAAAAAAATACTGAGTCAACCATTGTCTATTCAGTACATCTAGTTTCATGTGTATTCCCCTTTGAAATCTAAAATAAGAGTATGGGTACGATATTTTTTCCATTATTTTTTGGGGCTTTTCTTGATTGGACATTTCGCATCGATCGAGCAAAAGAACATTGACCTCTGTTTTTTCTCTGTGACATATTTGTGGTAGTAGAGATTTTTAGGGTGACCTCTGTTTTTTCTCTGGACATATTTGTGGTAGTAGAGATTTTTAGGGTGAGTGGTTTAGCTTTATGTTTTATTTTTCTTTTCTTTCTTTTGCCATTCAGATATACACGGTAGAAGCTGGTTCATCTGAGTAATCATCTGATTTGACCATGTTAAACACTTCTTTACCAAGGGTGGTTGGACGACCATTAATTTAATTGTCATGATCACAAGTAATGACATAGAATTGTTATGGTTTAATGAGATACACTTCTTTAATCATGTTTTAATAGTTTTCTACAAAATGTGTTCTTTGACATATATTTTTCAGCTCAGATATACATTTTACTGAATTGTCCAGAAGTCACGTCATATTTTGAGTGAGTATATATTTTATATTTTTTTAATTTCTTATATCGTAGCTATTTTGTATTATAATTTATTTTTTTGAAGGATTTTTCAACACTTATATTCTGAAATATCAGCACAAGACTTTGATCGATTTTGTGATGAAGAATTTGCACCATGGTTCAAATCATATGTAAGTAGTCAATCTTACTTGTATTATCATTTATACATATGTAAATTTTTAAATATATTTTTTTGATTTTAGGTTCATGATAATCAAGCTCACCTTGAGTAGGAATTTCTATTTTATCTTTCTCGAGGTCCAAAAGCATTGGTACACACTTGGTCAGCATATTTCAAAGATAGATTTATTTTTCATACTCAAGAATATGGAAAAGGAAACAGTACAATGAATAGTAGAGTATGTGTTCAGTCATCAGATAATGATAGAGGCAGTGCAAGCAATAATTTTTATGGTTTGCTGGATGAAATTATAGAGGTAGAATACCCTAGACCAGAAATGCGAGTTATTTTGTTTATGTATCGCTGGTTTGACCTTGTCAGAGGAATGAAGGTGCATCCACAGTCCACACTACAATTTTGTTGAAATAAATCATAAGAGATTTTATAAAAGATATGAACTATTTATGTTGGCACGACAAGTTATTCAGGTATTCTATATTTCATATCCTAGTTTGAGACGTGATAAAAATGATTGGTGGGTTGTTTGTAAAACTAAAGCACGGACAAAAATTGAAGAACGTTGGGAAGATATTGCATATCAACAGAGGAATGAAGATGCATCCACAGTCACACTACAATTTTGTTGAAATAAATCATAAGAGATTTTATAAAAGATATGAACTATTTATGTTGGCACGACAAGTTATTCAGGTATTCTATATTTCATATCCTAGTTTGAGACGTGATAAAAATGATTGGTGGGTTGTTTGTAAAACTAAAGCACGGACAAAAATTGAAGAACGTTGGGAAGATATTGCATATCAACAAGAGGAAGTTAGAAACACATTTGAGACTGAAGAATATATTATTTCAACATTACAAGATCCCAGCGGAATTATAATAAATGTGGATGCAAGTGAAATTAATAATAATGAATCAAACGACGACGACGACGACAATGACGATGACGATGACGATGATAATTATGGCAATGAAAATGAGGATTTTGATATTATATAAAAAATGAAATCTTTTAAAAATGGTAAGGAAATTTTTATGAGTAATTTAGTTTTATTCTGTGTTAAAATATTAATATAAAATATATTAATATGTGACCCGGTCATATGAACCGGTCCGTCCTAACTATCTATATATTGGCTGTAATCCTTGTTTATTTTCATACAGTTAATAAAGTTATTTTTCCGACATGGTATCAGAGCCCTAGGTTTTCTTTTTCCGCGTCGCTGCCTTCGCGGACATCCTCTGTCCACGCCGCCACGCTGCCTAGATATTCCTTCTTCGCCGCAATCAGCCGCTCCGTCTCCCGGCTCAGCCTCTCCCGCGGCCTCAATTCTAATGCCCGGTTAGGGCTGCTGATCGCGTGGAAGAAACCCTAGAGAAGGCTCTGCCCGTCGCGCCTTTCTTCGTGCTACTGCCCTGCCGCTGGATCTCGTCGTCACAGCACGGAGAATAAGCCCCTCCGCTGCGAGATCGCTGTCGACGCAATCCCTGCATCGACCTGTTTCCCTGGCTTTGGTCCTCGCGCTGGTGCTCCGAGCTCGAGAACAAGCACGAAGCCATCGTCGAAATCCGCCTCGACCGACTTCTGGTGCTCTGCAAGCTGACCGCAGCTACTTCTTTTCCTCTGCTGCCTCCTGCCAACGCTGCCGTGCCGCTGTTCATGCATCGCCGAGTGGAGATCAACGTCATCACTTTCCTCGATGTTGTTACTGCTGCCGTCTTCTTCACGCTTCCTGTCGAAAAGATTCTGAGGGAGTTCTTGGTCTGGATAAAGCAGAATCTTGGTTGGTCTACGAGGACCTGTTATGTTGACCATTGCATATATTCCTTTGACTATACTTGCTGTTCCAGTTGCAGTATTTAGTCTTGGTGGTGGATATCTATTTGGGTTTCCAATTGGCTTTCTTGCTCCCGCTGCCCTACTGCTCCCTTTTTCGCTCCGCCACGAAGTGATCCATCACTTGGCGGCCGCCTCCTTCGGGCTCTTCAGCCCCGTCGGGACCTTCACCACAGTCGGATTGAACACAGTTTCAGTTGGCGTTGCATCCTCTGCTCGATGCCGCGCGTCCATTTTTCGTTTCTGCCTCCTAGCAGACAGTCGACCACTGCAATGAATGCTTGCAAGGATGCTCAATCAGATAAGTCTGTTAGATGTCGTCGTTGTTCGAATGTAGATCATGCATACACTCTTTGCCCCAACATTGAGTGTCGTTATTGCCACCAAAAGGGTAATGTCCGTCAGAACTGTCCAAAACTGGGTCGCAGATCTTCTACAGCTGGCTCTTCCCCCTCCATGGCCGCCGTCACAAATGTTTTGCAGCCGCCTCAGTCCACTACTCCCACCCTCATGGATATCTATAAACTGCTCACTCAGGTTTTATCTACTAATCCTTCATTAGCCACCACATCAGGTAACCAACAATGGTTCTTAGATTCTGCTTGTTGCAACCATATGACCTCTAACATTAATCTATTACATTCTCTAAAACCTCTCACCACTTTGCCTCCCATTCACACTGCAAATGGTGCCCCCATGCATATCACACTTATTGGTCATGCCACTTCACCATCTCTTCAAGATGTCTACTACATTCCCCATTTAACATTAAACCTTGTTTCTATTGGTCAGTTGGTTGAGCAGGGACTTACTGTTATTTTCATGTCTTCTGGTGTACAGGTTTAGGATTCGCAGACGGGCCAGATTCTTAGGATGGGGCGCAAGAAGGGTTGCCTGTTTGAGCTTTGTTCCCTTCAACCCTTTTCTTCTATCTCTGCTGTCGTTTCTCCTTCTTCTATCTATCAGTGGCATCTCAGACTTGGGCATGCTTCATCACATAATCTCCGATCTCTTGCTGCTAAAGGTTTTTTTGATTCTATTAAATTTGAATCCTTTGATTGTGTGCATTGCAAGCTTGGCAAACAGCCAGCACTTTCTTTCTCAAATAATCATTCTATTGCTGATAAACCTTTTTCCCTAGTTCACTCAGATATTTGGGGACCCTCTCTTGTTGGTACGTTTAAAGTATATCGATATTTTGTAATCTTTGTTGATGATTATTCCCGATTTACTTGGATTTATTTTTTAAAAAATCGTTCTGAACTTGCCTCTACTTACTCCACTTTTGCAAAAATGATTCAAACACAATTCTCATGTCCTATTAAAACACTCCGCACTGACAATGCTTTGGAATATAATGATTCTACCTTTCTCAATTTTCTTTCTGCCCAGGGCACTGTTGTGCAGCGCTCATGTCCTTACACTTCACAACAAAATGGTAGGGCTGAACGTAAACACAGGCACATTCTAGATACTGTTCGTGCCATGCTTCTTTCTGCTTCGTGTCCTGATCGGTTTTGGGGAGAAGCTGCCCTTACTGCTGTCTATACAATCAATCGGATGGCTTCTTCTGTACTTCAGGATGTCATTCCTTACGAGAAGCTCTTTGGTAAGCCACCAGATTACTCCATTCTTCGTCCGTTTGGCTGTGTCAGTTTCGTCCACCTTCCCCCACATGAACGAAACAAATTGGAGCCTCAGAATCGTCTGTGTTGTTTGTTGGGATATGGGGTAGAACATAAGGGCTATCGTTGTTGGGATCCTGTGTCAAATCGAATTCGTATTTCTCGTCATGTCACCTTTTGGGAACATAAGATGTTCTCTTCTGAGTCCAAGTTTACCATTCCTTTCCAGACTGATTCCCCTTTCTTTGTTTTGGATCCATCTCCTTCTTTTGCAGGTCCCGAGCCCACACAGATTCCTGTTGACACTATCGATGCTTCCTCGGCACCAACTGATTCCCCTTTCTTTGTTTTGGATCCATCTCCTTCTTTTGCAGGTCCCGAGCTCACACAGATTCATGCTGTCACTGTCGATGCTTCCCCGTCACCTCAAGCTGACTCATCTGCGTCTCCTGAACAAGTATCTCAAGTCCCTGCTGCCACTGGTCGACGTTCAACCCGTATAAGTCGTCCTCCTGCTCATCTCCTTGATTACCATTGTTTCTCTGCCATTTTATCTAACCATGAGCCTAGGACCTTTCGTGAGGCAAACTGTGATCCATTGTGGCGTGAGGCTATGTCTGAGGAACTGCAGGCTCTTGAGAAGACTGGGACTTGGGAGATCGTTGATCTACCACCTGGCAAGAAACCTATTAACTGCAAATGAGTTTACAAGATCAAAACAAATTCTGATGGATCTGTTGAGCGCTACAAAGCTCGTCTCGTGGCCAGAGGTTTCTTACAGGAGTATGACATTGACTATGAAGAGACATTTGCTCCTGTTGCCCGTTTAACTTCTCTACGTTGTCTTTTGGCTATTGCTGCTGCTCGTCGATGGTCTCTTCACCAGTTGGATGTGAAGAACGCTTTTCTTCATGGAGATCTTTCTGAGGAGGTTTATATGAGTCCGCCGCCGGGTTCAGACATTTCGGGGAAGGTATGTAAGCTACGTCGTGCTCTTTATGGTCTAAAGCAAGCACCACGAGCTTGGTTCGTTAAGTTCAGCTCAGCACTTGTTCAGTATGGGTTTACTGCCTCTCCCTATGACTCTGCTTTATTCATTCGTCGCTCCTCATCCGGGATTATTATTCTATTATTATATGTTGATGATATGGTGATCACTGGAGACGATGTTTCTGGAATATCTGATTTGCAGACCTATCTTCATCAGCATTTTGATATGAAGAGTCTTGGTAAGCTGCGTTACTTTCTAGGTCTTGAGATTTCTGACACGGCAGATGGTATCTACTTGTCCCAGGCAAAATATGCTTCTGACCTCATCTCCCGTGCTGGCCTGACTGACAGCAAGACTGCCTCGACTCCACTTGAGGCAGACTGTCGTTTCACTCCTCTCGATGGTGCCCCTCTTGAGGACCCCACACTCTATCGTCAGTTAGTGGGCTCCCTGATATATTTGACAGTCACTCGTCCTGACATAGCTCATGCAGTTCACATCGTTAGTCAGTTTATGACTAGTCCCTGTACAGCTCATCACTCTGCTGTATTACGTATTCTCCGCTATGTTAAGGGCACTCTTCTACATGGTCTTCACTTCTCTGCTGATTCATCATTGGTACTCACTGGTTACTCTGATGCTGATTGGGCAGACGATCCCACTGACCGACGCTCCATCACTGGTTTTTGTTTCTTCTTGGGTGATTCTCTTATTTCCTGGCGAAGCAAGAAACAGACTGTCGTTTCTCGTTCCAGCGCTGAGTCAGAGTATCGTGCGCTTGCTGATTCTACTTCTGAGCTTCTTTGGATTCGACGACTTCTTTCTGATCTTGGCATTCCTCAACCGCCTGCCACCGATCTTCATTGTGATAGTCAGAGTGCCATTCATATTTCTCGAAATGATGTGTTTCATGAGCGCACTAAGCACATCGAGATCGATTGCCATTTTGTACGGCAGCATGTTAGTGCTGGCACTGTGCAATTGCGGTCTGTGTCTACCGAACATCAAATTGCAGATGTCTTCACCAAGTCTCTCTTGCCGGGTCGCTTCTCTGTGTTATTAAGCAAACTCAAGTTGATCTCTACTCTACCACCTTGAGTTTGAGGGGGGTGTTAAAATATTAATATAAAATATATTAATATGTGACCCGGTCATATGAACCGGTCCGTCCTAACTATCTATATATTGGCTGTAATCCTTGTTTATTTTCATACAGTTAATAAAGTTATTTTTCCGACATTCTGCATATTTATATAACTTGTTTCTTATTTACTTATTTATATACTGTCTTATTGTTAAATATTTATAATTAACAGTTACTTGTTTATATACTGTCTTATTGTTAAATATTTATAATTAACTGTTAATACACTGTATTTTTTCTTATAGGTTATTACAGGTGATATATATTTGCGTGTTGAGTTTTACACCTACTTATGTCGTACGTAGCACATATGGTAAGTTTTTTCATATTCCTCTTTATGTAATGAATATTTATTATTTTATCTCATAACAATTTTGTTTGAATGTTTCGCAGAGGTGATCATAAATGAAGTACTCCTGGACAGTCTGCTTCAGCACCTGGCACTGCAGGACCTTCCCATATACCTGGTCAGTCTCCTTCAGCACCTAGCGCTGTAGGACCTTCCCATGCACTTGGTCGGTCTCCTTCAGCATCTGGTACTACAGGACATTCGCATGCACCTTCGCCACCACAGTCGTCGCCTTTATAGTCTCTAGACCCTTCTCCTAGACAGTCCACTGCCGAGATGTAAATACTCGAGAGTTTATAGTCCCTCAAGGCGATTCGTAAGTATTTATCATTTTTTGGATATTCAGATTTTATTTTATTTAGGTTATTTAATAATGTTTGTCTGAAATTTTTGTATAGATTTCAAAATTTTGTACAAGTTATTTGTGAAATTAATAAAATTATGAATAACCATTGGGGAGAGGCTTCTATGACCCACACTAGCACTCCATCACCCATAAAAAATTTATGGTAGAATGAATTTAAAGTATATATTTTCTTTAATTGATATATCAAATTAATTTGAATATATCTAATCATTTGTTTTTTTCATTTTAGCGTGTATTTACTTGGGATCCATCAGAAGAAATGGAAATCAAGCAGATTTTTTAAAAAAAATGCAGGGATCATATTTGGCATATTCTAAATCATGCCAAGACTAGAGGCAAAAAATCACTGTGCATCACTGATGAAAATTAGACGAGGATCCTCGGTGTTTCAGAAATCGAGGAAAGTAAACAAAGAAGTCACCAGAACAGAGCAAATCAAACATTTAATTCTGGTGACTCATCTGCTACATATGCGGGATGCTTCATCAACATCGAGGAACACACACACAGATTAGTAATTTTTTTATAAATACTATATTATTAATTAAATTTAAATTATTATACTATTTCTAACAATGCTTTTTTAGGCTAAGGAGATGGGGAAGGAGCCACTTTTTATTGAGATATTTACCCGTACTTTTCAAAAAAAAGATAAGACTTGGAGTGGGCAGAGAGCTAGAGCGATAAAGGTTTGAATTTTAATATTTAACTTAATTGAATTCTAATAGTTATGTATCTTTTCTAACTTATTAAATGTATTTATATTTCAATACATGAAAAATATGATGAGCTCGAGCTAGCACAGAGAAGTTCAAGTGCTAGTGATAATGCTGATGGATCTGAGCCCTCCGTTGGGAATGACTTGAGTATCTAGTTAGAAGCGAGTGGAGGAACTAAGGGGGAAGAGGATATTGGGAATGGGTTCTCTGAGTAGAACTCATCAAGTTCCTGGCACAGCTTCTTCCACCCCACCAGCAATGAGGGCGCAAATTGTTGGGATCGACCCAGTGTAATGCGGGTGTTTACACGTTTCGCAAATGTGCGCAGTGAAAATAAACAAATAATTACAGCTAATTATCACAACAACATATGCATACAAAATAGGAAATAACATGTACAAGGCATGGTAGAAAATTAAAATTTTCTTAATAATAAATTATTCTACGCCTACAAATAAAATTTCTAGAATAAAAGATTATTCTCCACGTACGTCTTTGATAACGTTTGAATGGTGTTGGCATCAATCGAGTGGTCCTCGTCGGAGTCCCGCCTCTACTGGTAATCCACGCGAAGCTCCTGTCTGGACGGCTCGAGCGGCCACGAGTCACGTCATCATCTTCGGTACCAGCCGATGATCGATGACGATCGAATCGAGGGAAGCCTTATTCTGAAAACCACGCAATAACGTTTGTCGTGATCGTTCCGGGGCTTTCTAACTATCATCGAGAATCATATTCCTGATGTAGTTTATCGGTGGTCAACCGTTGACCGCCGATTATGACAAACAACCGAAAACTCTTTCCAATAATGATGATTAAATAATATTCTGACAACGATTTCATAAATTGCTTCGAGAAAAGAAAAACAAAACAAGGTTTCTTCTTTCCTCTCCCATACAACCACGACCACAAAAATCAGAGAATACAATTTTCTCTCCTCTCCCACGCGACCAAAATAGAGGAACCAGCAGATCTCTGGTTTCTCCGGCCACCTCCTCCTCCTCTCCCGCATGGCTGAAACAGAGCCAAAGAACTGAAGAAGAAGAACATTGAAAACAGATCTTCCTGCTTCTTCTCTTGGATGAAGAAGAACAAGTCTTCTTCTTCCTCTCCGGTGGCAGTGAACAGGGCAATCCGGTGGCAGTGAGTAGAGCAAGCGATTGCTCTCCGACGTTGCATCTCCTGGACGAAGAAGCTTCTTCTTCCTCTCCGGCGGCAGTGAGCAGAGCAAGCGACTGATCGGAGTAGGGGATGGCAGGCGTTGCCCTCTTCAACGTGGCTGAAAACCTCGCTTCTTCAGAGGCCTCCCAGCAGCGCAGACGGCGAGTGGAGATGGTCGGCCACCAGCCGAGCAGGCAAGTAGTGATCGGCGAAACTCTTTGCTTCTCCAGCGGCCTCCCATCAACGCTCAATCTAGAGTTCTCCACCTCCACACTGCCGGTGACGAACGACGACTGGCAAGCAGACATTGTCGGCCACCAGTTGAACAGGCAAGTAGCGGTCGACCAAGGCTGTGGTGGAGCAGGGGAGCGCTAAGGTTTGGGCAGCATTTTCGCGAGGAAGAAGAACAAAGAGCCCAACTCTGTTTTGTCGCGCCGTGGCGAAGAGTCAATGGGGCTAACTGGAATTTATCATTTTTTTATAGGAGCAAAATTGTGATCCTATTTATTTGAGGAGCTACAGTTATCGAGCTTTGCGGTGCGGGTGGAAAAAGAAACCCGATAACTCGAAAAACCCTAAATCTGTTTGAACCGGAGAATACCAAAACAAACCGGACCGAATTAGTTCTTGGTTCACTTGGTTCAATAACCAAACGACCTCCGATTTGATTCAAACTAGTTTTGTTCATTTCATCTTCACAAGACGAAGTTTTTCATCTATTCCATTTTGCCAAAATCTCTTCCATCATGAGCCAAACCAAGTTGCTTCAATTTTGATTCAAAACTGAATCATTTAGTTCAATAACCAAATGACTACTGATTTGAACGAAATTAGTTTCATTTCGTTTTGTCTTCGTAAGATGAATTCCATCATATTATCCTTTGTCCGATCCAACCAGACTTTATTTCTCTCATTCTGAGAATCCAATTCTCAAACTTATTTTAAGTCCTTCGGAGAACTTGTAGTGCGTGTGACCCAATAGGTTCCCGGCTATGTTGGTTGTCTGTAATTAACAATTAATTACGGAACGATCATGAGTGGCACCTAGTAGTACATCATGATCCCCAATTGATCAGAAAATCAACGATTGATTCCAAAACATGTTCTAAACCCTTCAGCAGCTACACTGAATCGTGTCTCGTTCCTTTCACCGTCTTATACCCGTTTGTTTCAGGACATGGTCTATGTGTCGGTCCCCACTAGGCTGACTACGTCACACTTAGCCCAAGCTGCTTTCTTGTCCTGTGAATTCAAGTGACTTGTATATGTGTCCAAGAGTACCGTACTCTTAACATGCAATGCTTTGGCCAAAGACTTTTAATAACAATTCTGACAAGCGGCCGCAAGGTATACGTCTCCTTTTTCAAGGAGCGGTGAATCCTCTGTGGGCTATTCAAACACCTTCGGGCACTTCGACTTATACCCAATCATCTCGGGTCCACACCTCCTCGGAGATATTTACTTAAGATGTCAAAGTATAAGCCTCCGTGACCAAGGTGACTTGAATACCGCAAGTCAAAGGAAACTCACACTTAAGCTGCACTGAGATCTTCATTGACATATATATCGAACCATATGAAGTCTCAAAGCAGGTCACTTCAATGAAATAATTACCTTTAACCAGCATCCACGTTTAACTCTCAACATCTAATGTCGATAGTAGTGAGATCAACTGCTTAGCTAATTAAGGAGTTCAAAACATGCTAGTCTTGATAGAATCGATGACGTCTGTGCTCATCAATTCCTCGATTAGGGATAACTTCAATACATTCATAATTGCACATGTAGAGATGCTCACGAGTTGTGATCCAATCACAAATTCTCTCATACTATGAATCATATTGCAGACATTCAATATTTGAGTTTAAGATCTAATCAAACACATACAGAATGTGCACTCAAATAATGAATTGATATTTATCCAATAAATAGTATAACTGTAAGGCGATTGCCTTAGGACACCTCTCAAATCTAACACAAATAGACAACCTAACTGAAAAAATCTCTCATTTAAAGGCATAATTTTGCAAAGAGATGAAGAAATGAGAAAAATGCTCAGACAACAGGATTTTATTATGCGTCATCTTCAGTTAGGCTCCGCTCGGAGTCAGCTTCCTCCTGTTTCTGGTGATGACGGTGACGACGATGATGACGATAATGACGGCGATTCTTCATAGCCTAGTTGTGTATCAATATAATTTGTTTTCACAATTGGTATTGCTTTAATTTTTTTTTCTATTTATAAATCTTTTATTTTTTATTGATTAATATTGTTATTTTATTTCGAACAGAGTTGATGAAACTAAGGATGACTAAGAGATAAGTTTTTACATATTATACTTTATTTGTATAAAATAATATTATATTAATTTTATTTTCTAATGTAGGAAAAGAAAAAGAATCTTCGATAGAGAAAAGAGTGAAGCAGAAAATATTATCCAAGACCGATGTCGTACACGGTGATACTTTTTGTTTCTTATCATTCGGAGACTTTATTATTGATATGTTTTTTATTATCGATAGATATGATGTTTTGACATTTTATTATACGTTTGGAAGATGTATTGGATAGTTTGATACTTTATTATATCTTTAGAGATGATATTGTATGTATGATTATGAATGTTAAAATTAGGATATGTTTGTTGTATTGTTTGCTAATTAGGATGTGTTTATTTGTTAATATATGAGTGTTTGTGATATAGGATGTGATATAATGATTGGTTGTGATGTTTGATTTCTTATAGAACGAATTGGAGGTATGTAACAAGATTTAGATTTGGAACGAATGAATTGAATCTGTGAAAATTTTTCAGGGTTTGCGATGAAATTTACGACGAAAATAGATTTGTCACAAATGTATCAAAATTTTACTATTCTATCATAAGATTGGCGATGAAATTGTATTTTCGTCATCAATTTTACGATGAAACTGTGTTTTAGTCGCCAAATTGGCGACGAACAATCACTTTCGTCTTAAATTGGCAACGAAAATGCACTTTCGTTGCCAAATTGGCGACGAACAAGTTTTTGTCACCAATTTGACAACGAAATCAAGAATTTGTCGCAAACTGTGGCGACGAACATATAATTTTGTGGCCAAATTTTGCGTAGAAATTTTATTTTACTTGTCTACCTTGGCGACGAAAATAGAGATTCATCGTCAAATTTGGAGATGAAAAATATTTTTTGTCGCTATATTTGCAACGAATTAGTAGTTTTTCCTCCCATAAGTTTGCGACAAGTTATTTGCAATGAAAAAATTTTCGTCGAAAAAATATTTTGCAACAAAATTTTTTTGTATTTTCATCGTAAAATTCATCGCAAAAGGGCTGTATTTTTGTAGTGCATGAGTTAACGACGGAAATAATAATCCTTGCCATTTTAACAACGGAATCATTATTTCTATCGCTAATGGTTAATTTAGCGATGGAAATTTATTTCTATCTCTAATTTAGAGACAGAAATAATATTCCGTTGCTATTTAGCGACGAAAATAATATTTAGCAGCAGAATATTAATTCCGTCGCTATCATAGCGATGAAATATTATTTTCATTGCTAATTTAGCAACAAAATTAATATTCGGTCGTTACTATCATGATTTTAGGGTTCCCGATCTTTTTCTTTTCCCCGTGCACGATTGGATTTTTTCTCTAGGTGAACTCAAGATTCGGCTCCTGGCAAACTCTCCTCGTAGTGTTATCTTCTCCGGCCTTTCCTCCCGAATGGAAGGCCTTTCCTCTCGGCACGGCTATGGTTAAACATAGATGTTCTGATTTTTCATATTACTTCATAATGGAATATATTTTCTCTGAACACAAATGACTGAAAAAAATATAGAGACGACCATTGTCTATGGTGGTTCAGTACATCTAGTTTCGTGTGTATTCCCCTTTGAAATCTGAAATAAGAGTATGGGTACGACATTTTTCCCATTATTTTTTGAGGCTTTTCTTGATTGGGCATTTCGCATCGATTGAGCAAAAGAACATTTACCTCTGTTTTTTCTCTGTGACATATTTGTGCTAGTAGAGATTTTTAGGGTGAGTGGTTTAGCTTTATGTTTTATTTTTCTTTTCTTTCTTTTGCCGTTCAAAAAAAATGATAATCCCAGTCAGTCTCATGGACTCAATCCTTGAGGGTGGCCGTTTTCCCAGGGTAAATCGGGAAGCGCATACGACGGTCAATCCAGATGTCCAGCATCCTTTGATTGCGTTCCCCATTTGGATGAAAATTCTTACAAATACGCCGTAGCTGGGGATTGCATGGGTCCCTGAGTCACAACTCGAATGTCCTACAATTGCACCATTATCCCGGGGACTTCTTTTGCCGTTCAGATATACACGATAGAAGTAGGTTCATCTGAGTAATCATCTGATTTGACCATCTTAAATACTTCTTTACCCAGGGTGATTGGACAACCATTAATTTAATATTGTCATGATCACAAGTAATGACATAGAATTGTTGTTTAATGAGATATATACACTTCTTTAATAATGTTTTAATATTTTTCTGCAAAATATGTTCTCTGGGCGTGTTTAATTAGTTTTACATATTATTTAATATGTATTTAATTTTACATATTATATCTATTCAATGGAAATTTTCTAATGCGACTACATCTAAAGTCTTGTCCTAACGACTATCCCATTGTCCTTTTTCTTTTCAGATACCTTTCCCCTTTAACAACCAATTATACAAGTAATATAAAATGAATATAAGATACAAATAGAAATTAAAGCAAATTAACTTTACAATGAGAATTTTATTTTGGATGCTTCTTTGTCGTTTTGGAATATCTCTTGATGATATGAAATGTAATAACACTTCGCTTCTAACCCCTCAAAAATTGGCACCGTCAATTTGCTTTAAAATCCTCTTTTATAGGGTTGCATTTCAGTTGATTTCCACCTAACAATCGATTATTTATCATCACCAATCGATTATTACGTCGGATTCGATCATTTAAATCTATAGAACAATTTTTTTTTACTTGACCAACTGATTACATCAATTGAACTAGCCAATCCATTCCACAACATTGTGTTTGTTGATAGCAATCAATTGCTCAAGCAACAAATCCCCTTTAAATCCTAAATTTTGAGTTTAAGGTTACCAATCGATTGTTCTATCTTATCAATCGATTGATCAAGTAGTAAACTCCATTTAAATCTTGAATTCTAAGTTTATAGTTTACTAATCGATTGTTGAATGAGATTTGCAATAAATTCCCTTTTGAAATTTAGGGTTTACCGATCGATAACTAATTAATATTTGCTTCTTTAATTAAAATAAATAATTTTAAAATATTCTGAAGTAAAATTTTTACCTCATCAGTATCATTCTGATCAAATTATTTATTTCTTTTAATTATATATTTTTCATAAAATTTTGATTTTTTATTGATTTTATTTGTAATTTCTTTGAAAAAAAATCACAACAAATGTACATATATTTTCTCAATAATCATTAAAACTGATCTAATATAATAACAATATTCAAATATTTATATCATAAATATTTACTAATAGTATTAAAGTGGTCATTTTTTATTGTATATAATTAAAAAAACTAACATTTTGCTTTGAGTTGAATAAACGAGGAACTCTGTTCTTATCCAGAAAAAGGAAGAAAGAGCCTTTGAAAATATCATTGCCGAGAGAGAGAGAGGAAGAATACAACTATACAAGGTCACTATGCAAAAAAGGGATAAACGATTAGACTTTAAAAAATAAAATTTACAATTAAAAAATTTACGATAAATAAAATAAAATAAACTAAAATTAAAACATTTTTTAAGATTATTTAAAATTAAAAGTGAACTTTTTTATTTAAAAATTATTATAATTAATATTAAAACTTATACATTATGACCCAATCAAATTGAGAGAATACAAGAAAAAAATCAATGGGAGAATAAGTTGGTATTAAATGCAAAAGGGTCTCAGCTACAAAATTATATGTGGAAATATTACCTTGTCCAAAGAATAGATATTCTCTACTTTTATTTTAGCTTAATTACTTTAAAATATTATAGGTATTTTTGACCCAAAAAATATTTTAGCGATTTTATTTTATTCATTTAATTTTATAAGATTTTACTTACAGGGTTTTCATGATGATCATCATAATCATTCTATCGCTACTTGCTGTGCTTGCTACTAAAATTGCATGTCATATATTTAATTATTTGTTCTACTAATCTTTAGATCTCTTTTTCTTTTAAAGTTTTTTCCTCCAAAATTTAGATTCAAAATTAATATAACAAGACATGATAAAGTTAGAAAGTTCAAACTTGAAGAAAAATGGTGTCTGTTAAAAATTATAAGGGGAGAAGGTTTTATCCTTCCCTCCACGATACATTCAGGATTGAGGCGATGGGTTCGATCCCGCCCCCACGGGCTTGCTCACATGGTTAGCGCAGGGCAGTTGCTTACAATGAGGCGATGGGTTCGATCCCTCCCCTGCGCTAGCCATGACATTCAGGATTGTGGGGCCGGGACTAGGGGGCCGCTATCCTTCGGATTGGCAACAAAAATGATAAGTTTGACTGTATACCTTATCACTCTATACAACTCAAAGTGAAAAATAGAGAAACAAGAGAGTATGATATTAAGATACAATTAAAGTTTCATATTAAAAATATATGGAAAAGATCTTGGGATTATAAGATAAAAGATATCTATATTAGTATGAGACCTTTTGGATAAATCTCAAAAACAAAACTATGAAAGCTTGAATCCAAAATTGACAATATCATACCATACTTAAGAAACGCAAATTGAACCAATTCTTTTACTACCTTCAAATCTTAGAATGTAGCACAAATCATGGAACTTGTTGGGTTGCAAGGGTGCAAATATAGTCCCACATCTAAAACACATGGAACTTTTTGGGAGAGCCCAAGAACAAAATCATGAGAGTTTAGGTCTAAAGTAGACAATATCATATCATTATGAAGATATTTTTATTCCATCAATTTTAATAGAACTATAGTTGATAGAGTTGGTTTTGTCATATTAGATGATCTAACTCTAGTTGTGACCTTCTACTGATTCTCTCATATAATTAAGAGAGCTTCTACTAAGTATACGTATAATGTCACATCTCCCTGAAACCATGATTTCATGCCTGTTATAGTTTTAGAAAACTCAAACTAGCTCTCCTTTTACATAAGAATGCAAAATGTCACCAGAAATGAGCTGAAATTCTTCTAAATAGAATTGTGTATTGTGTGCACACTTTTTTTCAAAATTTTGTTTTATATGTATTACTTTGATCAACCAATTTGTTGTCATCTCTTCGAAATGAAGAAATAGAATATACCTTAATGACTCATTATTTATATGGAGGTATACTTTTTACAATTGTTGGCCTATTTTGAAATTTAAAAAATGCACAACAAAATTTGCGAATAGGAATTTTTTAAAATTATCTTCAATGCCCATCTGGAATCTTCAACATCATGAAAAAAGTGAGTCCTTTCTAATTGCTACAGATCTTACGGTTAGGATACAATATAATCAAAAATTTCACATTGAAAATATATAAAAAAGATTTTGAGTTATACAATGGAGATATCTATATTGATATGAGACCTTTTGGATAAGCTCAAAAATAAAATCATGAGAGTATAGGTCCAAAATAGACAATATCATACCGTTTTGGAGATATATATGAATTTCATTAAATCTAACAGTGATATTAGAGTATGATCTATGTGGTATCATGTAAGGATCCTCACAAAGAAATGATTCGGGACTCTTAATAAGGGGTCCATTGGGACCGTTAAAGAGGCGGATCCATTAGAATCCGGATCAATAAGGAGTCCATTGGGACCGTTAAGAAGGGGTTCTTAGTGGTCCTTTGTTTAAAAGGTATATTGTTGGAATACAATCAAAAGTCTCACATTGAAAATACATAGAAAAAATCTTGGATTATAAGATGGAGATATCTATATTGATATGATGCCTTTTAGGTAAGCCCAAAAATAAAACAAACCATGAGAGCATGTTCCCAAAATAAACAATATCATATCATTTTAAAAATATATATCAATTCCACCTGTTCTAACACTTGCTAGATCTGTTGAGTGCATTCTGAATGCAAGAATTCCTCTGCTTAAATACATTAGCAGGCAGGATAATATTTCTTTTGATGTCTCCACTAACGATCATCGTGGTGTAATGAAGTCCAACGTTCTCAAATGGCTATCTGAAATAGATGACCGTTTTCACGACATAGTTTTAGTGGTAACCATTCGTTGTAAGAATTTTTTAATGCTGTTATTAGATTCCTTTGTGATGTGACTCCATTCCTTTTCTCAGCTGAAGGAGTGGGCTAAAGCATAAGATATCAATGATCCCAAAGTCTGGGAGTTTAAGTTCGTATGCCCTATTTGTTGGTTATCTTCCATTTTCAAGTAAAGTTGGAGTCTGATTCTTTTATGATTTTTCTTGATGCAATATCAGCTATCAAATTCTTTTGTAGAATCATTCGTGTGGTTTGGTTATAATTAAGACAGCTTATGTTTTGTTTTACTTTTTCTTTACCAGACATGTGAACCACCAATTTTCCCACCACTACAAGCAATAATTAACGAAGAAAGAATTTCTCATCGAGGTGTGTATCTTCTAGAGCCTTGTAACATCTTTATTTCTTAGCCAAAACTCTCTTGCTCAACTTTTGCTGTCCTTTTTCGACAAGGTGCGGTCTTTTAGATTCATATCTTGACCTTATAGAGTTTTTCGATTAACTGTTAACTGTTTAGTTATCGTTGCTGCATTTGGTGTTAAGTTATTTCATATCAAGGTTGTTCAAATTGTCAGATTTAGCAAACACATGCATTACTTAGTGTATGATTATTGCACTGATGAATGAATTTTGGCATTGCCTGAGTGCCTTCTGGTCGGCTTAGTTAGGTCCGATGCTTACTGATCTGGTACCGTGTGGCTCGATAAGAGTTAATCGAGGCTGGGCTTAACTCTCTTAAGGTCTAGCGAGTTTGTGCTGTGCATGACTTGTCTCCACATTTGATGAACCAAATGGAGGTTTGGTCTCTAAGCTAGCTTTCTTATCTTATAAATTAAAATTATTTTTTAAATTTTTTCCTAAATTGAATTCGCTATAAAGTCACAAAGTACTTAATTAGTTATTAAATGATATTTTTGTACTCATAAATTTCTTTTGAAAAATGAAGTTTGATTTTTTGTGAGTTTTTTTTGACAAAATAATCATGTGTTTCGGTTGAGATCATAGGACTGATTGACTCCTTGTAACATAATAGCAGAGTACTCTTGGTAGGTCAAACATGAGTTAGGTTGGCTCCTATCGGATTAGTTTTTGCTGAGTTAACTTTTATCATGTTGGCTTCTGTCAGATCTAATCGAACGGGTTCTTGGCAAGTTGAGTAGTGCAAGGGTTTCAAGACATCTAGTGAGCAAACGTCTAGTTTTGATGAAGGTTTTTGACGACGATGAAAGCTTTAGGAAAGTTGAGAATAACAAAAAGAGTTATAAGCGAAATCAAGGTGGACTTTGGTGAAATCCCTCCAACCCTCAAGCGAAGCCTCGACAATAAAAATAAAATAGTGGAAAAGAAAGTATACTAATAGAAGAAAAATATTTTGTCTGCGTACTTATATTCGTGTATATGGACACCTTTTTATACGATCTTAAGAGAGTGGAAAAAATCTTCATTGGACACTCCGCGCACTTTCCGTGCCCCCACGTTTTTAGATTGAGTCCACACTATGTCTTACACATTTGTCTATGTTATGAGAATGTGTTTATGCCACGTCTCCTGCTCGTTTGCCCATCTAATTGAGTCTCTCATCGAACTTAGCTTAGGTCGGACTATGGTCCCCCATCTTTCGGTATGTTAGCCTGATCTAGGCTCGGTCTAATCCCAACTAACTTGATTCGAGCTCAGATGTGAGTTGGGCTGGTAGGAGTTGAGCTCAATTGTGAGTCAAACTGACTTGAGTCGAACTCAATTTTGAATCAGGCTGAGTTGATCCGAGCTCAATTTTAAATCGGGACTTAATTCTATATTGACTAAGTCATGGGCCTGCCTCAGGCTCCGCCGTCTCCGCCCTATCAAATCATTCAAAGACGATACGATTGAAGGAGTGTGGATAGCCGTGTGATTCGTAAATATTGTTAATAAAAAAATATAATCCATTTTGAAAAGTCTTTAAAATCGATAAAATCCTCTTTTGCATTCCAACGACGTTGTCAAATTTAAAACGCACAGTTGAATACAGTTGAATGGACCATGGACCATCCCGATATACCTACCCAATTTGAATGTGGACCATCCCTATATACCTACCCCAGTTTAAATGTCAACCATATTTCTTAATTATTTTTTTTCTACATTTCCTATAAAAATAAATAAATAAATAGGTAAAAAAATCGCCCCGCTCCCTTATTATAATAGGTATAACAATTATGACGTTGTTACATTTATAAAGTGATTTAATTAATTTAAAATATTTTAAATAAATTAATAAATAATATTTTAATTTTAATTAAATTGAATTAATTAATTTTAATATTTTATAATAATTTTAACACAATAATGAATTTATTTTCTCATATATATTTTATGAAATTAAATTAAGTTAAAATAATTTTTTAAATATATTATAAACTTATTCGGAACAGAAAAATGGACAATTGAATTTAGTTTTTTATTATTGTACCATAATAGTACGACTAGAATTAAGACCCGTGTCAAAAATAATTGCGTTGAGTTTTCGACCCTTTCTCATATATGCTTCTAGAATAAAAAATATATTAAATGATAATAAGAAATGTCCTTATTATATATAGATATATATATGCGCCTTAACTTCTCGTGATTCTGCACAGAACTCCTCTCTCTCCTTATTCTCAACTGGAAGTTCCTTTCCGAAAATAGAAGCATGAGCAGCTCCATTGACACAAACAGATGGTCTCTCGCCGGGACGACTGCTCTGGTCACCGGAGGCTCCAAGGGAATCGGGTACTTCCTCGAATACTCCATCAATTTTTTTTTAATCTATTTTTACATACTCATCGATCAAGCTTTAGGTATGCAATCGTCGAGGAGCTCGCCAGACTTGGATCGGCGGTGCACACTTGCGCCCGCAGCGAAGCAGATCTAGAGAAGTGCCTGCAGCAATGGCGCGGTTCGAATCTCAAAGTCACCGGATCTGTCTGCGACGTATCGTCCCCGATCGAGAGAGAGAAGCTCATGGAGACGGTGAAGTCCCAATTCGACGGGAAGCTCAACATTCTGGTATATATTTATTCCCCCTTTTCTTTTCCTCCCCCTTAATTAAACCCTAAATCAAATCTTAATCTTCTTCGTTTTGCAGGTTAACAATGCAGGGACGGGGGTCTACAAACCAATGGTGGAGCAAACCCTGGAGGATTTCAAGTTCGTGATCAGCACAAACCTGGAATCGGCGTTCCACTTGTGTCAACTCGCTTACCCTCTCCTCAGGGCTTCTGGAAGCGGCAGTGTTGTGTTCAACAGCTCCATGTCTGGCTTGGTTGGCCAAAATAATCTGTCTGTGTATGCATCAACCAAAGGTACTTCTTGCACATTGTTGATTGAATTTGCTCGAATCATTTGGAAGATGCATGAACTATTTTCTTATATTTTCTTTCTTCTTCTTCTTCTCCATTTGATTAGGAGCAATAAATCAACTGACGAGAACTCTTGCTTGTGAATGGGCCAAAGATAACATTAGAACAAACAGTGTAGCTCCAGGGTACATAAAAACACCACTCAGCGAGCCTGTAAGTGAACACAGCTTCTTGTTATCTAGAAAATTAAGAAAGGATTACCGGCGAGAGAAAAAATTAATATAATTTTAGCTGATGAATATAATATGGATTTGTTTGTTGTGTTGTGGCAGTTGATGCAAAACGAGGAATTTATTGCGGGGGAGAATCATCGCGTGCCTCTCGGGCGTATGGGGGATCCGGAGGATGTGTCCGGCGTCGTGGCCTTCCTTTGCCTCCCTCCGTCTTGTTACATTAATGGTCAGGTCATCGTCATCGACGGAGGTCGAATTGTCAACGGAAATCACTAAGTAGTTATAAGCTATATATGGAGATCGTTGAATAATATGTTGTTTGGAATGCGTGTTGAAAAATCTTGAATAAGATGGTATTGGTGTTGAACTCTTCGTTTAAGTTCTTGTATGGAGAATTATATTAAAGCCTTGTCACTATGATCTGCATGGCAATAATTTAGAATAAAAATTTGTGTTTCGAATGTCATGGAGCTAAAATATTTTTATATTTTTGTGAAGACCTTGTTGAATTTTTTATTAGTACATTATAAAAATATATAATTTAGATGTTCAACTTTATTATATTGTTATTTATTTTCTTAAATGGTGAACCACTTACAACACTCATGACGACTTTGATGAGCGTATTGTAGATTTTCAATGCAATCCATATTGATGGTATATCAAGAGATTATAAGTAAAATAATTAAAAATAAAATTGACTCTTTTAATAAACCAACTAAAGTTGGAATTTGTGGGTGTATGTGTGTGTTTTTTTGGACTAAATAAACAAGATACAATTGAATTGAAGGAATAGATTCCGTAGATATATAGCCACGTGATGCAAAAAAAATATATATTAATAAATCCCCCACGTGTGCAAAAATATTTTAAAAAATAAATAAGAGAATTAGTATTTCAATAGCAATAGCAATAAATATTTTAGAGATTAATTTCTAAATATATATAAATTACATTTTAAATTTACACGTAGATGAATATGTCGGTTTGCCTGATCAATTGGACAAAATTTGGACAACTAAATTATATTTAAAAAATGAATAAAAAATATAATCCATTTTGAAAAGTCTTTAAAGTAATTAAATAAATAGCTCCTTTGAATTATTCCCATGACGTTTCCAAATTAAATATTTTTTAGCCAAATCACATGTATTCATTAAGGAGAGTCCGTACATCATATATGTTTTTAGATGCAACTTGACAAACCAACTTGGTAGGAAGCTTTTATCCATTCGAATGTCAATAGAAGAAGACAGGGCGACTTTTCAACTAGCAGCACTTTCAGTTGAACAACCAACCTCCTATTATCAATACCTGCCCCAATTTTAACAACCAGCCTCCTATAAATACCTACCCCAATTTTAATGTCCTATCACCCATATTTATTAATTATTCTTTCCGTACAATTCGTGTTAAAAATAAATAAATATGAGGAAAAAAATCGTCCTAGCACCGCAAAGGACGCTTCTGTATTACGGTAGGTATAACAATTATGACGTCCTTACTATAAGAGTTATAAAGTGATTTTAATTACATTAAAATAATTTTGACAAATTAATAAAAAAATATTTTAATATAATAATAATTTTAAATGAATTTAATCAGTTTATTTTAATATTTTATAATCATTTTAAATGAAATTAATAAGTTTATTTTAATATTTTATAATCAGTTTATAATATATATATAAAGTATTATTTTATCAAAAACTATTTAGTAACTTAGCTAAAATTATTAAAATCTGTTAATTTAAATTATTAATTGTTGTAATAGTTATAACAACTAGGAGGTTGATAGGTGATTTTAACTAATATGAAATAATTTTAATAAGTGGATAATATTTTTATTTTAATTAAATTGAGCTAATTTATTTTAATATTTTATAATAATTTTTATAAAATAGTATTCTATATTTATTTTTTTATATACCTTTTATAAATTATAAAATTATAAAAATTATATATATCTCAATTTATGTTGTGTAATCTATGAGAGAATGATTACACATGACTTCTATAAAAATTATAATCTAAATAGAGAGTTATGAGTTTTTTAAATTGATACCGGCCGTATCCTATGAAATGGTCATATCAGAATATAGAAAAGTTTATTGGTAGATTATGAACAATCAATTGATGGTGATAAATATACTATGATAAATTTAAAAATTAATTAATGTACTCCATTATTTATCTAGTACGATGTACTCGATTATTTATCGATCGTTTATCAATCTTGCGTGGAGAATTATATCCAAAGCCTTGTCACTGTGAGCTTAATTTATGGCAATAATTTATGGTAAAAATTGGTGTTTTAAATGTTATTGAGCCATTTTTCGATGAACGTGTCTTAATTTGTTGACGAGTATATTTTGACATAACAGTAAAATTGTTGAAAATATTGATGTGTTATAATTGTGACATATAATTTTTTAATACTTTTAGGGAATAATTATTTGGTATCGTATATTGAATAAGAAGTGTTTGATAAAATTAATAATGAAATTATTATTCAATATTTTTAAAGTATAAAATTTTGAAAAGTGTTGTTGTAAAACATATGAAGTTAATATATAATTTTTATTATATATTTTGTATCGTATATTTTTTTTTAATTTATTGAATTCGTCTCTCCTAATTGAAAATCTTGACTATGCCACTGTCATCGCCGTTCCTTTTTGAGGAAGGCTCGCTGGGGGCTAGCTGTAGCAATGGCTCCTCGGTCTCATAAATAGGAAGGCTGACAAATAGTACGAACTTGGCGTTGCCATCATTCCTTCGTGTGGAAGGCTCGTTGGAGGTGGCAGGCGGCTCGCTGGAGGTGGTAGGTGGCTCGACGGGTGCACGATCGCATGTGTGAGGTACAATTGTGTGAGGTTTTTTTTTTAACTTAGGTTTTTTATTAAAATTTTGATTGATTGAATCTATCAATTGTAGGGTCCAAAAGGATGTCTGTATCTCCACAATGGCATGATATTGTCCACTTTGGGCCTAAGCCCTCATGGCTTTGCTCTTGGGCTCTTCCCAAAAGGCATCATCCCAATGGAGATATCTTTCATCCTTTTAAACCCATGATCTTTTCCATGTGTTATAGATGTGGGACTATATTTGCACCTTTGCAACCCAACAATCCCCCCCTCAAACAAAGGACCACAGGCCCCCCTCAAACGGAAAGCTTCCGTTTGATGTCTGAATCCTCGACCCACCAGGACTTCCTGCCCAGTCGCAACCAGGACTTCATGCCCCTCAGTCCACTCGACCTACTAGGACTTCCTGCCCAGCCGCAACCAGGACTTCCTGCCCCTCGGTCCACTCGACTTACTAGGACTTCCTGCCCAACCGCAACCAGGACTTCCTGCCCCTCGGTCCACTCGACCTACTAGGACTTCCTGCCCAGCCGCAACCAGGACTTCCTGCCCCTCGGTCCACTCGACCTACTAGGACTTCCTGCCCAGCCGCAACCAGGACTTCCTGCCCCTCGGTCCACTCGACCTACTAGGACTTCCTGCCCAGTGTCTGGTCCTCTTGATTCAAACACGGGAGCCCCTACTTCCTTTGTTTTAAGGTTCAACCCACATGGTTAGATCTGGATCATGGCTCATCCGACGGTTAGTCTGGTGAAGAGCGGCCTCGCTCTGATACTAATTGTAGGGTCCAAAAGGATGTCTGTATCTCCACAATGGCATGATATTGTCCACTTTGGGCCTAAGCCCTCATGGCTTTGCTCTTGGGCTCTTCCCAAAAGGCCTCATCCCAATGGAGATATCTTTCATCCTTTTAAACCCATGATCTTTTCCATGTGTTATAGATGTGGGACTATGTTTGCACCTTTGCAACCCAACATCAACTCCTAATTAATATATATTAAATAGATCTAATCTAAATACCAACAAAATTATTTCAAAAAAATTCTAAAATATTATCCAAATTTATTTATTTATATCACCATTAATAATAATAATATTATTATTATTATTTTATTTTATTTTTCTTCTATCAAACTTAATTATTAATTATTATATTATTATTTGATATATTACAACACATGCATAAATAGTCGCGGTGACTGTCAAATTTCAAAATTTAAAGCAAATACATTCATAGATCATCGATTTGACAACTGATACAATTCTCTATACTAAACTAAGTTATATACTAAAACCTCCAAATAAACAAATTTATATCGCATTACTTAAGATTGAACCAAACAATATAAATTATATATGTTTTATTCTCCATAATATTAATTATATGATTATCTGATAATAAGATAATCAAAGTTATGCATGATAGTCTTAAATCAAACTTGCCCCAAGAGTTTTCCAACTTTAATTTTTTTTAAAAAATATTAAGAATTATGATAAGAATTTTAAAAGTGAATAACCTTTCATATGCATGTTTGTTGACAAATCTTGCTCTCCCACTTCTTGTGACTTTAGAGTCTTCTCACAACACAATTGATGATCTTCTTCACTAGAACCAAACAAATCGCGTTCAAGTGTGGAAGATATTCAACACTTTTGACTAAATTTAATTAAATTTCATTTAATTTGAATATAAAGTCCAAATTCTCTAGCGGAAATCATGGAATTTTGATACATTTTTCCATGGTCCTATTTGATGAGATCAAAAGTCAAATTAAGCTTTCGGTGATATTTGTGTGATGCGAGGAGAGTTGAGAAATGGTCGATGGATCGATCGAATTAAGCTTGTGGCTGGCGTTGCTTCCTTCCTAGCTCGTACCATCGTCTGGGTCATCGATCAGGTAATTGCGTTTCAACTCCAACCTCTCCCTCCTATAACCTCAAGGCAACTTTCGAACCCCCTCCAAGTTGAAGTTGTCATATCGCAAAAAGAAGATACTTAATTATCGATCGATCGATCGATCGATCGATCGATCGATATCTAATGAATGCCACCTACCTAAGCATTTAAATAAGATGGAAAAAAAAAGAATTAAGTGTACGTAGTTACTAGTTACATGCCAATCTGTTGACAAATGAGTCAATTTAATTGGCGTAAATTTGTAGAGAATGAGTTATATGTTCTGTCTTAAACTTCCTTAAGGGGGCCGGGTTTGTAATATTCCGTTGCTCAATTTGGCCTTCCTGTTTTCTTATAATTTTAAGCCTAATGAACTAATTAAAGACACACCTTTGATTTGATTTCTTGTTTGAAAGATTATAATCTTTTATGATTATTACAAAGTTTGTTATTTTTGAAAGTACAATTGGCTTACCTTCATTCATGTTAATTGTTTATCTTTTTTCTTCTTTTCTATCAAAATAGTGTTGGGACGGATGACATTATTAGAGGAGTGAATAGCGACTTGCTTTGTTCGATTTCGTCGATAGTGTGCTCGTTTACAAGATGTTAATATGCAGTAGAAATCAAATCTAGGTGTGTATTTTCTAGAGCCTTGTAACATCTTTATTTCTTACGTGTTTTTTTGCATACCTGCATGTCTATAATTATGATTCAGGCCTTTCCTTTGTTTATTATCCCCTTTAATTTGCTCTCTCTGTATGTATTAGATTACTTTAGATAGTGTCGTAGTATGCGTATTCACTTCTGTTTGTTGCTGCAGGATGGAGTAGCTTCTCTGAGAGTTATTTTGAGTATGTGTGTTCTGCAAATATACAGAGGTTCAGATGTAGCAGACTTAGAAACCAAAACTCTCTTGCTCAACTTTTGCTGTCTTTTTCGAGAAGGTGCACCCGTTCTTTTAGATTCATGGCTAGTTACAGACGGGTTGACCGTGCTGTTTACCACGGCCGTGTCGACGCCCACCGCTTCACAGGAGTTTTTCCAGAGTTCAACACGGGCTGACCGTGTCATCCAACACGGCCGTGTCAAAGCAATAAACGGCCAGGTTTTGTTTTCCAGAAATAAGTGTACAGAGAACGACACGGCCTGACCGTGTCATCCAACACGCCCGTGCCGCGATCTAGGGTTCCAGTATTTAAGCCAACTTGAAGCGTTTTTCCACGCCCGTGCCGGCCCTAATTCTCTCTTCAGCGCGCATCCCTCTTTCCTCTCCTCTCAAAGCTCCCTTCTACCGCCCGGATTCCCTCAACCATCGAGTTTCCAAGTCCAAGAAAGTGTTTTCTCCACTTCAAGGCTGCGAACCATGTCAAAGAGAACAAGGAGAGGAGAAGCAAGCTCTTCCACCGGACAACAAAGGGGTAAAGCACGCAACGAAGGTAACGACAATCCCCTTGGTATAATCTTTAGAAATCAAGAGCATCGTTTACGATTTAATGCATTATTTAAAAGGAGGATAGTTGCCACTAAATATATTGATGAGCATGCCTTGGAAACCCTAGGGATTAAGGACGATGTTCATTGGATGTTTAACAATGTAGGATGGGAGGAATTCATGAGTTTACATTATCCCACTTACCCTAGAATAACCCTTGAATTCTTGAGTTCGGTGGAAGCAGAAATTTTATCAAGGAAGAGATTGTGGAGAAGGGAGGATTACTTTTAGGCTATTCAATGAAGAGCATGATATGAATCTTGAGGAATTTAACATGTGCTATGGTTTACCATTGGGAGGTGAAAGAAGAATACATAGGGATTTTAATGAAGGTCAAGTATGGAATCAACTTTCAATCGACAATGGACGGTATGATTCTTCTAGGTCAAAATCGTCTGCTTTGCAAAATCCGGTTTTTAGGTACATCCATAGAACGATGTCAAAGACGATCTTTGGTCGAGGAGAAAGTGATGGAGTGGTTAGGCAGAGTGAACTTATGTTTTTGTGGGCTATGCTGAATTCTGTTAATCTTGATACTGGTGCCCATTTTATTAGACATTTAGTGAAAATGGGAAATAGTGCATCGGGAGATATAGTACAGGTGGTCTGATCACACATCTTGCTCTAGCTCTAGGATATGATTTGACGGGATTGAATGTTTTGGAAGGATCTCCTACCACCATTGATCTCAATGCATGCATAGCTATGAAAATGATCAGCACCCATCAAGGAAGATTTTGTTTGGTTTTAAAGGATCAACCCCCGCTACCACTCCCAAACCCCGAGCAAACCACGATTAGGCAGCCAGCAAATTGGCGAATGACTAACCTAGGGCAGCACGCACCACCTCCACAACCCGCCGAACCTGCTCCACATTTTGCTCCTGAACCTGCTAGACATTCTTTTGCTTTTGGTGAGTCTTCTGCAGGTACCTCCACTTGGGATTTTTCAGACTTCCGCTCCTCCATTACTGCTATCCAAGATGACCTTGCTACACAAAAGGCCTATTGGGAGGAGCGAAGCCGCGTAGAGGAAGAGCGCTACCAACGATCAGAGCAATTCATGACGCGCGCTGAAGGTTTCTTCACACAGGCTGGAAATTACTTTACTCAGGAAGAGATCCAAAGGAAAAGGCAAGAGGATCAGTGGAGAAGAGAGGAGGAACATCGGGCTCTGATGGCAAACACTAGCCGGCAGGTTGACAACGTTTACTCCCGCCTTTGGTATGGGGGACACCCTCCAGCTTTTCCCCGGAGAGATAACAACCCTCCTCGGTGATGTACTTACAACCTTTCTTTCTTACTCCACATGTGCATAAGTCGTTCTTTCCTTTACAGTCTTCGCATTTTATTTCTGTCAGTAGTTAGCATCTTATCGTCAGTAGTTGTTTCGTTGGTAGTTGGCATTTTATGATATGTGGTGTAGCTGAATGTTTCCTGGTTCTTAATGAGTTAGATCCCTGGTTCATGATGACAAGTAGTGAGCTTAGTCTGCAAGAAGATCATTAGTGTTAGTTTAATTTTTTTTAATTCACACCATGCTTGCCTTAGATTGCTGATGTTTCTTGTCATAGTCATGCCTCATTGAACAGTACAAAATCTTCCCTCCAAGGTGACCTCTTGACCGTATTTTGGTTACTGGATAAACTCGGATCATGGAAGCTCATCTGGAAAAATCAAGATCCCGAAAAAAAAAAAATAATACAGTGTCGTGAAAAAAAAAAAAAAAAAAAAAAAAAAAAAAAAAAAAAAAAAGAAAAGAAAAAAAAAAGGGATTAAAAAAAAACAGTGTCGTGAGTGGAAACTGATAAGATACCCCTTTGAGACCGAGTTAGGTTACTGGGGAAATATCTGTTGTGTTTCCCTTGATACCGAGTATTCCTTTGAGACCTTATGTGGACCGTGCAAAGCACTTTCAAGAGGGAGGAACCTAGCGTAAGGCAGGTAAGTGCCGCACGCTGGAGGGGGATGAGTATGTTAGATGATATTTTGACTGTGCTTGATATTGATGCATGATAGGGCTATACCACTGGATTTGTGAATTCCAATTAAACAACATGGGAGTTTTCTTGTGAATGTAGCTCATGATTGATCTGTATGATCGGGCGATATTGGCTTTTTAAGGAACATGACTTTCATGCTACACCTATTATGTCTTCTTGCTGATTTTGTTTTGCTTTGCTTGGGGACAAGCAAAAGTCTAAGTGTGGGGGTGTGATGCATTGAGAACATGTGCGTTCATCAGCATTATTTAGCATTGATTTGGCCACATTTCATGAGCATAACATAGGATATTGCACTCTATTTGGCGGTTTATGCTTTTGCCTCTTTAATTATTCTGTTTTCCCTTGGATACATGTCTTTGTGTGGTGTTTTGTCTTGTCAGGTAAACAGCATGGCCGTGCCGACGAAGTGGAGCTGCTCAGACTTGCTTGCCCAGAGCTCAACACGCCCAGGCCGTGCTGTTTAGCACGGCCGTGTTGTTTGCTGTGAAGCTGTTCAGAGTGATGCTGTGTGACGCCCAGAGATTGACACGGCCTGACCGTGCTGTTTAGCACGGCCGTGTCGACTGCCAGCTCAGTCAGATGTGAAGCTGCGTTTTCTGCTCAGAGTTTAGCACGCCCAGACCGTGTTGATCAGCACGGGCGTGTTTAAAACCACGGAAGCTATAAAAGGGCTGCGAAAGAAAACCTAAAGGGGGGGCTGGCGGCTGGAATAGGGTTTGGAAGGAGGAGGCTTTGGAGAGGAGCATCTGGACGCATCAGAAACGTTTGCATTGAGATTTGGATTGGTAACATCTTGTATTTGATGGTTGGATGCTTAATTTGGATTTTCATGTCGTGCTGTGAACTTTTGTTTATGGAGTAGTTTACTTAATCTCGAGATTTGGGAGTACCCTTTTGATGATTGATTTTGATTGATATCTTGCCTTCTCTCTCATTAATCCGAATCTGGTGTTGACGTGGTTTCAGCGAAAAGTCTTGTTTATCTTAGGAAGTTAGGGGATGTACGTAACGGTGAACCCTATTTCCGGAACTCTGAATATCATCTAGGATTGTTCCTTCTAGAAGTAGTGACAAGATATTCTAGGGAGGTTTGCGGGATTCGTGTGACAGTATCCTTAGCTGATTATGACCACCTGTGTTACTTGTTATGAAGGAGGGAGTTCGGTCCTAAGAGAAATTCTCATGAACAATCCCTGTACCTAATGGAGCTTGCCCAATTCGATTGTACTCTGAAGCGGCAGTAAGACTAGGGAGGTTTGCGGAGGTCACGTGACAGGTCCTCTTAGCTGATTATGATCACCTACGCTCGAATGCCAACGAAGGTAGAATTGCTTTAGGTAAGTACAACTGAGGAAGATCCTGAAAGGGGCCCTCAATTGAGTATAGGATAAACATGGGGATATCCGTCAAAACATCAGTAAGGGTTAATGGAGAGGGAAGGCTTATCTTCTGATTGATCGTTGAAGTGGGGAAACCATTATCTCGAGATTTCTTCCAATTCCAAAACTAGCCAACCTTACTTCTCGTCAGCTCACGTAGCAAATTCTCTCATTTGATCGACCTACTTCGTCTAGATAACTAAACATCACACATCGTCTGGTGATTAAACAAATCCCTGTGGATCGATATTATTACTTGACGACATCCGTGCGCTTGCGGAAATTAGACATCAATGGTTAAATAGAGTTCCACCTAATAAGTGTCTTACCAGTGTAAGAATTGTGTTGGTGCAAGGAGCACTAGTTTGTCCCTAGAGTTTCGATGTTTAACAATACACCTAGGTCTTGTCTGTTTACCAAAGGTTGATTTAAATAGGACCTAATATTTGGATGTGAGTGAAGTCTAGTCAGGTTAAGATTGATTAGAATACTAGCAAGAAGTTCTTGTCGGTTAGACCAGGCAAGGAGAAGTCTCAATTGAGGCTAGGCAAGGAAAGTCCTAGTTGAAGGCTAGACAGGGGAAGTCCTAGATGGAGACTAGGCAGAGGAAGTCCTAGTTGGAGGTTAAACAGTCCTAGTTGAAGGCTAGGAGAAGTCCTAGTGAGTGAAGCTGGGCAGCAAGTCCTAACTGGATGTTAGGCAAGGGAAAGTCCAAATAGGTCAAGGGTAATCGGATGTTTGGCAGGTGAGAAGTCTACCTATGAAAGTGACCAGTCATAACTGGAGGTTAGGCAAGAAAAAAATCTAAACAAGTCAAGGGTGACCGGATGTTTGGCAGGTAGGAAATTTACCTATGAAAGTGACTAGTTCTAATTGAAAATTAGGCATGGGTAAGCCTAATAGGTTAGACTTACATGGTAAGGCTTAGGTAAGTCTAGTAGGTCAAATGGACTACAGGTAGGCATAGGTAGCTTATTTATTTGTATGTTAATCTTGCAGGAACTAAGAGTTGGAAGCAAGACTGAAGAAGCATAAAAAGAGAAAATCGAAGCAGCTGAATCAAGCCAAACTCGAGTTGATTGGATTCGGACGCCCGAATGTTACTTCAGGCGCCCAGATGGTCTAGGCACTCCTGGATGGTCAGGGCGTCTGGATCAGGAAGAATCGACCCCGATAGATCGAAGGAACCGGATCAAGATAGAATTGGTTCCAAGCGTTTGGATAAGAATCCAAGCGCCCGAAAAATTCTACATAAGAGTCTCAACGTGCACCACAAGGAACAACCCTAATTTCCATCAACCATTCATCATATGGTGCTGCTGACATGAATGACATCCTGCTCATGTGACCGGGAAAGCTCCAAGAAGGGTGTGACGTGCTCAAGGGCCTCTAGATCGGCTACACAAGAGTTTGATTTTATTTTCAATCTTACTATTGTACTTCACTTTGTGTTATTATTTGGACTGTAAGACGAGTTTCTCCGCCTCTAAAAAAGTTTCGGTTAGGAAACCACTATTGAACGGATGCCTCCCGTACATAGGCCTTGAATGTACTAATCCTGGGAGGTTAGCAACCAAGTGAATCTGTGAGTTCCCTATCTTATTTACTAATTTCTCTGCAAGTATATGTGATAGAAAGAATGAACGAAAGCAACGAGCGCTATTCACCCCCTCTAGCGTGTTCACCGATCCTACAATTGGTATCAGAGCAAGCTTGCTCTCGATATGAATAACTACCATGGGAGTACGGCAAAAATGAAGGGGGAGAAAGGTAAAATGTCAAAGTTCATTTTAAAATAATCAAACAAATTTTTTAAATTTGATCGATTTATTCAGTTTAATCAAATTTTGGCTCACCCCTAGAGATTGTTGGTGCAAGGAGTACTAGTTTGTCCCTAGAGTTTCAATGTTTGATAATACAGCTAAGTCTGGTCTGTTTGACCAAGGGTTGATAAAAAAGGATCTAATATTTTAATGTGAGTGAAGTCTAGTCAGGTCAAGGTTGATCAGAAGACTAGCAAAAAGTCCTAGTTGGTTAGACTAGATAAGGAGAACTCCCAATTGAGGCTAGATAGGGCAAGTTTTAGTTAGATGCTAGGCAAGAAAAGTCCTAGCTGGAGGCTAGGCAGAGGAAGTCATAGTTGGAGGCTAGGAGAAGTCCTGGTGAGTGAAGCTAGGTAGAAAGTCCGACTTGGAGGTTAGGTAAAGAAAAGTCTAAACAGGTCAAGGGTGACTGGATTGTTGGCAAGTAAGAAGTCTACCTATGAAAGTGACTAGTTCTAACTGGAGGTTAGACAAGGGAAAAGTCTAAATAGGTCAAGGGTGATTGAATGTTTAATTTGGCAGATGGGAAGTCTAAGTATGGAAGTGACTAGTCCTAATTGAAAGTTAGACACTGGTAAGCCTAGTAGGTTAGATCTACAAAGTAAGGCTTAGGTAAGCCTAGTAGGTCAGACGGACTAAGGTAGGCTTAGGTTATTTATTTGTTTGTATGCTAATCTTGCAGGAACCAGGAGCTAGAAACAAGACTGAAGAAACATAAGAGGAGCAAGCTAAAGTAGCCAAACAAAGTCCAGGGTCAACTTAGGTCAAACTCGAGTTGACTGGATCTGGATGCTCGGATGTTACTTCAGGCTCTCGGACAATCCAGGCGCCCTTGGATGGTCCAGGCGCTTGGATCAAGAAGAATCCACCCTGATAGGCTGAAGGAACTAGATCAGGATAGGATCGGTTCTAAGCGCTCGCATAAGAATCTAGGCGTTTAAAAAGAGTCTATATAAGGGCCTCAAACTTGTACCACAAGGAACAATCCTAATTTGCATCAACCATTCATCGTGTGGTGCTACTGAAGTGAACGACATCCTGCTCGTGCGACCGGGGAAGTTCCAGGAAAGGTGCAACACGCTCAAGGGTTTTCAGATCGGTTACATGAGAGTTTGATTTTATTTTCAGTCTTACTATTGTACTTTACTTTGTATTATTATTTGGATTGTAAGATGAGTTTCTCCACCACTAAAAAAGTTCCAGAAATGAGACCACTAGTTTACGAATGTCTTCCGTATATAGGCCTTGAATGTACTAATCCTACGAGGTTAGGAACTAAGTAAATTTGTAAGTCCCCTGTCTTATTTTCTAATTTCGCAACAAGTATATGTGATAGAAAGAACGAACGAATGAAAGCAACGAGTGCTATTCACCCTCCTTTAGCGCGTCGATCGGTCCTACAAACTGAACCAAATTAGCACCTACATCTCTACCAAAGAACTCTGAAAAAAATTCCTAGAGCTCCATGAAGGCACCTCGAAAATCAAGCTAGCTAGAAGAGATCTGCTAAAAAATCAACTAAGCAATCTAAAGCTAGATAAGGGGGAAACAGTGGCTCAGCTACATGCACGACTTAAGGAGATATTAATAAATCTTCAGAATTTGGATGAACGAGTATTAAATCGAGACACTCTGAGGCATGCATTGAATGCTTTTCCACGGATCCCATAATGGATGTCTATAGTAAATTCCTACTATATTTTGAAGAATCTAAAGGTAAGTAGTTTAGAAGATTTATTTTCTACTTTAGAATGACACGAATCTAGATGTGTATGTTTGAAAGAAATAGGGACATCAAATCGCAACATTGCTCTACAAGCAAAAGGGAGCAAGTCAGACTCGAACACATCCTTGGACATAGATAGAGAATCCTATTTGGTAAGAAAAATGAATAATTTTTTAAGACTAATAACTTTGATAGGAGACAAGCAACCAAATTATTAAAAAAGAAGAAGATAAGGAAGATAAAATGCTTCAACTATGATAAAGAAGATCATATCAAAGAGAACTATCCTAAACTCAAGCAGAAGAACAAAGAGAAGGTGAATGATAAGACGAAGCCCAAACATATAAACCTAAAGGCAACATGGAGTGACACATCTTCCTCACAAGAATCAGAGTCTGAGCGTAGAGCTAGTCTTGCATTCATGGCAAACCATGAAGAAGAAGAGTTTGACTCATTCGAAGAGAGCAATAGTGCAGAGGGAGCCTCAACTGATGAATCAGAAACAGTAAATGAGATATGTAACCTACTCTCTAATCAATTATATGACATAATTAAAATGCTATCTAGGTTATTATGTCAAGTAAGGAATAAATGCATGGAGTTAAAACGAATCAATATTGAGTTAGAAAATAAATTAGCTAGTGCATGCCTAAAGAAGAATTTAAAATTTTTAAAAATAAAAATTTAAAGCTAAGGGATCAAGTAGATTCCCTAAATCATCATTAGAAAAACTTCACATGATACTTTGAACAAAAGATAAAAAAAAGAGAGATTGTTACTATCCTAGTGGAATTTAATGTGTAATGAAAATAACTCTAAAATTAAGTCAGAGTTATATTTGATGTGTGTATAAGTATATAGGGATTTAGGATAATACACATGTTTCAGATGATAAACTTTGGCAGAAGACCCAAGCGAGCGAAAAGTATGGTACGGGAAAGAAACAGACGGGTTCTGTGCATCTGAGGGATGAGAAGTCGGAAGGAAAACTGAGCAAAACAACCAAGACAGAACGAAGGAGGGTAAGGTTGACCATTTCTAGATGTCTGGAGTTGTTCTAGGCGTGTGAACTCTAGGCGCCTAGATAAATTCTAGATACTCATTTCAGGTCACTGCGAGTCGTTGTCGAATGGATGAGGGTAATATGCACGTCAGCAGGTTCTAGGTGTCCGGATCCCTTCCAGATGCCTAAAAGGCTAAGAGCCGGACAATTGCCAAGTGGTGGGGTTTCGACGAGTCCAGGGGTCCGGAAACCTTTCAGAAGCCCGAAAGTGTCATGTCATATAATAATCAGATCGAGGTGAATGCTATAAATAGATTGAAGTTCGAAGTAGAAATGAATACACACTCAATTTTTATTCTCATTCAGTTTGTGTTTATAGTTTTACATTCAACCGTTATACGAGATTTTTCCATCTTTGAATCGTTTTCGACGGAGAAATTTTAATGGAACTTTCATAGTTCTTGAATTAAGACTAGCTCCAAGAATTATAATTAAGTAAATTTGTGACTCGTAATCTTTTTATATTATATTTATATTTTTTAATTAATATATATCATTAATAAAATATTAATTAAAAATCAAACTTTTAATTTATAAATCATTATTCATCCCTTCTACTATCGATGATAATTGAGACAATACACTCCTTTGTCGTGACAAACTGTAATTTTTTAATTTATTTTTTCATATATGATCATGAAATCAATCATATAGGGGCTTTAGAGTGGCAGATTTCACTTTTTTCAGAAGAAAAGATGATAATAATTATGCTATATCATGATCTGATTCTATGTGGACTAAGTCATGGGCCTGGCTTAGACTTTGTCGTCTCCGGCCACCCTATCAAATCACTCAAACAAGACAATACAATTGAAGGACGTGGACAGTCTCGAGTTTCATAAATATTCTTAATAAAAAATATAATTCATTTTGAAAAATCTTTAAAGTAAGAGTAATGATACATTACATGAAAATGTAGTATGAAAACATAATATGACACACTCCATGCAGTGAGTCCCACATCTCATACAGTGAGTTTCACATTCATACATATAGTGTATCATGCATGAGTTTTCATACTATATGTTCATATAGTATATCATTTTTCTTAAAGTAAATAACTCCCTATTGTGAATTCCAATGATTCCCGCTTGTGAATTCCAATGATTGGTCAAATTTGGTAAGTTGAGCTAAATGGACCATCCTTATTTACCTACAATTTGAATGCCATCAATATTTATTAATTATTCTTTTCGTATACTTCCTATAAAAATAAATAAATAATTATGGAAAAAAATCGCCACGCTTCTTTATTATAATAGGTATAACAATTATGACGTTGTTATATTTATAAAGTGATTTTAATTAATTTAAAATAATTTTGATAAATAAATAAATAATATTTTAATTTTAATAATTTTAATTAAATTGAAATAATTTATTTTAATATTTTATAATAATTTTAATACAATAGTGCATTTATTTTATTTTATAAAATTAAATTAAGTTAAAATAAAATAAATTAAATTAAATTATTTTAATATATTATAATCTTATTCGGATAAGAACAATGGACAATTGAATTTAGTTTTTCCCGTATTTTATTATAGAGAAATGATAGAGAACAGGAAAACATAGCAGGAACCATAGCATGACACACGTGGCGGTCCACGTGTACCATGCCACGTGGACTGCCACGTGGGTTTCCTGCATTTTTTCCCCCTCCCGCTCCCGAAATCTCGAAACCCTTTCCCTCCTTCGCCGAAACCCTTTACCTCCGACGAACGCCTTTGCCTCTTCCTCCGCGCCGAAAGTCCTTCGCCTCTTCCTCCTCTGACCGCCGAACGAAATCCCCGCCGCCTCCGCTTCCCCTGCCCGCCGCTGCGCTCCCTTCTCAGTTCTCCCTCTGCTCTCTTCTCCTCTGATCGTCGCGCTCCCTTCTCCCCTTGCCCGCCGCCGCGCTTTGCTCTCTTCTCCCTCTGCTCGCCGCCGCGCCCTCTGCTCGCCTCTCCCTCTCGTTGCCGCCCCATCGCCGCCGATCTCGCAGCTCGACGAGAGAGCTGACGACATCGTCGCCTCTCGTCCTGGGAGAGCTCCAACCCCAGTAAAGCACACATCAAATCGGGGAAGAAGCAACAAGAACATGTGCCGAGGATCTTCCAAACGAGTCAAAATCTATCTAAGAACTCCAAGAACAGATCTTGCTAAACAACGTCACTAAACTGGTAATGTGATTCTTCACCAACCCCAGTAAATAATAACAGATAAATAAGTAGCACTTGATCTTCCTCCTAATCCTGACATGAGGTCGTTCTTGGAGTAGCATTTCTCCTCGATCTCTTTCTTCCTTGTTCATCTTCATGATGGGGACGAGAAGCCTCCTGGCCTCTTTCTTCTCTCTGCTTCTCTTGCTGGCTTCTTGTGTCGTCGGGGAAAACCCCTACAGGTTCTTCACCTGGAATGTGACCTATGGCTATATCTGGCCTCTTGGTGTCAAGCAACAGGTGTGTCTCTTCTTCTTCTTCTTCTTTTTTGAGTTAGAACTGATGGCCTGTTTCTTTTTGGCCGAGACAGGAGGAGAAACTCGTGGGAAGATGGCGTTTATGGCACCAACTGCCCGATCCCGCCCGGTGGCAACTTCACTTATGTGATGCAATTGAAGGACCAGATCGGTAGCTACTTCTACTTCCCCTCGCTGGCTTTCCACAAGGCCGCCGGCGGATTCGGCGGCATCAGGATTCTAAGCCGGCCTGCAGACGATTACACCCTTTTGATCGGCGACTGGTTCAAAGCTAACCACACTGTGAGCTCGAGGCTCTCCCTTATTTCTATCGAAGGATTCATCAAATCACCATGGCTGATGCTTTCTAAACTGTTGCAGGACCTGAGATACATGTTAGACAGTGGCAGAGATCTCCCTTTCCCCGACGGCCTCCTCATCAATGGCCGAGGACAGTATGGAAACACTTTCACCGTCGAGCAAGGCAAAACATATCGTTTCCGGATATCGAACGTGGGACTGGCAACGTCGCTGAATGTAAGAATTCAAGGACACACAATGTTGCTGGTGGAAGTGGAAGGATCACACACCCTCCAAAACACTTACTCTTCCTTCGATCTCCACTTGGGCCAGTCCTGCTCGTTTCTGGTCACGGCCGATCAGCCGCCGAAGGACTACCTCATCGCCGTCTCCTCGCGGTTCATCAGCACCGTGCTCTCGACCACCGCCGTCTTCCGATACAGTAACTCCGGCGGGAAGTCGGCCGGTCCGCCACCGGGAGGGCCAACTATGATAGACTGGTCGCTCGTCTCCTCGTGGAGGGATGAGAACCCGATTCCAAGGAACGCCCTCCTCTGCGGCCGGGCGTCGGGTCGTCTAACAAGGCCGCTCTGAAATCGTCCATGCAAGCTTTCAGATTTCGTCGTCGTCACGAGAGGGTGACAAGCTTGAGGAGAGCTCAGTTCATGTCTCAGCCGCCATATGCTTCATCACATTTATTTGAAAACTTTTACTCTTTTTTTCTCTTCTATTTCTTCTACTCCATCGATCTTAGGCTGTCATTTCTTGCATGGTGTATCTCAAACGTTGTTTACTGGTTGTTGCATTGAGAATTTGGTTTGGCCATGAAGCATGGCCTGAGATTAAAGCAGAAAGCCAGAAATGTGATATGAATGTTCAAAACTGTTTTTCATAATTAAATAAGAATATCTGTATGATCCAATTGGTGAGCATGGTCTATGAAATGTGTGTAAAACACAGTAAGAATGATGGATGAAATGGCTGATTTCTGTTCACAAGAGAGATGGATTATGAACCAGTTCAAGAAACATGAACAATGACAGGATGAACCATATTCTATCAACACCCCTCTTGAATCACAATGAAGACAATAACATATCAAGAAACTCCAATCTTCTATCCAGTGCTTAACTTTCATAGGTTTGTTGGTCCTGGCCAAACAAGTACTGAAAGGCTTTGTATAAATGCTCATCCCTTTCTAGTTTATGCCGGTGCATTGTAGCGGTGATGAATTCGATGTAGTCGATGCTCCCACTTCCATCGACATCAGCCTGAAAAGAGAGCCACAAGTAAATGAAACACAGACGAAGGGCTTCTGATGCAGTAATTCTTTTCTTTGGATCCATGGTTAGCATCTTCACAATTAGATCCTTGGCACTGCTTGATATTGATGGCCAAGGAGCACTTTCAAAGTCGATTTCCCCCTTCGAAATGGTATCAAATATCCCTCTTTCGGTTTCTAGGAATAGCAGAACAGAAGAGCAAAAGGGAAGAACATGAACAACTGCATTGTGAAGCAACAAAGTAGAATTGACAGTTTTCAGATTTTACCAGCCCAAAAAGGAGGAACACCACTGAGAAGGATATACAAAATCACACCAGCGCTCCATACATCGTCAGCTCTCTCGTCGAGCTGCGAGATCGGCGGCGATGGGGCGGCAACGAGAGGGAGAGGCGAGCAGAGGGCGCGGCGGCGAGCAGAGGGAGAAGAGAGCAAAGCGCGGCGGCGGGCAAGGGGAGAAGGGAGCGCGACGATCAGAGGAGAAGAGAGCAGAGGGAGAACTGAGAAGGGAGCGCAGCGGCGGGCAGGGGAAGCGGAGGCGGCGGGGATTTCGTTCGGCGGTCAGAGGAGGAAGAGGCGAAGGACTTTCGGCGCGGAGGAAGAGGCAAAGGCGTTCGTCGGAGGGAAAGGGTTTCGGCGAAGGAGGGAAAGGGTTTCGAGATTTCGGGAGCGGGAGGGGAAAAAAATGCAGGAAACCCACGTGGCAATCCACGTACGTGGCATGGTACACGTGGACCGCCACGTGTGTCCTGCTATGGTTCCTGCTATGTTTTCCTGTTTTCTATCATTTTTCTTTATTATAATAGTACGAATAGAAGACTCGTGTCAAATGCATGATCGTCCTGTCTAGGAAAAAAAAAATTAAATTATAATAAGAAATGTCCTTATTATATATTTTATGGCGCCTTATCTTCTCGTGGTTCCTGCACAGCAGTCCTTTCCTTCTTGAAAATAGAAGCATGAGCAGCTCCATCGACACGAACAGATGGTCTCTCGCCGGCACGACTGCTCTGGTCACCGGAGGCTCCAAGGGAATCGGGTACTTCTTCGAATACTCCATCTAATTTTTTATTATCTATTTCTACTCATCGATCAAGCTTTAGGCATGCGATCGTCGAGGAGCTCGCCAGACTCGGATCGGCGGTGCACACTTGCGCCCGCAGCGAAGCAGATCTGGAGAAGTGCCTGCAGCAATGGCGCGGTTCGAATCTCAAAGTCACCGGATCAGTCTGCGACGTATCGTCCCCGATCGAGAGAGAAGCTCATGGCGATGGTGAAGTCCCAATTCGACGGGAAGCTCAATATTCTGGTATTAATTAATTCCCTCTTTTTTCTTTTCCTCCCCCTTCAAAACCTAAATCAAATCTTTATCTTCTTCGTTTTGCAGGTTAACAATGCAGGGACGGCGGTCTCCAAACCAACGGTGGAGCAAACCCTGGAGGATTTCAAGCTCGTGATCAGCACAAACCTGGAATCGGCGTTCCACTTGAGCCAACTCGCTTACCCTCTCCTTAGGGCTTGTGGAGGCGGCAGTATTGTGTTCATCAGCTCCATCTCTGGCTTGATTGGCCAAGATTATCTGTCTGTGTATGGATCGTCCAAAGGTACTTCTTGCATATTCTTCATTGAATTTGCTCGAATCATTTGGAGGATGAACTATTTGGTTCTATCTTCTTCTCCACTCTTTTTTTTTTATTTGATTAGGAGCAATGAATCAACTGACGAGAAATCTTGCTTGTGAATGGGCCAAAGATAACATTAGAACAAACAGTGTAGCTCCAGGGTACATAAAAACACCACTCACTGTGCCTGTAAGTGAACACAGCTTCTTGTTACCTAGAAAAGAAAGGATTACCGGCGGAAAGAATTGATTTTAGCTGATGAATATGAATTTGTTTGTTGTGGTAGTTGGTGCAAGACGAGAAATTTGTGGAATTTGTGGCGAGGGAGAATCATCGCGTGCCTCTCGGGCGTTGGGGGGAGCCGGAGGATGTGGCCGGCGTCGTGGCCTTCCTTTGCCTCCCTCCTTCTTGCTACGTGAACGGCCAAGTCATCGTCGTCGACGGAGGTCGAATTGTGAACGGAAATCACTAAGTAGTTGTGGAGATGTCGAATAGTATGTTGTTTCGAATTATGTTCTAACGAAGATGTTGAATAAGATGGTGTTTGGAGTCATTTTGTGAATAAGATGGTGTTGTACTCTTCATTTAAGTTCTTATATGGAGAATAATATTCAAAGCCTTGTCACTATGACCTCTATGGTAATAATTTAGAGAAAAAATTGGTGTTTCAAATCTCATATAGCCAAAAAAAAATTTAGATTTTTGTGAAGACCTTGATGAATTTTGTATGAGTGCTTTTCAAATTTCCTCTATTAATTTTTGTTCCAATTGGAAGTCATGGATGGTCAAGCCAACAGTTAAAAATATGCCACCTCAACCGTTGGCGATCCTGCAAACGAAGGAACCTGAAAGGAGAGAGCTAAAAAAAGCGGTTAGCGAGGCGCCGAGATTCTCCGGCAAGCCACTCTGATCAGTAAAGAGAGAAAGAATGAAGAAACAGAAGTATGTATGTGTAGAAAATCTTCCAGAGAGCCCATTTTTCATACCTGCAGGGGTTTATATAGTAGCAGGGGAGAGCACAATCTTCGGGGAGTAACGTGTGTGATTAGCTGTCAATGAGCTATTAATGTGCCATTAAAGACACGATCTCTGAAGGTTTCCAATCATCCAATGGCTCAGCAATATAATGAAGATTATCCGTATCTGACAGTTATTGGCATAAGGGTGCGAGAATTCAGGAAGTCGGGTTTGAGAACCTCGTCATCGTTCTTATCCCTTTGGCCGAGCTTCATTCGTATGACCAAAACCCAGTTCCTGCAGAGTAAATGGGTCGGTATGTTGAGGATGCATGCAACTAAACATCTAAGTTGTCAAAGTATATGGTTGAATTGAACGGTTAAACCCAAACGGAGATCGAGGATGAGCTAAGCGGTCAAGCCAAATGACCGAACTGAGTGACCGAGCTGATCAATCATGGGGTCAGAGTATTGAGTCTGAGCTGCCTAAGCCATAAAGGTATGTAATCGAGATGCACAATTGGATGGCCAAGCTGTGAGAGCATGTGGCAGAGTGTTATGATAATTGGGTTGTCCAAGGCGCTATTGGATTGGTCAAATCGTGGTTTGATCATTGACTGTCGAGATGTCAGGTCGGACGCTAGCTTGGAATGATTATTGATCCCTTTTTTATCATGTCAACCAACAAAGACCATCTATATCAATTTTAAAGATAGATAAATAATTTGTTTCACTTGGATAAATTTAAATTTAAAGATTAATTTTTAAAATATTCAATCTCTAGAGGATTCAAATGATGATATTTAGAAAAGAAATGATTACCGATGAAAAAAATTGATTTTGGCTGATGAATATGCATTTGTTAATTGTTGTGGTAGTTGGTGCAAGACGAGGATTTATTGGCGGGGGAGAAACATCGCGTGCCTCTCGGGCGTTTGGGGGAACCGGAGGATGTGGCTGGCGTCGTGGCCTTCCTTTGCCTCCCTCCGTCTTGCTACCTGAACGGTCAGGTCATCGTCGTCGAATAAGATGGTGTTGTACTACTCTTCATTTAGGTTCTTGTGTAGAGAATTATATTCAAAGCCTTATCACTATGACCTCTTGTCAAATAAATAATGCCCTTCATTTCTTCTGCAAAAGAATAATACTCTTCTGAATTATGATCACCGTTACTCAATTAAATAATAACATCACGCAGAAGTAACATGGTAGTCGGTAGAATTGATGATGCCATTCTTTTGTCAAATAATAATAATTTTTATCTAGAATGATAAAAAAAGTAATATTGTAAAAAAAATGATAATCTCAATCAGTTTCATGGGCTCAATCCTTGGGGTGATCGGTCTGGTCCCACGGAAGTTTTCCATCGACCACCAGGATAAATTGAAAAAAAATATAATATTGTAGTTAGGATAGATGATGTCATTTGAACTCTCTCTCTTATCAAATAATATACTTTTGGATTATTATTATCATTAATCAATAATTAAATAGTAATAAGACAAAGAAGTAGGGACAAAAATTAAGATGATGTTTTTTTTTACCACCTTCAAATCTTGGACTGTAGCACAGACCATGGAACTATATATGCATGGTTGGTTCAGTTGGTCATTCACGAATACTATTTTCATCGTCGATTGACAACGAATTTGAATCGTCCCGATTGGCAACGATTTTTGTGACGAAATCAATTTTCATTGTAAAATTTATCGCTGATTTAAGATGAATTTGATTTTTACCGCAAAATTTATCGCAAAAGTAAGTTTTTTGCCTAATCTACTTATTCATTAATTATCCCGTATATACAATGAAATATCGATCCAATCGGATCGATTAATAAAATACATATGACCTATCAACATTCATATCAATATCGACAATACACATTTACACAAAGATATAAATAATGAAACAACATCCATAATCCATATCAACATCCATTCAATATACAAAGATCCATTTCAATATACAAATTCCATATCAACATCTATAATTCATATCAACATTTATAATATACAAAAATCCAAATGATGAAATCCATACAAAGATTCACAAAAATATTTTTAAAATCTCTTTTGAAATACATTGAAAAATTATTTTAAAACTTCTTTTTAAAACTATTTTGAAAATCTTTTTAAAATTAGTGTTGAAAAATCCTCTAAAAAATTATTTTATTTTGTTTAAAATCTACTATGGTCTTCAAGAATTGTCTAGACTAAGTTATGACCACAGGAAAAATCATTATTGTTGGTGCAAAAATATTTTTAAAATCTCTTTTGAAATACATTGAAAAATTATTTTAAAATTTCTTTTTAAAACTATTTTGAAAATCCTTTTAAAATTGGTGTTGAAAAATCCTCTAAAAATTTATTTTAAATTTAAAAAAAAAATCTACTATGGTCTTCAAGAATTGTCTAGACTAAGTTATGACTATAGAAAAAATTATTATTGTTGGTGCAAAATAATAACTTTTTAATGTATGAAAAGGGAGAGAATGGTACTTAAGTTAAAAATCTAGCTAGATTTCTCCTAAATTTATAAACCCTGATCGAGATTTAACTTAAAAAATTATCAAACATCAAAAAGGGAGAAATTGTTAGTGTAAAGAGCACTAGTATATCCCCAGAGTTTCAATGTTTGATAACACATCTAGGTTTGATCTGTTTGACCAAAAGTTGATCCAAACATACCTAATATTTGGATGTAAGTGAAGTTTAGCCAAGTTATGATTGACCACAAAACTACAAGAAGTCCTAATCGGTTTGATTGGGTAAGGATAAGTCATAGTTGAGGCTAGACAAGGAAAGTCCTAGATGGAGGCTAGCTAGAAAAAGTCTTAGCTGGAGGCTAGGCAGAGGAAGTCCTAGTTGGAGGCTAGATAGTCCTAATTGGAGGCTAGGAGAAGTCCTGGTGAGTGAAGTTGGGTAGGAAGTCCTAACTAGAGGTTAGGCAAGAAAAGTCTAAATAAGTCAAGGGTGATAGGATGTTTAGCAGGTGAGAAGTTTACCTATAGAAGTGACTAGTCCTAACTAGAGGTTAGGCAAGGGAAAAGTCCAAACATGTCAAGGGTGACAGGATGTTTGGTAGGTGGAAAGTTTACATATGAAAGTGACTAATCATAACTAGAACTTAGGCACAGGTACAGGGCAAGATTTAGGTAAGCCTAACAGGTCAAATAGACTACAGGTAGGCTTAGGTTGTTTGTTTGTTTGTATGCTAATCTTACAGGAACCGGGTGTTAGAAGCAAGACTAAAGAAACATAAGAGGAGCAAACCGAAGCAGTTGAACTAAGCTCGGGGTCAATTTAGCTCAAATCTAAGTTGACTGGATCCGGGCACCCAAATGTTACTCCAAGCGCCTAGATGATCCAAGTGCCCTTGGATGGTCCGAGCGCCCAGATCAGGAAGAATCAACTCTGATAGACTGAAAGAATCGGATCAGGATAGGATCGATTTCAGACGCCCAGAAGAATCTATATAAGGGTCTCAATGTGCACAACAATGAACAACCCTAATTTCCATCAACCATTTATCTTGTGGTGTTGCTGACGTGAATGACATTCTGCTCATGCGATCTGAGAAGCTCTAGGAAGGATGCGACGCGCTCAAGGTCTTCCAGATAGGCTACATGAGAGTTTGATTTTATTTTTAATCTTACTATTATACTTTTCTTTGTGTTATTATTTGGACTATAAGACAGATTTCTCCGCATCTGAAAAAGTTTCGAAAAGGATACCAATAGTGGATCCTTCCGTACATAGACCTTGGATGTACTAACCTTGGATGATTAAGAACCAAGTAAATCCATGAGTCCCCTGTCTTATTTACTAATTCCACTGCAAGTATATGTAATACAAAGAATGAATAAACGAAAGCTACGAGCGCTACTCACCCCCTTCTAGTGCGCCTACCAATCCTACAAACTGAACCGAATTAGCATCTACATTTCTACCAAAGAACTCTGGGAAAAATTCTTAGAGCTCCATGAAGGCACCTCAAAAATCAAGCTAGCTAGAAGAGATTTGCTCAAACATCAGCTAAGCAATCTAAAGTTAGATAAGGGGGAAATAATGGCTCAACTACACACACGACTTACGAAGATATTAACAAATCTTTAGAATTTGGATGAAAGAATGTCAAATCGGGACACTCTGAGGTATGCATATTGAATGTTTTTCCACGACCCCAGAATGGATGTCTATAGTAGATTCCTCTACTATATTTTGAAGAATCTACCAGTAAGTAGTTTAGAAGATTTATTTTCTACTTTGAAATGGCACGAATCTAGATGTGTAGGTTTGAAAGAAACAGAGATGACATCAAACTGCAACATCACTCTACAAGCAAAAGAGAGAGAGTCAGACTTGAACACACCCTTGGATGTAGATGGAGAAGCCTATTTGGTAAGAAAAATGAAAAGATTTTTTAAGACTAATAACTTTGATAGGAGACAAGCAACTAAATTATTAAAGAAGAAACAGATAAGGAAGGTAAAATGCTTCAACTATGATAAAGAATATCACATCAATTAGGACAACTGTCCTAAACTCAAGCAGAAGAACAAAGAGAAGGTGAATTCGCCTTAACATAAAAATCTAAAGGCAACATGGAGTGACACATCTTCCTCACAAGAATCAGAGGCTGAGCATAGAGCTAGTCTTGCATTCATGGCAAACCATGAAGAAGAAGAGTTCGATTCATGCGAGAGAGCATAGTGTAGAGAGAGCCTCAACAAACAATTCAGAAACAGTAAATGAGATACGTAACCTACCCTCTGATCAATTATATGACATAATTAAAATGCTATCTAGGTGATTATGTAAAGTAAGGAATAAATGTATGGAGTTAAAACGAACCAATGTTGAGCTAGAAAATAAATTAGCTAGTGCATACCCTAAAGAAGAATTTAAAATTTTGAAAAATAAAAATTTAAAGATAAAGGACCTGCATGGTAGATTCCCTAAATCATCATTAGAATAACTTTCACATGATAAACAAAAGAACATAATATGGAAGAAAAGACTTGAAATTTAAAGGATCAATATATAATTATAGAAATTTTAGGGCTAGATCAGAAAAATATCAAAATTATTTATTCCAAAAATAGTTGGTAGATCCAATAGGTTTAACTTTATTTTGGGTTTCAAAATCTATTATTACCACTTAGAAAAATTTAGAGGATAGTCAACCAAGGAAAAATATTATTTATATGGTTGATTTATATGCAAAAATAATCTTTCGGTATATTCTGTATGGAATTTTATGAAAATTATTTTCTATGAAAATACCACATGTTTTGAACATATAAAATTTTAATTTTTTTTTACGTTTTAATATTTTTAATAATTATATAAAAAATCATGTAATTTTTCATAATTGATGATATTGTGCTCTGTATTTGGTAAAAATTTTAGAATTTTCTATGGTTCGCATAATTCTTATCGAGATTTTTATAACCCCAATTTATTGTTATTGTCAAAAGGGACGAGAAATAAAAAATGAACTATAAATGCAGGGTATAGCCGTCAATTTGGATTAGGCCCGCTGGGTTGGCTCGCCCCGCCAAGTAATTTAGGCGGATTGGGTTACAATTTTATCAACCCATGTTAAGATGGTTCAGATGGTTTGACCTACCTAGGCCCGTGACCCGCGTGGGTTGGCCTGCGATGGGCTTGGATTGACCCGCGGGTTCAGAAAATTTATTTATTTATTTTAAATTTTAAAATTAAAGTAGAAAAATAAATGAATTAGTGGGTTTGATCCATTTAAATTACAATTCAAATTTAACAATTATAATTCAAACTTAAAAATTTCAACTTAATTAATTTAAATTATAATTTAAACTTAAAATTTTTAATATTTTTGATATTTTTTATATTTTTTAACAGGCCCGTGGGTTGGCCCGCCTAACCCGCGGTCCGCCTTGAGTTGGGTTGGGTTGGAGATTTTCCAACCCGCTAAGTTGGTGGATCGGCCCGCCCCGCCCCGCCATATGATGGGTCTGCCATGGGTTGGCCCGCCCCGCTATGGGTTGGCCCGTTTGACAGCTCTAATGTAGGGGGAGTTAATTTTTTTAACTAATTAACTTATTTACATTATGTTTGTTTTATTTTTATTTATTTATCTTAATTTCAAATTTAGTTTGACCATTACTAAAAAGGGGAAATTATTAGTATCCTAATGGAATTTTAATGTGTGATCAAATAAGTCTGAAATTATGCCAGAGTTATGTTTGATATGTGTGTCTAAGTGTACAGGGATTTAAGATAACACAAGTGTTCCAGATGACAAACCTTGGCGGAAGATGCAAGCGAGCGAAAAGTATGGTACGAGAAAGAAGCAGACGAGTTTGGCGCATTTGGGGGACGAAAAGTCGAAAGGAAGACTGAGCAAGCCTACCAAGGCAAATCGGAGGAGGGTAAGGTTGACCATTTCCAAGTGCATGGAGTTGTTCTAGGTATCCGAACTCCAAGCGCTTGGATAAATTCCAAATGCCCAGATACCCATTCCAGGCCACCGCTAGTCGTTATTGAATGGATGAGGGTGATATACACGTTAGCATGTTCTAGGTGTTCGGATCTCTTCCAAGTGCCCAGAAGGCCGAGAGTCGTTATACGGACCATTGCCAAGTGGATGGGGTTTCGATGACTCTCGGGGTCCGAAAGCTTTCCAAGCGCTTGAAAGTGCCACATCAACATAATAATCAGATCGAGGTGAATGCTATATATAAATAGACTAAAGTTCGAAGAAGAAATGAATATACACTCGGTTTTCATTCTTATTCAGTTTGTATTTATAATTTTACACTCAACGATTATATGAGATTTTTTTCATCTCTAGATCATTTTCGATGAGAAAATTTTAATAGAGCATTCATAGTTTTTGAACTAACAACCCAAAGATTTAAACCCAGTAAATTCATGGCTCATAATCCTTTTATATTATATTTATATTTATTAATTAATGTATATCATTGGTAAAATATTAATTACAAAAATTAAACTTTTGATTTATATATCACTATTCACTCGTCGATTATATTCCGCTACGTCAATTATACGATCCAAACTATTTTAAATCGAGATTGTTCTACATTGACTAAGTCATGGCCTACCTCAGACTCGACCCAGGCACCCGCGGTAGGACATCCAGGTTGTGACCCAGGCACCCGCGGTTCGATCCCCAACCACGGCGTATTTGTAGGAATTTTCCTCCAAATGGGGATCGCAATCAAAAGATGCTGGGGGTCTGGGTTGGCCGCTGCGTGTGTTTCCAGATTTACCTTGGTGGCCCGTGGGAAACTTCCGTAGGACTGGGCCGGTCACCCCCAGGGCTTGAGTCCATGAGACTGACTGGGATTATCATTTTGTCACCGGGGTCATGGTGCCGCGGTAGGACATCCAAGTTTTGACCCAGGCACCCGCGGTTCGATCCCCAGCTACGGCGTATTTGCAGGAATTTTCCACCAAATAGGGGATCGCAATCAAAGGATGCTGGGCGTTTAGGTTGACCGCTGCATGTGCTTCCCGATTTACCCTGGTGGTCGGTGTGAAATTTCCATGGGACTGGGCCGGTCACCCCCAGGGCTTGAGTCCATGAGACTGACTGGGATTATCATTTTGTCCCCGAGGCCATGGTGCCGCGGTAGGACATCAAGGTTGTGACCCAGACACCCGCGGTTCGATCCCCAGCTACGGCGTATTTGCAGGAATTTTCCTCCGAATGGGGATCGCAATCAAAGGATGTTGGACGTCTGGGTTGGCCGCTGCGTGCGCTTCCTGATTTACCCTGGTGGCCGGTGGGAAACTCCCGTGGGACCGGGCCGATCACCCCCAGGGATTGAGTCCATGAGACTGACTGGGATTATCATTTTAGTCCCCGGGGCCATGGTGTCGCGATAGGACATCCAGGTTGTGACCCAGGCACCCGCGGTTCGATCCCCAGCTATGGCGTATTTGCAGGAATTTTCCTCTAAATGGGGATCACAATCAAAGGATGCTGGGCGTCTGGGTTGACCGCTGCATGTGCTTCCCGATTTACCCTGGTGGCCGGTGGAAAACTTCCGTGGGACCGGGCCGATCACCCCCAAGGATTGAGTCCATGAGACTGACTGGGATTATCATTAGTCCCCGGGGCTATGGTGCCGTGGTAGGACATCCAAGTTGTGACTCAGGCACCCGCGGTTCGATCCCCAGCTACGACGTATTTGCAGGAATTTTCCTCCAAATGGGGATCGCAATCAAAGGATGTTGGGCGTCTAAGTTGGCCGCTGCGTGCGCTTCCCGATTTACCCTGGTGGCCGGTGGAAAACTTCCGTGGGACCGGGCCGGTCACCCCCAGGGATTGAGTCCATGAGACTGACTGGGATTATCATTTTTGTTGAAGTGCCTTATCCCAAGTGGTAAGCATGGAGACATGTGTTGCTTGAAGTTTCAGGTTCGAATCCTCTTAGCAACATGTATTTGTTGACTGAGGTACTGCACAAGAATCAAGTCTTAGCAATATGTATTTGTTGGCTGAGGAGCTGTTTCGGCAGTATGCTCTTATCAACCTAGTGGTACCGTGCCTCCAAAAAATCCTTTAGGGGGTTTTCTGATATGGGGTTATTTCAGCGGTGGGGCCGGTCACTATAAAAAGTTTACCTACTACAGTTTTAGATGGGAAACTTCCGTGGGACCGGGCCGGTTGACAAATGTTCAGAAATTGCTAATTAACAGAAACTGAAAACAACAGAAATCAGAGAAACAATTCGGATCTTCCCTTTAAAACAAATCCAATCTAGCTATCACACTAGATCTGAAGAACCCATCAAAAATTCCAGAGAATCAGCCACAAATCTCAGCTCAAAATGATCTGAATCAACTCGTCCGTATCCGTATCAGAAACCCTCAGATCAGACGCCGAACAGAGCAGATCAAGAATCTAAAGATCAAGCTGGAATCCTTCAAATCGCTGGTAAATTAATGCTCAAGAGACTTCCATAACCTTCAGAGAACCCCTCCGATTGCAATTGGAAGCTCCGATCAGTCTGGATCGAAGAAAATCCGTTTGAAACTCGCGGTGGAGAAGAAACGCTGGCAAAACCCTCACCACGCCTTTCCGTCCGTGATTGATTGACGAACTGAGCTCGTGATCGTCTCTGGAACTTAGGAATTGATTTGGAAGAAGAAAACCCGAAGATCTTGCGATGAAAAACGACGAAAAACAGCAGAAGAAATCAAACGGGACGAAGGCGCTACAGTGATCGCGATGATGAGCTACAGTGAAACTCCTCGTTATAACTGGGATTTGAAAATCGGCCGGCTTAGCACTGTTCAGACCGGGTTAATTTGTGATTTAGCGCCGGTTCAGCCCTGATTCAAGCTTAATTGGTCCGGTTCAGCTCCAATTCGACTCCGGTTCGAGTCAAATTCACATGGGATCAGTCCAAATCAAATGTAGGTCTTGATTCATGAGGTTGGATCCATCAATTTGGTCAATCTTAGCTCAATTTAACTCGATCTCAATTTGGGTTCCATCTTGGTTCAACTCGAGTCCTACAAAATCAAATCCAATTCATGTAAAATTAACCATCAAATTGCAGAAATATAATTGACCATCAAATTATGCAACATATGACAAATATACTCCAATCAATTCATTAAACCATTTGTTTTTCATGTAAAACCTCAACATAAAGCGATAAAATGCATAACAAACCCAACTTATCACCGGTCACCCCCAAGGATTGAGTTCATGAGACTGACTGAGATTATCGTTTTGTTGAAGTGCATTATCCCAAGTGATAAGCATGGATACATGTGTTGCTTGAGGTTTCGGGTTTGAATCCTCTTAGCAACATGTATTTATTGACTGAGGTGCTGTGCGAATCAAGTCTTAGCAACATGTATTTGTTGGCTGAGGAGCTGTGTCGACAGTATGCTCTTATCAACCTAGTGGTATCGTGCCTCAAAAAATCCCTTAGGGGGTTTCAGATATGGGGCCGTTTTGGCGGTGGGGTCGATCACTATAAAAAGTTTACCCAATACAGTTTAGTCCTCGGGGCCATGGTGCCGCGGTAGGACATCCAAGTTGTGACTCAGACACCTGATGTTCGATCCCTAGTTACGGCGTATTTGTAACAATTTTCCTCCAAATGGGGATCGCAATCAAAGGATGCTGGGCGTCTGGGTTGGCCGCTGTGTGCGCTTCCCGATTTACCCTGGTGATCGGTGGGAAACTTCCGTGGGACCGGGCCGGTCACCCTCAGGGATTGAGTCCATGAGACTGACTGGGATTATCATTTTTGTTGAAGTGCCTTATCCCAAGTGGTAAGCATGGAGACATGTGTTGCTTGAGGTTTCGGGTTCGAATCCTCTTAGCAACATGTATTTGTTGACTGAGGTGTTGTGCGAATCAAGTCTTAGCAACATATATTTGTTGACTGAGGAGCTGTTTCGGTAGTATGCTCTTATCAACCTAGTGGTACCGTGCCTCCAAAAAATCCCTTACGGGGTTTTCTGATATGGGACCGTTTCGACGGTGGGGTCGGTCACTATAAAAAGTTTACCCATTACAGTTTTAAGGTGGCCGGTGGGAAACTTCCGTGGGACCGGGCCGGTCACCCCCAGGGCTTGAGTCCATGAGACTGACTGGGATTATCATTTTAAGTTGAAGTGTCTTATCCCAAGTGGTAAGCATGGAGACATGTGTTGCTTGAGGTTTCGGGTTCGAATCCTCTTAGCAACATGTATTTATTGATTGAGGTGCTGTGCGAGAATCAAGTCTTAGCAACATATATTTGTTGGCTGAGGAGCTGTTTTGGCAGTGGGCTTTTATCAACCTAGTGGTACCGTGCCTCCAAAAAATCCCTTAGGGGGTTTTCTGATATGAGGCCGTTTCGGCGGTGGGGCTGGTCACTATAAAAAGTTTACCCACTACAGTTTAGTTGAAGTGTCTTATCCCAAGTGGTAAGCATGGAGACATGTGTTGCTTGAGATTTCGGGTTCGAATCCTCTTAACAACATGTATTTGTTGATTAAGGTGTTGTACGAATCAAGTCTTAGCAACATGTATTTGTTGACTGAGGAGCTGTTTCGGCAGTAGGCTCTTATCAACCTAGTGGTACCGTGCCTCCAAAAAATTCCTTAGGGGTTTTCTGATATGGGGCCGTTTCGGCGGTGGGGCCGGTCACTATAAAAAATTTATCCACTACAATTTTATAATCAAAGGATGCTGGGCGTCTGGGTTGGCCGCTGCGTGCGCTTCCCGATTTACCCTGGTGACCGGTGGAAAACTTCAGTAGGACCTGGCCGGTCACCCTGAGGGATTGAGTCCATGAGACTGACTGGATTATCATTTTATGGCCGCTGTGTGCGCTTCCCGATTTACTCTAGTGGCCGGTGGGAAAACTTCCGTGGGACCGGGCTGGTCACCCCAGGGATTGAGTCCATGACACTGACTGGGATTATCATTTAGTGGGACCGGGCCGGTCACCCCCAGGGATTGAGTCCATAAGACTGACTGAGATTATCATTTTTTTTGGTGGCCGATGAGAAACTTCCGTGGGACCGGGCCGGTCACCCCAGGGCTTGAGTCTATGAGACTGACTGGGATTATCATTTTTCAAACAAGACAATACAGTTGAAAGACGTGGATAGCCTCGAGATTCGTAAATATTGTTAATAAAAAAATATAATTCATTTTGAAAAATATTTAAAGTAAATAATTTTTTTTTAAAAAAAAATGGAATCCGTCGTCCCAACAGTCTTACACGATCAGTCTCATGACCATCTGTGAGGAATTAAATCGAAAAATTATAGTTGGTCACATGCAAGAGAATATTGTCTCGACGAATAACGTAACTCCATCTTTTTTCTGTAAAAAATGAAATCTGCCATCCCAACGGTCTCATACGGTTGGCCGTACGACAATCTATGAAGAGGTAAATCGAAAAACTACAGTTGACCATGACGAAGGAAAATATTGCTCTGACTTCACCAAGATTCGAAGTTTTGTCCTCTTCTACAACTCTGCTTCATCGTAACCAATTCAGGTACGTCTCGAGCAAAATAATTTCTTCTTTTCTACAAAAAAAGGTAGAATCCGCCATCCAGCGGCCTCACACGGTCGGCCCTACGACCATCTGTGAGCAGGTAAATCGAGAAATTACAGTTGGTCACAACGGAAGAGGGTATTATTTAATTTCATCAATATTCAAATCTTTGTCTTTTTTTATAAGTCTGTTTCATCGTAACCAACTCAACTATGCTCCGGAGACAAAATAACTCCCTCTTCTTTTTCTGCATAAAGGTGAAATCTGTCACCCCAACGGCCCCATACGATCGGCCCTACGACTATTTATGAGAAGGTAAATTGAGAAACCGCAGTTGGTTATGACGCAGGAGGGTATGCCTGACTTCGTCAAGATTCGAACCCTTGCCTTTTTCTGTAAATCTGTTGCATCGTAACCAACTCAGGTATGTACGAGGGCAAATAACTCCCTCTTCTGAATTACAACGACGTTGTCAAATTTGATACGTTCTGTTGAATGGACCATCCATATTTATCTACCTAATTTGCATGCCGTCCATATTTATTAATTATTCTTTTCATCTACTTCCTTTAAAGAAAAATAAAGAATTATAAAAAAAATCGCCCCACTCCTTTATTATAATAGGTAGGTATAGCAATATGACGTTGTTGATTTTAATTAATTTAGAATAATTTTGATAAATTAATAAATAATATTTTAGTTTTAATTAAATTGAATTAATTAATTTTAATATTTTATAATAATTTTAATACAATACTGAATTTATTTTTCCCATATATATTTTATAAAATTAAATTAAATTAAAATAAAATAAATAAAATAAAATAAAATTATTTTAATATATTATAAACTTATTCGGATAAGAACAATATTACTATAATAGTACGAATAGAAGATTCGTGTCAACAACATGATCGCACTGACGCACTGTCTAGAATAAAAATGGCGCACATGAGATAACATCAAAATGTGTCATGTTTCCAATTCCTCGAGCCACTATGCCCTGGCCAGTCCCGCATTCACTGTGATTTACTCCCCCTCATACTTGTGGGGCCGGGGTGGGGGCCGCTAGGTTGGCGGTTCCAACCTTTTGCAGTAGAATAAAAAATATTAAATTATAATAAGAAATGTCCTTATTATATATATGTGCGCCTGATCTTCTCGTCATTTCTGCACAGAGCTCCTCTCTCTCCTTATTCTCAACAGGAAGTTCCTTTCCGAAAATAGAAGCATGAGCAGCTCCATTGACACAAACAGATGGTCTCTCGCCGGGACGACTGCTCTGGTCACCGGAGGCTCCAAGGGAATCGGGTACTTCCTCGAATACTCCATCTAATTTTTTTTTTTATCTATTTCTACTCATCGATCAAGCTTTAGGTATGCGATCGTCGAGGAGCTCGCCAGACTCGGATCGGCGGTGCACACTTGCGCCCGCAGCGAAGCAGATCTGGAGAAGTGCCTGCAGCAATGGCGCGATTCCAACCTCAAAGTCACCGGATCTGTCTGCGACGTATCGTCCCCGATCGAGAGAGAGAGGCTCATGGCGACGGTGAAGTCCCAATTCGACGGGAAGCTCAACATTCTGGTATTAATTCCCTCCTTTTTCTTTTCCTCCCCCTTCAAAACCTAAATCAAATCTTTATCTTCTTCGTTTTGCAGGTTAACAATGCAGGGACGGCGGTCTTCAAACCGACGGTGGAGCAAACCCTGGAGGATTTCAAGCTCGTGATCAGCACAAACCTGGAATCGTCGTTCCACTTGAGCCAACTCGCTTACCCTCTTCTTAGGGCTTGTGGAGGCGGCAGTATTGTGTTCATCAGCTCCATTTCTGGCTTGATTGGCCAGGATTATCTGTCTGTGTATGGATCGTCCAAAGGTACTTCTTGCATATTGTTCATTGAATTATTTGCTCGAATCTTTGCAAGATGAACTATTCGCTTCTTCTTCTTCACTCTTTTTTTTTTTTTAAATTTGATTAGGAGCAATAAATCAACTGACGAGAAATCTTGCTTGTGAATGGGCTAAAGATAACATTAGAACAAACAGTGTAGCTCCAGGGTACATAAAAACACCACTCACTCAGCCTGTAAGTGAACACACAGCTTCTTGTTACCTAGAAAAGAATGGATTACCGGTGAAAAAAATTGATTTTAACTGATGAATATGAATTTGTTTGTTTGGTAGTTGTTGCAAGACGAGGAATTTGTGGCGAGGGAGAATCATCGCGTGCCTCTCGGACGTTGGGGGGAGCCGGAGGATGTGGCCGGCGTCGTGGCCTTCCTTTGCCTCCCTCCGTCTTCCTACGTGAACGGTCAGGTCATCGTCGTCGACGGAGGTCAAATTGTGAACGGAAATCACTAAGTAGTTGCGGAGATGTCGAATAGTATGTTGTTTCGAATTATGTTCTAATGAAGATGTTGAATAAGATGGTGTTTGGAATCATGTTCTTATGAAGAAGATCGTGAATAAGATGCTGTTGTACTCTTCATTTAGTTTTTTGAGAATTATATTCAAAGTCTTGTCTCTATGACCTCTATGGTAATAATTTAGAGAAAAAATTGGTGTTTCAATTGTCATATAGTTAAAATTCTTTTAGATTTTTGTGAAGACCTTGTTGAATTTTGTATGAGTGCTTTTCAAATTTCCTTGTTCGATTAATTTTAAAGATAAATAATTTGTTTCACTTGAATAAATTTAAATTTAAATTTATTTATATTTAAAGATTAATTTTTAAAATATTCAAACCCATGATCACTTTAATAAAAAAAAGGAATTTGTCGTCTCGTCTTGTTAGAATCAATTCCACGGATTTAGAGGGAAATAAATTTAAAATAATTTTAATTAAATAAATTTAATTTGTCTTAAACGTATTATATTATGATGGTAAAGTCTAGAATGAAAAATCCAAAAACTAATTATATTAATGCGCGCCTAATCTTATCCTCCACGGCACTCCTCGTCTCTCTGCCCAATTTCAACGCCAAGTTCCTTTCCGAATATAGAGAAGCATGAGCAGCGTGCAGGAACACACTCCCATGGAGACAAACAGATGGTCTCTCGCCGGGACGACTGCTCTGGTCACCGGAGGTTCCAAGGGAATCGGGTACTTTCTAGAATACTCCATCCATCGATCTCTTTCAATTCTATATATCTATTTCCACTCATCGATCAAGTTTTAGGCATGCGATCGTCGAGGAGCTCGCCAGACTTGGATCGGAGGTGCACACTTGCTCCCGCAGCGAAGCAGATTTGAAGAATTGCCTGCAAAAATGGCGCGATTCCAAGCTCAAGGTCACCGCATCTGTCTGCTACGTATCGTCCCCAAGCGAGAGAAAGAAGCTCATGGAGACGGTGCATTCCCAATTCGACGGGAAGCTCAACATTTTGGTATTTCTCCCCTTTTTTCCCTCCCTTTCTAAAGCCTAAACCAAATCTTAATCTTCTTCCTTTTTCAGGTTAACAATGCAGGGACGGCGATCTTCAAACCGACAATAGAGCAAACCATGGAGGATTTCAAGCTCTTGATAAGCACAAACCCAATAGTACTTTTCCGACTATCAATATTACTGGCCCAATCATTATCACAATATAGCCAACAAGCTTAAAGTTGTCCGAGAAATCATATAAGATCTTATAATCAATTGTACATTGATGCAGTGAAGAATTTTTTTGGCAATTTTCAAATGTGAAGTAGCGGGGGTTTCCATGTAATGACTTACCAGTCCGACGCTAAAAAGAATATCTGGTCTAGTACATGTCAGATACCTCAAGCTTCCATGCATTCCCAATTCGACGGGAAGCTCAACATTTTGGTATTTCTCCCCTTTTTTCCCTCCCTTTCTAAAGCCTAAACCAAATCTTAATCTTCTTCCTTTTTCAGGTTAACAATGCAGGGACGGCGATCTTCAAACCGACAATAGGGCAAACCATGGAGGATTTCAAGCTCTTGATAAGCACAAACCCAATAGTACTTTTCCGACTATCAATATTACTGGCCCAATCATTATCACAATATAGCCAACAAGCTTAAAGTTGTCCGAGAAATCATATAAGATCTTATAATCAATTGTACATTGATGCAGTGAAGAATTTTTTTTGGCAATTTTCAAATGTGAAGTAGCGGGGGTTTCCATGTAATGACTTACCAGTCCGACGCTAAAAAGAATATCTGGTCTAGTACATGTCAGATACCTCAAGCTTCCATGCATTCCCAATTCGACGGGAAGCTCAACATTTTGGTATTTCTCCCCTTTTTTCCCTCCCTTTCTAAAGCCTAAACCAAATCTTAATCTTCTTCCTTTTTCAGGTTAACAATGCAGGGACGGCGATCTTCAAACCGACAATAGAGCAAACCATGGAGGATTTCAAGCTCTTGATAAGCACAAACCCAATAGTACTTTTCCGACTATCAATATTACTGGCCCAATCATTATCACAATATAGCCAACAAGCTTAAAGTTGTCCGAGAAATCATATAAGATCTTATAATCAATTGTACATTGATGCAGTGAAGAATTTTTTTGGCAATTTTCAAATGTGAAGTAGCGGGGGTTTCCATGTAATGACTTACCAGTCCGACGCTAAAAAGAATATCTGGTCTAGTACATGTCAGATACCTCAAGCTTCCAACAAGACTTTTCAATAAAGTTGGATCAACTTTTTCACCATCTTGATTCATGTGTAGCTTGATCCTGCATTCCACGGGTGTCCCAATCGCTTGCAATTTTTCACATCAAACTCCTTGAGAATTTTTTCTGCATATCCTTTTGAGAAATAAATATGTCATCCTCTCGTTACTTCAATTCACTCCTTTTCCAAGATGGTAGAATATTATGCTAATATCTGTCATCTCAAATTCCTTTGTCATAGCTCTCTTGAAATCTCCAAACATTTTTGAATTATTCCTTGTAAAAATCAAGTCATCCACATACAAGCAAACAAGTAACATATCATCATTTTTATCATTCCTCACATAGAGAGCATGTTCATGTGGACACTTGATGAAACCATTTGCTTGAAAATATTTATCAATTCTGCAATTCCAAGCAAGAGGAGCTTACTTCAAGCCGTAGAGAGCCTTCTTCAATTTGAGCACTTTCTTTCCTTTGTTCGGTACTATATAACCCAAAGGTTGATCAACATAGACTTCTTTCTCCAAGTCTCCATTGAAAAATACGAATTTTACATTCATTTGATGAATTCTCCAACAGTTTTTGAGCTGTAATAGAAATGATCAACCTAATTATTTCAAGGCGGGCAACAGGTGTATTCCGACCAGATACCGTGGATGGTCAAGCCACCAGTCAATAAACGATCTGACGTGTGCCACTTCTTGGCGGAGCTCGAGGGAGCGAATGATGAGGACCTAAAATGCATTTCAACAGAAGGTGAGAATGGTGACAGAGAGTCCCGGCAAGCTACTTTGACGCTCAAGTTATAGTATTCCGTGGATGAAAAAATGAAAATACTGAAGAAGAAGAAAAGGAGTTCAAAAAGTCGAATCAATTCAACTAGCGGAGAAGAAGAAGAGCGCCCTTGAGAAAACCTTATTTACGATTTATATAGTTGTCGAGAGGGCAACTCCACGTTTGCTAAAGCGATATCATTATGGAAGTGTATGAGGAAACTAAATTTGACGAGTATTGATCACTTCTGTTTCTTTTGGCATTATGTGCAGAAGAAAAGGGTAGTGGGTATTCGAGGGATTTGAATGGTATATTGACAGCGTACAATGTGCGCTGTTAAAAATTTATATTTATGAATTAATAAAAATTTTAGTTATGTTTATAAAAATTTTATTTTCATTTATGTTTTATAAAATTATTTTAATTAAATATTTTATAAATATTTACGTTAATTATATATTTTATAAATAAATAAATAATTTATTATAATTTTCTTACATAATTATATTTTTATAAATTAATTAATAAATAACATTTAATTAACCCTAACACGGGGTCTTCCACACCGTCCGCACCGCAGCACCATATCCTCCTTATTCCGCACCGTAGCACCGCGTAAGAAGCATGAGGCACCGCTCGGCTCAAAAGGTCCGACGAAGAGATCCATGACCTGATCGAGCACGAGAAGCGGCGGCAGTCTCATGGCATCGAGCTAATCGCCTCCAAGAACTTCACCTCCTTCGCCGTTATTGAAGCCCTCGGCAGCGCCCTCACCAACAAGTACTCCGAGGGCATGTCCGGCAACCGCTACTACTGCGGGAACGAGCACATCGATGCAATTGAGAACCTCTGCCGCTCCCGCGCCCTCGCCGCCTATGGACTCGATCCTTCCAAGTGGGGCGTCAACGCCCAGCCCTACTCCGGCAGCCCCGCGAACTTCGCTGCCTACACCGCGTTGCTCAACCCTCACGATCGCCTCATGGGCCTCGACCTCCCATCCGGCGGCCACCTCACCCACGGATACTACACATCCGAAGGTAAGAAGATCTCCGCAACCTCCATCTATTTTGAGAGTCTCCCCTACAAGGTCAGCCCCGTGACCGGCTACATCGACTATGATAAGCTCGAGGAGAAGGCCCTCGACTTCCGCCCCAAGCTCGAGGAAATTTTAGTATGTTTAGATAATTTAAGTGACATATAACAATGATTCATTGTCCTGATTTCTTATGGATATATATTGTAATGATTTAGTACGTTGGTCAATGGTTTTGCAGAAATGGATTTCAGAAACTGGATAAGATCAAGGATGCCAACAGACGAAGTAGACAGTTAGAGGAACTGACTGACAAGATGAGGGAATGCAAGAGGTACACTCATAGATATACTCTTTGTTAAAGAATAGTCACTATCTATGATTATTTAGTTTCCTCTGTGATATTTTTTTTCACTGTTTTTGTTGCCTCTACCCTATAATCATAATTGTGTATATCAGACTTATCAAGGAGTTTGAAAGGGTCATGAAGGAAGAGGAGACTAGGAATTCACATGAAAACAATCAATGGTGCCATTTTCTTCAAACTCCTATAATATCTGATTACATAATCCTTTTATTGCAAACATCAACTTATTAATTCATTCGCTTTGCTTGAACAGATTAAAGAACTGAACTCATATGTTGCTCTGAAAAAGCAGTGAGTAGTTCTGTCCCTGCTATTTATTTTTTCCTTGACTGAAGTTGATGAAATTTTTTGCGTTTATCCTCTTTTTTCAAGTTCATCCTGTTTACAGCAGAATGTTGTAATGATTTTTCCTTAATTATCGATTGGTTAAAACATGGTGACCTTCTTGTTGATAAAATGTACCATTGATGTGGAGTGGAATATCAACATCTTGCTTTTCTGAGACTTGGTAGTCCATGTTAGTGAGGTTTACAATTTGGAAATTGGAGAACCACAAACACAAGCTGATGAATCCGTGTGAAGCAAAGTCTTTATGTTTCCTTTTATCATAAATGCAATTCTTAGTTTATCTTTCTTTCTTATTTAGAGTAATTACCGAAAACATTTCCATCAATGCTTTTGCAAATAGATATACTAGCTAGGGTTTGGTCTGGTTGAAATTTAGTGGCATTTAGTCTAGTTAACAATTCAATCTTTATTTTCTTACTCTAATAGTTTTATCACTAATTTTTCATTTATTAAGGCAATTTGAGTTATTCTTTATGAATTGTTTGTCTGTCTTATTTAGAGTAATCACAAAAAACGGTTCCATCAATGCTTACTAGTTTGGGCTGATTTGGTCTAAGTTTTCTAGCATGTAGTCTAGTTACCAGTTCATGCTTTTTTGCTTACTCTCATAGCAACATCATTGATTTTGCAGTTTTTGAGAGAATATAATGTTCTATATAACTTGAGTTATTCTTTTAAATGTTTTTTCAAAGAATTTTCTGTTAGAGACAACACTATAAAATTTTTGGACTTTCTTGTTATAGACGATCCATTTTACTTGCCATTGACAATGCTTGCTGCCCTTTTATCTTTTTTGTGATTCTATTGTCACTCTAATGGTAGTTCTATTAATCAATTTGTTTTATGAGTTTCAGAATAGCTAGTGGGTCATCTTTTGTTGAGTTTATGGTTTATGAGCTAATCATAAAATGTTTGAGTATTAATATCATAATTGGAAACAATATCATATTAGCATAATTATTAAATTACACAGTTGAAAATTCTGCAAGAACAAAATATGTGGCCTTCCACTAAGGCGAAGTGGATGTGAGTTATGCCTGTTAGAAATTTTATGTCATTGATGATTATACCTTCTGCTACTCCAATGGTTAAATTAGTGAAGAAGAATGACATGGAAATCCAAATAAAAGCCAGATGAGCTTAAAAAAAAAAAGTTGAAGCGTTTGTTTGATTAGTCAAACCTTTTCTTACTTGACAAAAAACACTTGGTTTTACCCAAGAATTCCTTGTTTATCCTTCTGTTTCACTTGCACACACATCAAGTTGTCAATTTGGCTATGATTTCTTAACTAAACCTTGCAATAGTTCCTTTATAAATTGCTTTTGGTTGATACAGGCATGCAAGTGAAAATAAAAGGATTGATCTCTTTGATGGACCTGATGGTGATGGGTTTGGGGAAGAAAATGTTCAATTGGCATCATGTAAGTATTCTTTTTTGTGGCCTATTGTCTAACTTCAAGTGCATTTAAACATACTGAAAAATACTGAAAAAAACCTAACATTTTAAAAGGATATGATCAAGTATTATTGTTTAGAACTCCTTGACTTCACATTTGTCAATATTGGATACATCATTCACATTGAACTTGACTTCACATTTAAATGCATTGAAGGTTCCTAAGAGTTTGTTTGTAGTTCTGATGAAAGACACTTCACTCTACATAAAATTATGATGTGGTTGCTGTGAGGACAATAAGAAAACAATGGGGGAGGCCCTTCAACCATAAACCTTTTCCAGAAAATTGTTCACTATTAGACTCTGGTTTAAACTTGTAGGTATTTGGTTGGTTCACATGATAATAAATTTGTAGTGGTTACTTTGTGTGAATAAAATGAGTAAATTTATTGTGTCATCCATTCTGATCCACCCATATTATCGGTTTATGTCTCATGTTGAATCAATTATGTTTGAGTAAATGGATTCTTTATATTCTTATAGATTATAAAACATCTTTACTTATCTGCAAATGAATCAATGGCTTTGTTTTAAGAGTTCTTTTGCCTCATACTTATCTGCAAATCATCTTCCATCACTTATAGAAACATATATAGTGCCTAAGTGTGCTTTGTGGCATCTGTTGTGTTTTTATGAATTATGTGATTTGTCTTTGCTTTCTACTTCTGCTGTTACAAACTTTTAGTGTTAGAAGATCATCCATGCTTTTCTGCAACAGGTGCTTATTAATTGCAGGAACAACAAGAAACTACTTGGTCAAGTTAGAGCATTTGATCGCCACTGCAACATGGTTCTCGAAAATGTTAGGGAGATGTGGACCGAGGTATTGCAACTTTACAAATGCATACAATTCATCATCTCTTTTCATGCATGGCTCCTTATGGTTTTTACCCTGATCACAGATACCCAAGACGGGCAAGGGGAAGAAGAAAGCTCTTCCAGTCAACAAGGATAGATTCATCAGCAAGATGTTCCTTCGCAGAGACTCTGTATTTTCGCAGAGATTTATCAACAAGGATAGATTCATCAGCAAGAAAGCTCTTCCAGTCAACAAGTGTATATGTGCTAAGTATCAGCACATATATACACATAACCTCATGTATTTTCTGTTTTTCTTTATGTTCAAGATAACAAAGTCTTGTAAGCTTATCAAAACAGATGTGAATGTTATATATAATTGTTGGATTATAAATGTGTAATTTTATATGGTATTTGTGTGTGGTATTTATGTTATTAATTATTTGAGTTTTGAGTTTACAATTGTGATTTGAATGGTTTAATTATTTTATTTTATCCACAGCGCACATTGCGCGCTGTGATTGATCACATCCGCAGCGTACATTGCGCGCTGCGGAAGCTCACATCCGCAGCGCGCATTGTGCGCTGCGGATGAGATCATCCGCGGCGTGCATTGCGCGCTGCGGATGCCTAATGACTTTTAACAGCTTGCAACTGTGCAGCGTGCGATGTGCGCTGCGGATAGCATATTTGCGCGCTGCGGAAAGTCATTTTTGTTGTAGTGGGTATTCGAGGGAACCAGGTTTGACAACCCTATAACCGCCATAATTATTCTGCGACAATCACTGAATATCCCTGCTATCGTTTGGCGTTGAGAGACTTGGATGAATGGCTGAGTGGCTGAGAGACTTGGATGAGTGGTTGAGTGGCTAAGAGACTTGGATGAGTGGCTAAGTAGCTGAGAGACTTGGATGAGTGCACTACAACAAAACATCAAAATAGCGATGGAATGTATTCTGTCACTAATTTAGCGGTGAATTTTAAATCTCCCGTCGCTAATTTAGCGACAAAAATAAATTTCATCGCTATTTGTAATTAAAATATTTCCGCCGATAAATTGGCGATGGAAAAAATATTTCTATCGCCAAGTTAGCGCCAGAAAAAATATTTTTGTCGCCAAGTTAGTGATGGAAAATATTTCCGTCACCAGTTAGCGATGGAATTTAATTTTGGTTGCAAAGTTAGCGATGGAAATTAAATTCCGTCATAAAGTTTACGATGGAATTTAATTTCTGTCGCTAAGGTCGCGATTTTTAGGGTTTCCGACCCAATTCTTTCCCCTCGCACAACCCTAAATCGAGATTTTTTGGCTCCCAATAGATCTTCTGGCTCTGACTCACTCCGGCGTTCCTTCCTGCGCTCGCTCCAGTGTTCCCGACTCTGGTAAGTCTCTCCAGCATTTAATGTTTTAGGGTTCGGCGGCCTCGGGACTAGCGGCCGACCTCGCCGGCGTCGGACCCAACCTTGGCGAGTTTGCGAGCGTTGGGCGCTGCCTTAGCGAGCTCACCAGCGTCAAACCCGTCTTGGCTAAGCTCGGCAAGTTCAGGGCTAACCTAGTCGAGCTCGTTGGGGTCAGGCCAGGCCTAGCCGAGCTCGCCGGCGTCGAGCCCGACCTGGCCGAGCTCGTCGGCATCGAGTCCGGCCTGGCCAAGCTCATCGGCATCGAGCCTGGCCTGGCCGAGCTCGCCGACGTCGAGCCTAGCCTAGCCGAGCTTGGCGGGTTCGGGGCCGCTCTAGCTGAGCTCGTCGGCGTCAGGACTGGGCAAGCCCAGCTCGCTGGCATTGGATCCAACCTTTGGCTAGCTCGTTGGTGTCGGATCCTACCTATCTGAGATCGTACGAGTCGGGGTCGACCTCAACCTGGCCAAGTTCGTCGGCGTCTGTTCAGGCCTGACTGAGATCATCGACATCGAGCTAAGCTTGGTCGAGTTCACTGACATCTGTGCAGGCCTAGTCGAACTCGGCGACGTCAGGCCAGGCCTGGGTGAGCTCGCTGGGCCTGGCCTGAATATGTCATTTGTACATGTTGAATACGATTGTAAGGTTTAGAGTTTTTAAAACGTAATCTATTTGTGTTTGTTTTAATATGCAATTCTGTTGTTCACAGTTGTCTGAGAGATGTCATTCCAGATACTCTGACCCTGTTCTTCTATTAGTACTATAAGTGATATTTTTTCTGTCATTTATATTATATATTTCTGTATTGTTTGTATTGATAAGCCAAGTGTATTATATCAACACTAGATGTTTTTTCTTGCTTTTTATATTGACACTAGATGTTTGTAATGATGTTATAAAGTTTATTTTTTTGATTTTGAATTATATGATTGATGTATGATTCTGAGTGCACGATACCAAAGTAGAATAAATATATGTTTAAAATAACTTGCCCACCACGCGAGGTCGTCCTCCCCATTAAACCTAATCAATCCTTTCACAATTAAATTTTATAGAATAGTAGAATCCTTTCATTATTATAATGCAACCAACACTATAATAAGTATTTTTAGAAATTTATTTGATATACAAATTTATTGGACTTATAAATTTAGAGGACTTACAAATTTAAAAATATTAATATTAACTATTATTTGGTAGACTTACAATATTAACACAACTAGAAATGGTTAACCTTGTCGACAAAAAAATACATTATGTATGTTCTAGTTATGTAATTAAATTTAATATAACTTGACCACATAGTAGTAAGTGGCTGCAATATCGTACTTTATTGATAGTAATAAGTCTAAATGCTTTAGAATTTATTTAAACTACTTACAAATTATTTTAACATATTATTTGTATTCAATGAAAATTTAATTTTGCAGTATTTATAATGTTTATGAATAAAGCTTGGATGTACAATAGATTAGACAATAGATTTATCCGAGCTGAATTTTATGCTTGAGTTGAAGAGTTTGTGAACTTTGCTAAGAGTCATCCAGACTGCATGAATGGTGCAGAGTTACATTGCCCGTGTAATCATTGTAAATATAGAAATAAAGTTTTCCGTGATGAGGATACCGTGAAAGTACATATATGTAGAAATGGTTTTGTTAAAACTATTATAATTAGTACTGTCACGGGGAGCCTTATGTGTCTGATCAAATTGGAACTTCGGCTGATTCTTCATCTGTCACAACTGTTTTAGGGGAATCAACATCTAATGAGAATATGATGCAATCAATGATTTATGACACAATGAATGCAGTTGATCCATCCAATGTAGATGAAATACTAATACCTACAGTTCAACAACTATATAACATGTTAAAGACTAGTGAAAGAGAAGTGTGGGAAGGTATTCCATCTGGTCATTCCTAACTATCAACTACTACAAAATTATTGAACATCAAGGCAGAACATCATTTCTCATAATGATGTTACGATAACATTTGTCAATTGATGTCAGGATATTGCTCCCTGCTGATCACTAAATGACTAATAGTTTTTACAATATAAAGAAATTAGTAAGGGGTTTAAGTTTGTCCGTAGAGAAGATTGATTGTTATATAAACAATTGCATGATATATTGGAATGAAGACAATAAACTGATTGAATGTAAAATCTGTAGTCACCCTCATTACAAGCATCGTAGTCGCATTCCAGGGAAGAAAAAGAAAAATATTACATGGAGGGTTATGTATTATTTCTTATTAACTGCTAGACTTCAACGTTTATATGCATCTGCCTCCACAGCTTGCCACATGAGGTGGCATCATCAGCATGTGCACGAAGGAGGTATAATGTGTCATCCTTGTGATTCTCCTACATAGAAACATCTTGATACAATATTTCCTACCTTTGTGATGGAATCACGTAATGTGAGATTGGAACTTTCTGCAGATGGATTCCAACCATTTGGTCAATTAGGACAGCAATATTCATCTTGGCCAGTTATATTAATACCCTATAATTTACTATCATGGATGTCCATGAAAGACGAATTTATGTTTCTGACTATGTTTATTCCTAGTCCAACAAATCTAAAAGAGAAGATAGATATTTTCTTGCAACTTCTGATTATTGAGTTAACTGAATTATGGAATGTAAGATCAGAGACTTATGATGTTGCAAGTAAAATATATTTTAACTTGCATGTTACTTTATTATGGACAATTAGTGATTTTCCAGCATATTCAATGTTGTCAGGATGGAACATGACTGGTAAATTATCATTTCTATATTGCATGACAGAGTCTGATGCATTTTCATTACCATGTAGTGGAAAGGTATCTTGGTTTGATAATCACCGTAAATTTTTACCAATTGATCACCCTTTTAGGATAAATAAGAGAAATTTTTTAAAGAATGTTGTAGTCAGAAAATTACAGCCAACAATGAAGTCAGGTGCAGAAATCATTGAACAAATATACAATTATGTATTTCTACCAATATATGATCAATTTTGAGGAGATAAATAAATACATTATTAGAATGTGCAAATATGGTTAGAAGAAAAGAAGCATTTTCTGGGACCTGCCGTATTGGAAGTATTTATTGATTTAACATAATTTAGATGTTATGCATATCAAAAAAAAAAATTAGATAACATCTTCAATATAGTGATGAATGTTCCTGGAAGAATTAAAGGCACTACAAAATCACGAGAGAAATTAAAAGAAATAGTTAACAGACCTTAATTGCATCAAAATAAAACAGCAAATCAATATCCAAAAGCTTGTTATACATTAGATAGAGAAGGTAAATAAGTTTTATGTAGTTGGTTGAAATAGATAAAATTTCTTCATGGGTATGCTTCCAATATGGCCCGATCCGTGGATATGAATAAGTTAAAAATGTTTGAAATGAAGAGTCATGACTGTCAGGTGTTCATGCAAAGACTTGTGCTAATAGATTTTCGTGACCTTCTACCTAATAATATTTGGCAAACACTTACAGAACCACTACAAGAAAAACAGTCATAGACATCGGTTTTCCACCGATGTCTATGAGAAAATCGACCGATGTCTATGAAGGCGATGTAAAAGGTCTGACATTTTAGACATCAGTTTTTAACCGATGTAATATCACTCAACGACATCAGTTTGTAACCGATGTAGTACCGATGTAATATCACTCAAAGACATCGGTTATGCAACGGTGTAAAACTGATGTAATATCTGTTTAACATCAATTTTAGCAACGGTTTTTGACCGATGTAATATCACTCAACGACATCGATTTTGTAACGGTGAAAAACCGATGTAATATCTGTTTAACATCAAATTTAGCAACGGTTTTCGACCGATGTAATATCACTTAATGACATCGGTTTCGCAACGGTGTAAAACCGATGTAATATCTGTTTAACATCAAATTTAGCAACGGTTTTCGACCGATGTAATATCACTCAACGACATTAGTTCTGCAACGGTGTAAAATCGATGTAATATTTGTTTAATATCAATTTTAACAACGGTTTTCGACCGATGTAATATCACTTAACGACAATGCTTCCAAACCGATGTCATTGAATTTAAAACTGTTGTAATAACACTTATTTTTTTTATGTTGTTTGTAAATTATGATCGAGCAAGATTACAAAATTATCATAATATTATAAATTTACCAAACAAATCACAAATAGAAAAGCACCGATATATTTAATCACCTCAATATTTATAAATAACCAAAAGTAACTAACACAAATATTCTTCTTGCAACATATTACACATTCCCTCAGCGTTTTCATCCTCAGAAGGAACTAATAGAATCCTCAGCGTTTACAAATAACCTTTTGACTGTTGTACTTCTTCTACAGATACAAAATCTCCATCTAGCATAGCAATGAATCATGAGCCACTCCATTCACTTACTTGGAAAAGGCTTGGACCAGCAAACTTTAAATTCTTGGATGCTCTCCGTAGACTTCTGTTCTTCCTTTAATGCATCAAATTGTATGACTGAAGTCTCTTTCACTGTTACCTAAAAATATGTAAATACAAGAAAAGAATTCAGAAAATATGTAATTTCCAAGTACAAGTAAAAGAATGCCAACAAGTTATGAGGTTCATGTTTAAGATTTTTCACAAAAAATAAATAAAAAACTGACCACAACAACAAGAAAAGTAGCCTTCAGATTCCCACAAACGTCACAGCAAGCTTAATTGTTGCTGTAGAATTACACTGGTCACGACCTATCAAATCACAACACATGGAATTTTTTCAATTAATATTATCTTCAGTAAATAAAAAATAGACAGCAGTGTTAATCAGTCATGTAGTAGAAGAAATGGATATATTTAACCTGAAAGATCTGCCAAAAGATCTGCCAAAAGTTAACCGGAAAGTACCATAAAATCTTTGCATGGACTCCTTCAATTATCCTTGAATTCTTGGCCAACTTCCACCTTGACATCCCACAAGTAGGACAATGGGTAAAATCCTTATACTCCTTCCAGTATAGGACACAATCATTAGGGCAAGCATGTATTTTCTTATAAGTCATCCCCATTGCACATAAGCTTTTCTTTGCATCATATAAAGATAAAGGCAATTCATTGCTAGCAGGAAGCATTTCTCCAAACAAGATAAGTAGGTCAGTAAAACTATTATCACTCCAGCTGTATTTCGCCTTCAAGTTATATAGCTGCACAATTGCAGATAACTTTGTAAATTTTGTACACCTAGGATACAGAGGTTTTTCAGCATCCTCAAGTAATTTTATAAATTGATCTGGATTCTGCGAACTTTCATATGAAGCGTGTACCATATCTACAGGTTCATCAGCAGCAAAATAGTTTTCACATTCTCCATATGCATCTTTCTCTTTCTTTAAATCCCCTAATATAGATTCTTCCCCATGCCATATCCATTTTTTGTATGTTAAGTCTATACCATTGCAGTACACATGTGCCCTTATGCTGTTAATATTATTGTTCCATAGATTACCACATTTCGTACAAGGACAAGGTATACTAGTAGGATTAGCAGCATGTTGCAGCGCAAATTGCAAAAAAGATTCCAATCCAAGTCCAAATTCATGTGATAATCTATCCTTTGACATCCATGCTTTGTCCATTTTGTTGTACTGATGAATCAAAAATATCACGTTATTAACAAAAATCAGCCATATTGATGACCTATTTCATATTGCCAGAATCAACAATTAACTTAGTATAACAAACAAAATTTGCACTTCATCATTATACCAATCAATGAACTATCAGTCATTCATGAATCATTAAGAAAAGATCCTATTTGGAACTGTTCACATGCATTCAGAAACTCAAAAATCATAAATATTAAAATGCAAGTGATATATCTCATACAACAAACTATTCAAATAAACCCACCAATTGGAGAATGAAATGACTATGAGACTTATATGTAGCATTGTTGTAAAAAGGGCTGATAGTTTTATGCTAGTATTTAACCAATCTAATAAATATATGCAATGTAAATGTCACTCCACTTGTGACAGTTCCAGGAAAGAAATATAAACTCCTTAGGCCAAAGCCTAGAAAATGTTAGCTTAATAAACACTAAAGAGAAACTACTCCAAACTCAGCAGACCATAGTTCTAGTTGATTTTAAATTAAGAATCAATCTATTACCAAACATAACCAAATCCCCTCTTAGGTTAAGGTCCATTAGCTCCATCTAATTCTTTAGCCTAAGCTACATACACCGATCTTGAAGGGATCTTGCCCCTCATTAAACTTCAAAGGAGACTATATTATTGAACATAGTATTATCATAATAGGAACCGGGCAAGTCTAGGACACATCCTTAAGGTTCAATCATGATCAAAGAAATGGTTAACTAGATTAGATTATACCTCAATTAAAATCCAAGAAAATCTAGGACCGATCTTGCCCTAGTTTCCCCTCAAGCTATGGTCTTCTCCACACTGGCAGCAAGGGCGGAGGACGGAGGAAGGAAATCAACGGCGGTGGTTCCCCTGTCTTCTCCCTGCGGCAGCAAACCGAAAAGAAAAGAATCTGGCTAAGGAAGGGGGAATAAGGCTTCAGCGTCGGTGACGTTGGCTCTAGGCGGCGCCGACAGAGGAGGGTTGCGGTGGCAGGGGAGGCGGCGATGCTCCTTTCGACGGACGGCTCAAACAGAGGAGAAGGGAGCTTCACTAAACCAAAGTCACAATGCTAGGCGGCGGCTACGAAGGAGGAAGAAGATGAGGTAGGGGTTGCGGTGTTGAAAGGCGACGGACGGCTCCTTTCTGTTGGGTCCAAAAGAATGCATGTATCTCCACAATAGCATGATATTGTCCACTTTGGGCCTAAGCCCTCATGGCTTTGCTCTTGGGCTCTCCCCAAAAGGCCTCATACTAATGGAGATACTTTCCATCCTTTTAACCCCATGATCTTTTCCATGTGCTTTAGATGTGGGACTATGTTTGCACCCTTGCAACCCAACAATCCCCCCCTCAAACAAAGGACCACAGGCCCCCCTGAATCCTCGACCCACCAGGACTTTTTCACCTAGCCGCAACTAGGACTTTTTGCCCCTCGGTCCACCCGACCTACTAGGACTTTCACCTAGCCGCAACTAGGAATTTTTGCCCCTCGGTCCACCCGACCTACTAGGACTTTCACCTGGTGTCTGGTCCTCTTGATTCAGACACGGGAGCACCCACTTCCTTTGTTTTTAAGGTTCAAAGCACATGGTTAGATCTGGATCATGGCTCATCCGGCGGTTAGTCCGGTGAAGAGCGGTCTCACTCTGATACCACTTGTTGGGTCCAAAAGAATGCATGTATCTCCACAATAGCATGATATTGTCCACTTTGGGCCTAAGCCCTCATGGCTTTGCTCTTGGGCTCTCCCCAAAAGGCCTCATACCAATGGAGATACTTTCCATCCTTTTAACCCCATGATCTTTTCCATGTGCTTTAGATGTGGGACTATGTTTGCACCCTTGCAACCCAACACTTTCGACGGACGGTGGTGAAAGGCGAAGGGGCTGCGGTGTTGGCTTGCTCTGTCGGCTACGAAGGAGGAAGAAGATGAGGTAGGGCGGCGGCGGTAGACGGTGGAGAAGGAAGAAGTAGGGCTCGGGTTTATGAGGCGCGAATACGAAGGAGGAAGAAGATGAGGTAGGGGCTGCGGTGTTGAAAGGCGACGGACGGCTCCTTTCGACGGACGGTGGTGAAAAGCGAAGGGGCTGCGGTGTTGGCTTGCTCTGTCGGCTACGAAGGAGGAAGAAGATGAGGTAGGGCGGCGGCGGTAGACGGTGGAGAAGGAAGAAGTAGGGCTCGGGTTTATGAGGGAAGGGGCGCGAATAATCCTATTAAAATAAGGAATGCAAATGAAACCGAGGTTAAAAAGGTTATTCGGCGGCTAAACCACTGTAAACCTAAGATTTATTATAATAGTTGAACCAAATATTATAGTGAATCCGATCCAAGTTTGATTTTGGAAGCGCGTAGTGGAAGAAATATTTGGAGGGAGAGAGGGAAAGAAAAAATGAAAATATACAACGGTTTTAAATTGTTGTTATAGCTTCCAAAACCGTTGTTGAAAGCGCAAATAGACATCGGTTTTAAAATGTTGTTATAGCTTCCAAAACCGTTGTTGAAAGCGCAAATAGACAACGATTTTCAAACCGTTGTCGTAGTCTTCAAAAACCGTTGTTGAAAGCGCACATAGACAACGGTTTTAAAACCGTTATTGTATCCTCCAAAAATCGTTGTCGTAGTCTCCAATCAACCTCTTAAAGACATCGATTTTTGTTAAAACCGTTGTAAAAAAGTAAAAGACATCGGTTTTGCTATAAAACCGATGTCTTTTGAGTGTTGTTAAAGACCGATTTTCTTGTAGTGAACTGAGTTTATTTTTTTGAGATTTGTCCGCTAGGTTTATTATGACAATTGATATGCTTAAGCTACAAACTGATATTTCTGTCATACTATGTAAGCTTGAGCGCATATTTCCATCAAGTTTCTTTGATTCAATGGAGCATCTACCCATTCACCTACCTTATGAGGCACAGCTAGTTGGTCCTGTTCAGTATAGATGAATGTATCTATTTGAAAAGTTTTTGAGAAAATTAAAGAATAATATTCGTAACAAAGCAAGAGTTGAGGGGTCGATATGTAATGCTTATTTGGTCGAAGAAACAACTTCTTTCTGCTCCTATTATTTTATTGATAATGTCAACATCAGACATTGCAAGAATCTTAGAAATTCTGATGATACTCAGCCAATTGACCCTATGATGCTTTCTATTTTCAAGTTTCTTGGTAAGCCAATTGGTGCTTCTATTTTGAGATGGTTAAATCAACAAGAATATCATGCTGCAAGAAATACATACTCCTGAATTGTGAGAAAGTTAAACCACACATAAGGTAAGTTGGTTGATATAATAAACTAGTAATCTCTTTTTATTTATGTTTGGTATCCCAATTATTTTAAATTTTACCTTTCATCCATTACAGTCTTTATGAACAACAACTTCAGTGTCAAAATCCATCAATCAATCCATATGAAGTTGAGGAAAAGTTAGAGATGAAATTTGCACTGTGGTTTCAAATTTATGTAAGTTAAAATAAATAATTTTCCATACAAAAGTATCAAACTTTGATCTAATTTATATCATATTTACTATTATAGGTGAACGATCATAAAATTTTAAATGTGGAAGATGGAAGGATAATCAATCTTGCATCTGGACCCCTCCATAAGATACAAGTGTATTCTGGTTACTATGTGAATGATTTCAATTTCATGTAGCACAATAGGATTCATAAAAACTGACCTTCAATTTTGGTGTTTACGTAAAAGGATCTATCAACAACAATAATTCAAAGTTTGATTATTACAGGAGATTCAAAGAAATTATTGAGATTGAATTTCCTACCTTACCCATAAAAAGGTGTGGTATTCAAATATTCTTGGTATGATCTGACTCCCAGAACAAGAATCATAATACACCCAAATTACAATTTAGTTGAGATTAATGCAAACAAAAGGTTTAAAAGTTTGACCCTTTCATTTTTGTAGTCCAAGCGGGTCAAATTTTCTATCTTGAATACCTGACAAAGGCAAGAAGGGTCAGTGAATGATTAGCTGTTTGTCGTACGAAGGCTCGTTCGACCATAGAAATATCAAACTCCAATACAGCAAAACACGATGACGCATTTTAAAATGAAGAAGTGGAGATACATTTAGTAGATTCCCAGATTCAATCAACATCCGTCTTCTTGTAGATGCTAATGTATCTTACAAGAGATAAAAAATGGAGAGATGTCGAGCAGTGAGGACATTGTTGAACTAACTGAGTCTAGCGAGGAGGATCAAGAAAATGTTAATGTTGATGATTTAGATTGTAACGATGAATGAAAACTGTTTGTTTTGTTAAAATATGTTTATCTCATGATTTAGATTGCATTCTTATTGTTTAGGTAAGGGACTGAAACAAAGTCCATTTAACACCAGCAGCAACTCTTGGAACTAAGTTTCCATTAACTTCTTCATTTTCCTAGTGTATATAGAATTGGCTATGCAAGTAGACAACTTATGTTTCTGATTTTGGGAAACCAAGCCAAACTTAACCTCCTGTTACCTAAATGATCCAATTCTATGCATTAGATAAGGTTGGAACAAAATTTGGCCACTGTCAACCAATATAATAAGCATTTGCAAATTTACCAAACCTATAAGCATGGCTGTCTAGAAAGACAACAAACATAAGAATAAATACGCACAAGATGTTAAAAGGATATAAGAGATTAGATGCGCGGATTATTAATTGGATGGATGTAGTAAAACCTCTATCAGTCGATTGATTGTTGTATATATAGTCGACCGATATTGGTGTCAGTCGATTGAAGGAAATATTAGTCGACTGATACTAAGTTTTTCAGCTAGTTTCAAAATTCCAGTCGACTGATATTCATGTCAGTCCAATGGATTTTTGAATCGACTCGACTGATTCTTCACAATAGTCGACTGATTCTATTTCGGAAGCAAATAGAATAGAATTAACTTGACTGACTCTTAGACTCAATCAAATGACACTGTTTGGAAGCAAACAGACTAGAATCGACTCGACTAATTCTCTAGATCAGTCGACTGATTATAAATTGACTCGATTGATTCCTTAAATCAGTCGACTGAGTCTGTTTCAGAAGCAAATATAATAGGATCGACTTGACTGATTCTTTATATCAGTCGACTGATTCTATTTATCAATCGATTGATTCTATTTATCAGTTGTCTGATTTTGTTTATCAGTCGACTGATTCTGTTTTAGAAGCTAATTGAAGAGAATCGAATCGATTGATGACTCGATTTATTCATTACAATATAATCGACTAATGAGTAAAATCAGTCAACTGATATTTGAAATTTGACAAAATCAGACATGATTTAAGACGTTTTCATCGACATAGATCAAATCAAGTTGGATAATAAAAATATTTTATTTTATCAAATGGTAACTGATCCAATACATGCATATAAGATTTATATTTTATTATTATTTCGAATGTGTATATGCTATAATGTTATTTTGCAGATACTGATATGTCAGATTATGCAACAACACCTAGTGGCCAGACTGTTTTACGAGTTATTGGATGTTATTAGTACTTTCAAATTCATAAAAAATTTTATACCATATGTCTAATATTTATATATTTTATAATGCAGTTTTACTCCAGATGATCATCGAGTTGCAGCCTATATTTCTAGTAAATTTCATGAGCGAGTTTGTCTTTCAGGTATTACTTGGAGGCATGTCGACGAAGACATGCGAAGCTTTTAGTACGATGAGTTTTTGGTAAGTCATTTTTATTATCAAAAGTTATATTTGTTTATACTAATTGAATAGTTTTTTTATCGAAAAATTATACCTGGGAGCCAAGGCATGACGAGGAATTTAAAGAAAATTGGAATAATGCTTGTGTCAAATTATACAAGGATCTGCTTTATAAATGCAGAAGAAAGAGCGTCCAACCAGCTTCATCCTAGTTGATATTTGGGATGCATGGCAAGCCATCTGGGGTGCAGAAAGATGACAGTAAAATTCAGCCATAGCTCGAGCCAATAGAAACGCTAAATTGACTGGCCCTAGCACCGGATCCACAAAGCATATAGTTAGATCCTATTCCATCGTCGAGCATACCTTGAACTTGATGAGTTTACAATTAATATATATTTTTTAGAATTATATAATTAGTAATGATATTATTTTGATTTAATCCTATTTTTTAATCTTCAGGAGCATGAATTACAGTGACCTCCTACTTGTTGGGAGATTTTTACTAAGACACACAAGTCTAAGGATGACACATTTATCGATCCTCAATCGCAGGCATTAGACGTAAGATTTTAAATTTTAAATTTATTTAACTATTATAAATGATTAATTTTCTAATTCTATATTTTATATGAATTTATTTTTAAACAGGCTAAAATGGTTGCTAGAGCTGCACAAGCGTCTCAGCCTGATAGAGAGGGAGGTGAGATGCAGACTCTCTCAACCAATCAGGTAAATGAGATATATTATGATGTGGTCGGTGGGAGGAAGAAGAGCTCCACCCTCTACGATCTAGGATCTCATGCGAAAGTCGTATATGATCGTGTGATGACCCCTAAAGCCCGAAGTCATCCCAACGGATCATCTTCTACAATAGAAGTCCTACAACAAGAAAACCAAGAATTAAATTATTGACTCTTGATATTAGAGCGGGCATATCACGAGTCTTGGCGAGAACAGTTGTGATACGAGGAGATTGCGCAGCTAATGCATGACTTTATGGCTGGCATGAGTAAAATGCCACAGCACCTGTATGGCTTTGACTCACAAGAGACTCAAGACCCTGATGATCCTGATCAGTAGTTGCTTGCCAGGTATGTTAACATTTGTATATTTTTTTTTGTAATTATGATTCATCAACATGCATTTTCAAAATAGATACATTTTATTGATTTATTACTAACCTATCTTATTATATTTTTTGCAGGATTAGATTTTTTGACGGTGAGTTTAGATATTTTTCAGATTTTTATATTGAAACATTTGATAGTATTGAAACATTTGATACAGTATCATTGTACTCAGATATTTTATATTTGTATTTGTATTGTATTAAGTTGTATTCAGATATTTTGATTGTTTGAAATATTGTTGTATTGTAAATGTTGTTTAAAATTCATATTTAATATGTTGGTTATTGTAAATTGTAGTATTGTTTATTCTTGTTAAACTATCACTTGTCATAGTTTTAGATTGTTGATGAAAATGTAAACAAGAAATTTGGATAAATAAATTTTTTTTTAAAAATTTAGAATATTAGCGATGAAAAATTAATTTTCCATCGCTAATTAGCGACGGAATATTAATTTTCGTCGCTATAACTATAATGGAACAGTGTTTTTGCTTGCCTGTTTAGTGACAGAATTTAAATTCCATCGTTACATTTAGCGACAGAAGTTTAATTCCGTCACTATGTTTAGCAACGAAAATTTAAATTCCATCGATAGAACTTTGACGAAACAGTATTTCTATTTGCCTTTTTATCGATTGAATTAAAATTTCATCGCAAAACTTAAGGACAGAATTAAACTTCCATCGCTAACTATAGCGACAGACTTTATAATTTCGTCGCTAATATTAGCGACGGAATTATAAATTTCATGGCTAAATTGTTACAGAATCGTAAATCCGTCACTAAAGTGACGTCAACGATCGAAAAAAGCAACGAAAAATTTCCGTTGATATTCAATCATTAATCCATTTTAGCGACAGAATATTTCATCGCTAATTTCAATTATTTTTGTAGTGGTGGATGAGTGGCTGAGAGACTTGGATGAGTGACTGAGTGGCTAAGAGACTTGGATGAGTGGCAGAATGGTCGAATGACCAAGTTACCGAGTGATAGAGTTGTCGAGTGGTCGAGTTGCCGAACTGCCGAGTGATAAATCTGCTGAAATATCGAGAGATGCCAAGTGATAGAGCTGCCAAGTGGTTGAGTTGTCGAGTGATAGAGTAGCCGAGCTGCTGAGTGATGTTGAGTGGCAGAGCTGCCGAGTGACAGATCTGCCAAGTGGTCGAGCTACCGAGTGACAGAGTAACCGAGCTTTTGAGCTGCCGAGTGGTCGAGTTGCTGAGTGACAGAGCCACCGAACTGCCGAGTGGCAGAGCTGTCGAAATGCCGAGAGATGCCTAGTGGCCGAGCTACCGAGTGACAGAGTAGCCGAGCTGCCGAGTGGCTGAGCTGTTGAGTGACAAACTTGCCAAGTGGTCAAGCTGCCAAGTTACCGAGTGACATAGTAGCCGAGCTGTCAAGTTGTCGAGTTGTCGAGTGCAGAGCTGTTGAATTGCCGAGAGATGCCGAGTGACCGAGCTGTCGAGTAACCGAGCTGTCGAGTGACAGGGCTGCTGAACTACGGAGAGATGTCGAGTGATAGAGATGCCGAGTGGGTGAGCGGTCGAGTGACAGATCTGCCGAGCTGCCGAACTATCGAATGATAGAGTTGTCAAAATGCTAAGAGATGCTGAGTGACAGAGTTGCCATGGTGGTCGAGATGATCGAGGTTTGCACATATAGGTCTTCGGATAAGTTCTATTTTCTCTTGACTTTTGACTCAATAGATCAACTTGATTTTTGACTGTATGTACCATGTAGGAGCAGTATGATTCCGCCACATCAGGGTTCAAATACCTCATTGAAGTCAATTCCGACCTTTTGCTTGTATCCCTTAGCAACCAATCTTATTTTGTATTTTTCAACCTCGCTTTACACGTTTCTCTTTATTTTGTACACCCACTTCACACCAATTGTGTTCTTGCCATTCGGTAATGATACTAGCTCTCATGTATCATTCTTTGTGATTGCTTGGATTTCTTCATTCATGGCATTTCTCCATTTTTTATCATGAGCAGAATCATCATAACTTACAAGCTCGGTTTCTGCTAATAAGTAAAATTGAGTAAAATCACTAAAATTTACCTTTTTGATGGCATCATAAATGTCACTCAAACTTCTGAATCTTTGAGACCCTTCACTTGAGCTTCATTTATTTGTGCATTTTGTGGTGATGTCGGTGGTGGAGTATTAGTTAGTGCCATGCTTTCTTCCTCCTCATCATCATCAAGGAAAGAACTATATCTCCTCTCTTTCTTTATAGTACTCCACTTCCAAACACCTACTTCATTGAACTCCACATTTCTGCTAATAACAATCTTCCCATTGCTTGGATTATACAACGTGTAATCTTTAGAGCTTTGATCATAGTCGATAAAGAGATACTTTGCACTTTTATCATCAAGCTTTGTTCTTTTCTCATCAAGAACATGCGTGTAGGCAATACTCCCAAAAACCCTCAAGTGTGAAACACTTGGCTTGTATCCACTCCAAGTTTCTTGAGGCGTCATACCATGAACACTTTTGGTGTGACACTGATTCATCAAGTATACTACACAAGAGACAGCTTTAGCCCAATATTTATTCGGCATGTTCTTGCTTTTCAACATACTCCTCACCATGTTGAGAATAGTTCGAGTTTTCCTCTCTACCACTCCATTTTGTTGTGGTGAGTATGGAGTCGTCATGGGACGATGAATGTCATTTTCTTCACAAAAAAGCTTGAATTCATTAGAGGTGAATTCTCCACCTCTATAGGACCAAAGAGCTTTGATTTGATAGCCATTATGTTTCTCCACTATTAATTTAAACCTTTTGAAGGTTCCAACCACTTTCGATTTTGTCTTCAAAAAATATACCCAAGTTTTTCGAGAATAGTCATCAATGAAAAGAGCAAAGTAATTATTCTCACCAAGTGATGATGGCTTGATTAGTCCGCACACATCCGAGTGTATCAGCTCCAATGGATGTTGAGCCCTCGTTAAAGACTCCATTGGAAAACTCTTTCTCGCTTGCTTTCCAAGAAGACATCCTTCACAAAGTTGATTAGGATGGTTTATGGAGGGCAATCCTTTCACCATTCTTCCATTGTTCATTATCTTCAACCCATTGAAGTTCAAATGCCCAAATCTCATGTGACATAGCTAAGATAAATCTTTGAAACAAGATTTCAAACACATACGAACACCACTTTGAATATTTAGCAAAAACATTCAGTTCTTTGTCATGGGCACCTTAGCAAGCAATCTTTCACTTTCATCTTTCAACATCAAGGATTTATCTTTTAAGGGAATATTATAATTCTTTTCTAATAATTGGCCCAAACTCAAAATGTTATTTTTCATATCCGACACATAAAACACATTGGAAATTAATTGATGGCTTCCATCTTTTGCACGAATCAAAATCGTACTTTTTCCTTTCACTTGAACTTTTGAAGAGTTGTCAAAAGTTTTATCTCCATCGGTTGATTCATCAAGTTCCATGAACAAATCTCTCCTTTCGCAAATATGGCTACTTGCACCAGAATCAAGATACCATGTACATTCATTCTCATCTTGATCAGTTTTGCAAGCTAGCAGCAGGTAGGGTTCGAATCTTCTTTTGTTTTAGATTTGTCATACCTCATTTGATGACCTCCACGACTTCTACCCCTTCCACGACTTCTTTGATTGAAGTTTTGACTCATCTCATTATTATATGAGAAGTTTTGTCACCTCGTGTACCTCTTCCATGACCATGGCCTCGACCTTGGCCCTATCCTCGAGATCCTCCACGTCTGCAGCCTCTTTGGGATACACCTTGGTTTGTGTCTTTCAATGATAGTTTTGCTTTCAAGGTTTATTCAATTGATTCTTGAATCGATTTTATTAAGCTTTCTTCGTGTGCTGTGCTTGTAAAGATCCAGCAAGTTCATCAACAATCACGGTGTCTAGATCTTTATACTCTTCGATGGCAACCAGGATATAATTAAATTTTTGGATCCAAAGATCTCAAAATTTTCCCAACAATTTGATCATCCTTCATATCATCTCCATATCTTTTCAATTGATTTATGACAACCAATACTCTTAAGAAATAATCTGAAATAGATTCAGAATCCTTCATGCGTAGAGATTCAAACTCTCCTCTCAATGTTTGAAGACCTACCTTCTTCACTTTATCAACACTTTTAAATGAAGATTTAAGAGTTTTCCATGCTTGCTGGGATGTAGTTGCCGCAGCAATTTTCTCGAACATCTTTTCATCCAAACTTTGATGGATGAGGGTGAGCGCCTTTTGGTCCTTCTTCTTGGCGGTTGCCTCATTTTCATCAACTCCATTCTCTATGGGATCCCAAGCTTCATATGCTCCAAGCAAAGCCTTCATTCTTATGCACCAATTATCATAATTTTCTTTGGTGAGAGATGGAACGACAAATGGGGTTATAAGCGACATCTTTCCTTCAAGCTTTGTCTCCAAATACAAAATGGTAGGCTCTGATATTAATTTGTTAAAAAATGGAGAGCATGAAAGTATATGTATAATGTCCCCAACAGCGCACGTCCCCCCCTCCCCACTTCAAGCTCTCTCTCCTCTTTCTAATGACAGTTTTATCAATTAATCTTTTCTTTGTATTTATTTATTTATTTTTTTAAAATTTTTATTTAGTTTTATTTTTTAATTAATTTTATTTAAAAATAACTCTCATATATTTTTATTTTTATTTAGTTTTATTTTTTAATTAATTTAATTTATTATTATTTTCATCAATATGATATTTTTTTAATTTTATTTAATTTTTATTTAGTTTTATTTTTAATCAATTTTGTTTATTATTTTTTATCAATACTTTATTTTTAGAATTTTATATAAATTTTATTTAGTTTTATTTTTAATCAATTTTATTTATTATATTTTTTTGATTTTATATAATTTTTATTTTTAATTAATTTTATTTATTATTTTTTTCATAATACTTGTATTTTTTTCAATGTATTATTTTTTAAATTTTGTTTTTTTATTGATTTTATTTTTTTGTTAATCAGTTTTTTTTCAATTTTTTTTATCAGTTTTATTTTTTTGAATAAATTTTTTATATGTTTATAATCTTTTATTTATTTTTAGTTATAAAGTTTAGGAGTTATTATTTATAAAATTATATAATGTTAAAAATTATATAAAATAAAAAATAAAAAATTTGATAAAAAAATAATAAACAAAATTGATTAAAGAAATAAAATAAATAAAATTTAAAAAATAATAAACAAAATTAATTTAAAAATAAAACTAAATAAAAATTAAATAAAATTAAAAATATATATATAAGTATTAATGAAAAAATAATAAACAGTTTTAATTTAAAAAATAAAACTAAATAAAAATTAATTAAAATTAAATATATATATATATATAAGTAAAATAAAATAAAAAACAAAGAAAAAAATGGTATAAAAGTCATTTGAATAGGAGAGAGAGATATAAGTAAAATAAAATAAAAAACAAAGAAAAAAGGGTATAAAAGTCATTTGAATAGGAGAGAGAGAGGAGGGGAGGGGGGGGGTGCGGTATCAAGGGGGTGGGAAAAGCAATTTGCTTAATCCATTTTGAACAGGTCTTTGGTAAATAACTGCCTCTAATTTTGAATTGCAATTAATTAATGACGAATTGTCAAATTTGATATGTACAGTGGAATGGATCGTCTATATATATTTATCTACCCCAATTTAAATATCAGTCATATTTATTAATTATTATTTTTTGTATACTTCCTTTAAAAATAAATAAAAAAATATAGAAAAAAATGGCCCCTCTCCTTTGTTATAATAGGTATAACAATTATGTGGTTGTTATATTTATAAAGTGATTTTAATTAATTTAAAATAATGTTGATAAATTAATAAATAATATTTTAATTAAATTGAATTAATTTATTTTAATATTTTATAATAATTTTAATACAATAGTGAATTTATTTTTCCCAGATATATTTTATAAAATTAATTTAATTTAAATTAAATTATTTAAATATATTATAATCTTATTCGGATAAGAACTAGGGACAATTGAATTTAGTTCTTAAATTATTATAGTATAATAATACGCATATCATTATTATACTATAATAATACGCAGAGCAAACTCGAGTCAAATATATAAATTATAATAAAAAAAATGTCCTTATTATATATATATATATATGGGCGCCTTATCTTCTCGTCATTTCTGCACAGCAGTCCTCTCTCTTCATTCTCAACGGGAAGTTCCTTTCCGAAAATAGAAGCATGAGCAGCTCCATTGACACAAACAGATGGTCTCTCACCGGGACGACTGCTCTGGTCACAGGAGGCTCCAAGGGAATCGGGTACTTCCTCGAATACTCCATCAAAATTTTTAATCTATTTTTACATACTCATCGATCAATCTTTAGGTATGCAATCGTCGAGGAGCTCGCCAGACTTGGATCGGCGGTGCACACTTGCGCCCGCAGCGGAGCAGATCTAGAGAAGTGCCTGCAGCAATGGCGCTGTTCGAATCTCAAAGTCACCGGATCTGTCTGCGATGTATCGTCCCCGATCGAGAGAGAGAACCTCATGGCGACGGTGAAGTCCCAATTCGACGGGAAGCTCAACATTCTGTCGCTAATTAGCGACGGATTTATAATTCCGTCGCTAAAATTTATAATTCTGTCGCTAATTAGCGACGGATTTATAAATTCCATCACTAAAATTTAGAGACGGAATTATATTTTCCGTCGCTATTAATTAGTGACGGAAACCAATTCCGTAGCAAAATTTAGCGACGGAATTAAAAATTCCGTCTCTAATTAGCGACAGAATTTTAATTCCGTCGCTAAGATGACGTCAGCGATCGAATTTTACGCGACGGTCGATTTTCGTCGCTAATCGGTCATTAAACTCGGTTAGCGACCGAATAGCGACGGAATTGGTCTGTCGCTATTTCCGTTAATTTTTGTAGTGGCATCTGTCTGCGACGTATCGTCCCCGAACGAGAGAGAGAAGCTCATGGAGACGGTGAAGTCCCAATTCGACGGGAAGCTCAACATTTTGGTATTTAATTTCTCCCCTTTTTCCCCTCCCTTTCTAAACCCTAAACCAAATCTTAATCTTCTTCCTTTGGCAGGTTAACAATGCTGGGACGGCGTGTTAGATAATTATTATTATCTAATTAATAATTGGTCTTAAAAATTAAAAGAAAATAACATAAAGCTAAACATAACTTCGTGCAATGGAAGTTACTAATTAAGTAAAACTCATCTATATATATTATAATTATTATTATTATTTATATTAATTATGATAGTTTGTGATCACCAAAGTGACCAAAACTAGAATAATTAATTGATATGCATATAATAATAATTTATTTATCATATTTATAAAAATGCCTATTAAAAAAAATGTTAAATAAATAAGATTCATTGATCATTAAAATTATGAATTTTCCCAAAGGAAAATTAATTTTTATGATGATTAGTGATATAAACGAAGAAAATTAAAATTCTTAAACCAAATATATTTTGTTTATCCAAAGATGACATATGTATTTGATTAAAGATTTTAATTTCTTAATAATGTTAGAAGGCATTTAATTTTTGATAATATATTGTAATATTAACCCAAAGGTATATTACAATATATTCTAATGTTTTATCTGAATCTGTATATCTTATTTGCAGCAATTTCTCTTCATTCACAAGCTTCTTCTGTTACCGTATTTAATGGTTTGAATTTCTCTGAATGGAGCGAGCAAGTCAATTTTCATTTAGGAGTATTAGATCTTGACTTTGCACTATTAAAAGAAAAACCCACTGCTATTACTGATTCAAGTAGTGAGGAAGAGAAATCCAAATATAAAATATAGGAACGGTCTAACAGATTAAGCCTTATGTTTATGCGAATGACTATCGCAAACAATATTAAGACTACCATTCCACAAACAGAAAATGCAAAGGAATATTTAAAGTTTGTGGAAGAACGTTTTCGTTCTGCTGATAAGTCACTCGCTGGTACATTAATGGCACAACTCACGACTATAAAGTTTGATGGATCGTGTAGTATGCAAGAACATACCATTGAGATGACTAATATTGTGGCAAGATTAAAGTCTTTAGGAATGGCTGTGGATGACTCCTTCTTGGTTCAGTTTATTCTGAATTCATTGCCTCCTCAATATAGTGCTTTTCAAATTAACTATAACACTATTAAGGAAAAGTGGAATGTTAATGAATTGATAAGCAAACTTATTCAAGAGGAAAATAGGCTTAAGAATTTGGGAAGTCATTCCATCAACCTCACTACTCAAGGAGCTATTAAAGCACCAAAAGCAAAAGCCAAAAGTTTTAAGAAAAAGACAAGGCCTATTAAAGCTTCTCAGGCTGATAAGAAGGAACACAATAACGATAAATGTCATTTCTGTAAGAAAGAAGGGCATTATCAAAAGGATTGTCCTAAACGCAAGGCTTGGTTCGAAAAGAAAGGTATATTAAAAACTTATGTTTGTTTCGAATCAAACTTGATTGATGTTCCTCATAATACTTGGTGGCTTGATTCTGGTGCTACTACTCATGTATCTAATATGATGCAGGGATTCCTTACAATCCAAACCACAAACCGAACTGACAATTTCCTGTATATGGGAAATCGTATGAAGGCTCCAATTGAAGGCATAGGGACTTATCGTTTGGTCTTAGATACTGGCTATCATTTAGACCTATTACAGACTCTTTATGTACCTTCAATTTCTAGGAACCTTATTTCTCTATCAAAACTTGATGTTTGTGGTTTTGATTTTAATTTTGGAAAATGTAGTTTTAATTTATATAAGAATTCAAGACTTATTGGTTCTGGAGTTCTTATTGATGGTTTATATAAATTAAAACTTGATAATAAATTTGCTGAATCCTTACTTACTGTGCATCAAAATATTGGAATTAAGCGTAATATGCTTAATGAAAGTTCTGCTTTCTTGTGGCATAAGCGTTTGGGTCACATATCCAAAGAAAGAATAGAAAGATTGGTAAAGAATGGAATTCTACATAATATAGATTTTACTGATCTTGGTTTATGTGTGGATTGTATTAAAGGAAAACAAACCAGACATAATAAGAAAGGAGCCACGAGAAGCACTCAGCTTCTTGAAATAATACACACTGATGTATGTGGACCTTTTGATACTTCATCTTTTGGTGGAGAAAAGTATTTTATCACCTTTATCGATGATTTTTCACGTTATGGATATGTCTATTTGCTTAAAGAAAAATCTCAAGCAGTAGATGCTTTTGAAATCTACATTAATGAGGTTGAAAGGCAATTAGATAAGAAAGTGAAAATTGTAAGATCTGATAGAGGAGGTGAATATTATGGGAAATATGATAAAAACAGGACAACATCCAGGTCCATTTGCAAAACTTCTTGAAAAATACTATACCATATACACCTCAACAAAATGGTGTAGCGGAAAGACGTAACGGCACTGTAACACCCAAAAAATCTCAAAAATAGTTTTAGAAATATTCTATGATTTTTCTGGAATTTTAGAATATTTTTCTGGAATTTTTAGATTAGCGGAAGTAGCAAAATTAAATAGGAAGAAAAAATATTCAAGGCGAGATTCGAACCCACAACCTATAGGAATCTGCAATTCTTTAGATATTTCCAATAACCAAAAACCCAATAGATCCGTTCCGAAAAAGAAGGAACCGAAATTTAATTATAGGCGAGTTAGTTTAAAATAAATAGGAAGGAAAATGTCCGAGGCAGGATTTGAACCCGCAACCTTTAAGAATTTGCAACTCTTAAAATATTTCCAATGACCAAGAGACCCAGCAAGTCTGTTCCAAAAAAAAGGAACCGAAATTTAATTATAGGCCAGTTAGGTCTAGGAATCACTTAATATAAATAGGAGGCTTAAGAGAGGGTTTTGATTATCTTCGAAAACTCTTCCCTCCCCTCTCGCCCAAAACGCCGTCGCCCTCTTTTCTCCTCTCTCTCGGGGCCCCAAACTCGAAGAACGAGGAGTCCATCCCCCAGGATCACAAGGAAAGTTTCCGGAGAACTTCTTCTACAAGGACGCTCCTCTCCGCGATAAGAACGCGTAGATATAGGAAGATCACCGAGAAGATCTTCTTCTCTAACGGAAGAATTGTAAGGAAATTAACGCAAAAGGTAAGTACATCTCTCACCTGCAGTATAAGTTATTTTCGTATTGTTCTTTCGCATGATTATGTTAAGTTTTCCATGACATGATTTCTGTTAAACATGAATGTATTTATACGTATGCTCTTTCCATGACATGATTTATGTTAGACGTGAATGTATTGATGTGTTCTTCCTCTAGTATGATTCATGTTAAAATAGGAATATATATATATGTTCTTTCCATAGCATGATTTAGGATTTAACCATGAATATGTAAATTATTCTTTATATTTAGGATGGAAGTAAAGCATGATAAATGATTGATGAAAGGACAAAGATATAGTTCTAATATTAATAATTTAATTAATTCTAAAATAAAATTAATCAAGATATTAAAATTAAAATCCTAATAATTACAAAATTTAAGATTTATTTAGAATTAAATAATCAAGATAATCCTAATAAAAAGATAAATTCAAATCCCACCAAGATAAATACTAAAATTAATAATTTAATTAATAAAAATTTAAAATTCAATCTTAAAATATCTTATAATTAATTTTTAAACTTTAAAAATAATTATTCAAATTTAAATATTTAAAAATACAAAATTAAATTATAAAATTAATTACATTCAAGAACCATTTAATTATGAAATAATTAATAATTCTAAAAATTTAAAATTAAATCCAAAAAATATGAAATTAAATCCTAAAATTCAAGAAATAATTCTACAAATTTTAAAAAATCAAATTTAAATTTTGAAAATTTAAATTTAAATAATGAAATTAATTATCATCAAATTTTATTTAATTATGGAACATAAGACAATTCAAATCTAAAATCAAATCACCAACACTTAATAAATTAATAATTCAATCATTCAAAAAAATAAATTAATAATTCATCAATAAATTAATAATTCAATAATTAATTAATCATTCAAAAATAAATTAATAATAATTTAAACAAACATAACTAAAATTTATAAACTAATTATAATAAAATACTTATAATTATATATGCAACTAATTTAAAATATTACCAAATAATATAAAATTTAATAAAATTTAAAATATGTCAAAGTCGGTTGACACCATGAAATGTATCAAATTAAGAATTTAATATATTATTAGAAATTAAAAAAGTTGCTTGCCTTGATTAACTAATGTATATCTGTCATGTATATACATGCATATGCTTTATTTTTTATGCACATAAATATTATGTCATCATGTTTATTTATTACTTAATATAGAATGATTAGTTAAGGATACATGAATATTTGATACTTACCCAACAAAGTACAGGGTGGAGTGAAATAATAATACATCAGAAAAGCTTAGTCTAGGTAGTCAAGTGGGGTAAGGAATACCTTACTTGGTTTGCTTACCTAAGTCAACCTAACTAAGGCTACCTCGCTACATCCTAGACTAGTTAGACTAGGACATTTCAAGAAGTTGATTAAAGTCATAATTTATTTAAAATCTTTGTCTAAGGAAATGGTCGTTGTTCTGATAACCAAGAAGGCCCCTATCTCGCTACGATCTGAAAGTCAATTTTTTATGTATGGACTTAATTACCAACTGACGGTTAAATCTAAATCTAATATAAAGTCAAACACTCGTTAGAACATAACATAAATTAATAAAGATAAAATTGATAAAACATCTCACAAAACTCATAAGGAAATTCTTGTATGCAATGTACTAAGACACTTATAATGAGTGAGATATTAAGGACTATTAAGATTCATTCTTATTGAGTGTACTTATATACTAAAGTTTTCAAAAATTTATATCTTTGAAAAATAGTTGACCAATACTTAGATACAGAACCTTTAGGTCAATATTAGGTCTAGAACCCCAAGAGACATAGGCAAAAAATCCTTGTAGTTAACAAGGATGCCCTAAGAGAGTGTCTAGTTAATGGAGAGGTTATTCTTAAAAGATCTAATTTTCAAAAGACCTTTTAAAACTTATTTTAAAAACTTTTTAAAATATCTTTTGAAAACTCATATGTTGAAAAATATTTTGAAACTTGATCTTTCGACTTGGAACAACCCCTAAGACACATAGAGAGGCTGCCTTGTGGTCAATAAGTAGTCCTAAGAGAGTGTCAGATTTAGGAAAAAATTCATATTGAAAGTTCAATCAAAATTTCTATTTTGAAAATTTATTTTGAAAATCATAAGTTATTTATTCTGTTGATTTGGATTAACCTCTTAAACACATAGAGAGTCTGTCTTGTGGTAATAAAGAGCCCTAAGGAAGTGTTAAATTGAGGGAGATGTCTAAATCAATAGAGCAAAATATATTTCAAAATTAGTTTTTATAAAATTTTTGAAAAATCTTTGGAAACACCATTTTAAAAATATAATCAAAATTATTTTAAATTATTCTTTTTTAATTTGGATCAAACCCTAAGACACAAAGGAAGGTTGCTTTGTAGTTAACAAAGAATCCTAAAAACGTGTGAGATAAAGGGGGAGATTCTGAGTTAAAAGGATAATAAATTATTTTTCAAAATCATCTATTTTGAAAATTCTTTGAAAAACATTTTTAAAATCTCTTTTGAAATAGATTGAAAATTTATTTTAAAACTTCTTTGTAAAACTATTTTGAAAATCCTTTTAAATCTGGTGTTGAAAAATCCTCTGAAAAATTATTTTAATATTATTTTAAAAATCTGCTATGATTTTTCAAAAATTATCTAGACTAAGTTATGACCATAGGAAAAACCATTATTATTGGTGTAAAATAACAACTTTTTAATGTATGAAAAGGGAGAGATAAAGTACTTAAGTTAAAAATCTAGATTTCTTCTAGATTTATAAACTCTGACTGGGATTTAACTTTAAAAATTATCAAACATCAAAAAGAAGGAGATTGTTAGGTTGAGTATTCGATTAAAATCGAATCGAACAGAATTAATTAAAATCGAAATGAACTAAATTTTTTTGAACTAATCGAACCGATCAAATTTTTAAATAAAACCCAAACAAATCGAACTGATAAAATATTAATTAATTTAATTTTTGACCGAATTAATCAAAATTTTAAATATTATAAAAAAATTTACTAGTTAGTTAGTGATTTATAAGTTTACATACTTAGAAATTTATAAATTATTTTTTTATTTTGATTAATTTAATTGATTTGATTTAATTGAATAAGAAATTTTAAAATCAAAACCGAATCAAATTATTTGAATAATTAATTTTAAAAAAATAATTAAAATTTTAAAATAACTGAACTGAATTTTTAAATTTGATTGGTTCGATCAGTTTATTCAATTTAATCAAATTTTTGCTCACCTCTAGAGATTGTTGGTGCAAAGAGTACTAGTATGTCCCTAGAGTTTCAATGTTTGATAATATAGCTAGGTTTGATTTGTTTAACGAAGGGTTGATCAAATAGGACCTAATATTTTAATGTGAGTGAAGTCTAGTCAGGTCAAGATTGATAAAAAAACTAGCAAGAAGTAATAGTCGGTTAGACCGGATAAGGAGAAGTCTCAGTTGAGCCTAGACAAGGAAAGTCTTAGTTGGAGACTAGGCAGGAAAAGACCTAACTGGAGGCTAGGCAGAGGAAATCCTAGTTGGAGGCTAGGAGAAGTCCTGGTAAGTGAAGTTAGACAAGAAGTCCTAATTGAAGATTAGGTAAGAGAAAGTCCAAATAGGTCAAGGATGATCGAATATTTGACAGGTAAGAAGTCTACCTATGGAAGTAACTAGTTTTAGCTGGAGGTTATGCAAAGGAAAAGTTCAAACAGGTCAAGGGTGATCGGATGTTTGGCAAGTGGGAAGTCTATGTATGAAAGCAACTAGTCCTAATTGGAAGTTAGATAAAGGTAAGCCTAGTAGGTTAGATCTACAAAGTAAGACTTAAGTAAGCTTAGTAGGTCAGACGGACTACAAGTAGGCTTAAGTTGTTTATTTGTTTGTATGCTAATTTTACAAGAACCAGGAGTTGGAAATAAGACTGAAGAAGCATAAAAGGAGTAAACTGAAGTAGCCGAACCAAGTCCGGGATTAACTTAGCTCAAACCTGAGTTGACTGGATCTGGACACTCGAATATTCCTCTAGGCTCCTAGACGATCCAGGCGCTCCTAGATGGTCCAAGCGCCCGAATCAGGAAGAATTAACCCCGACAGACCGAAGAAACCAGATCAGGATAGGATTGGTTTCAAGCGCTCGGATAAAAATCTAGGCACCCAAAAGAGTCTACATAAGGGTCTCAACGTGTACCACAAGGAACAATCCTAATTTGCATCAACCATTCATCCTGTGGTGCTGCTAACGTGAATGGCATCCTGCTCGTGCGACTGGGGAAGTTCCAAGAAGGGTGCAACACGCTCAAGGGCTTCTAGATCGGTTACATGAGAGTTTGATTTTATTTTTAGTCTTACTATTGTACTTTACTTTGTGTTATTATTTGGATTGTAAGATGGATTTCTCCGCCTCTGGAAAAGTTTAGAAAAGGAGACCACTACTAGGTGGATACCTCCCATATATAGGCCTTGCATGTACTAACCTTGAGGGATTAGGAACTAAGTAAATCCGTGAGCCCCCTGTCTTATTTACTAATTCCGCTACAAGTATATGTGATAGAAAGAACGAACGAACGAAAGAAACGAGCACTATTCACCCCCGCTCTAGAACGTCCACTGGTCCTACAAACTAAACCGAATTAGGACCTACATCTCTACTAAAGAACTCTAGAAAAAATTCCTAGAGCTCCATGAAGGCACCTCGAAAATCAAGCTAGCTAGTAGAAATCTGCTCAAAAAGCAATTAAGCAATCTAAAGCTAGATAAGGGGGAAATAGTGGCTCAACTACATGCACAACTTAAGGAGATATTAATAAATTTTCAGAATTTGGATGAAAGAGTGTTAAATCGGGCCACTCTGAGGTATGTATTAAATGCTTTTCCATGACCCCAGAATGGATGTCTATAGTAGATTCCTACTAGATTTTGAAGAATCTAAAGGTAAGTAGTTTAGAAGATTTATTTTCTACTTTGGAATGACACAAATCTAGATGTGTAGGTTTGAAAGAAACAGGGACATCAAACCGCAACATTGCTCTACAAGCAAAAGGGAGCAAGTCAGACTCGGACACATCCTTGGATGTAGATGGAGAAGCCTATTTGGTAAGGAAAATGAATAAATTTTTTAAGACTAATAACTTTGATAAGAGACAAGCAACCAAATTATTAAAAAATAAGTAGATAAGGAAGGTAAAATGCTTCAACTATGATAAAGAAGATCACATCAAAGACAACTATCATAAACTCAAGCAGAAGAACAAAGAGAAGGTGAATGATAAGGCGAAGCCCAAACATAAAACCTAAAGGCAACATGGAGTGAGACACATCTTCCCCACAAGAATCAGAGGCTGAGCATAGAGCTAGTCTTGCATTCATAGCAAACCATGAAGAAGAAGAGTTTGACTCATCCGAAGAGAGCAATATATAATGCAGAGGGAGCCTCAACAGACGAATCGGAATGGTACATGAGGTATGTAACCTACCCTCTAATCAATTATATAACACAATTAAAATGTTATTTAGGTCATTATGTCAAGTAAGGAATAAATGCATGGAGTTAAAATGAACCATTGTTGAGCTAGAAAATAAATTAACTAGTGCATGCCCTAAAGAAGAATTTAAAATTTTAAAAAATAAAAATTTAAATCTAAGGGACCAGGTAGATTCCCTACATCATCATTAGACAAACTTTCACATGATAATCTAAACAAAAGAACATAATAAGGAAGAAAAGACTTGGAATTTAAAGGATCAATATATAATTATAGAAATTTCAAGGGTTAAATTAGAAAAGTATCAAAATTATTTATTCCAAAAAATAGTTGGTAAATCTGATAGGTTTAACTTTATTTTGGATTTCAAAATCTATTTTTACCTCTTAGAAAAATTTATAGGATAGTCAACCAAGAAAAAATATTATTTATGTGATTGATTTATATGCAAAAATAATCTTTCAGCATATTCTGTACGAAAGTTTTATGAAAATTATTTTTTTGTGAAAATATAATATGTTCTCTATGAACGTATAAATTTTAAAAAAAAATAACTTTTTAATATTTTTTAATAATTATATAAAAAAATCATGTTTCTTGAAATTAGAAAGTTAGTTAAAATACATTTTCAGTGAAAATCAATTTTTTATAATCGAAGATATTGTGCTCTATATCTGGTAAAAATTTTAAAATTTTCTATGGTCCGCATAATTCTTATCAAGTTTTTTATAACTCCAGTTTATTGTTGTTGTCAAAAGGGGAGAGAAATAGAGTGTATAAATGTAGAGGAGTTAAAAAAAAATTAACTGATTAACTTATTTACATTATATTTTCTATATTTTTATTTATTTATTTATCTTAATTTTAAATTTAGTATGACCATCATCAAAAAAGGAGAGATTGCTACTACCCTAGTGGAATTTTGATGTGTAGTCAAAATAAATCTGAAATTAAGTCAGAGTTATGTGTGTATAAGTATATAGGGATTTAGGATAGCAAAAAGCTGCTTGTCGCAATAGACTCTCGTCATAAATTTGTGACGGGAATCTGCACCGTTCGATTTTAAAGTTAAGATTAAATCCAGGTCGTAGATTGAATGAGTGATTTGCTTGAGGGAACACAAATTCGGTCGTCGATTGAATAGGAAATTTGCTTGAGGGAACTTGCGACAGAGACAGAGCGAGAAGCCAGGCCCAGAGTTCAGACGATCGGCCATTGATTTGTACGCTTTTCAGCGAACGCTGCTGCTGGGTTTCCCATCTCTCTCGCTGTCTCCCAATTTCCTCAAACAAATCACTCATTCAATCGACGGCTTGGATTTAATCTTCTATTTTAAAATTGAACGGTCCAGATTCCCGTCACAAATTTGTGACGGGAGTCTATTGCGATAAGGATCCCAACCGTTTAGGATAACACATGTATTTTAGATGATAAACTTTGGCAGAAGATGCAAGCGAGCAAAAAGTATGGTACGGGAAAGAAACAGACAAGTTCAGTGCATCTGAGGGATGAGAAGTTGGAAGGAAAATTGAGCAAAACAACTAAGGCAGAATGAAGGAGGGTAAGGTTGACCATGTCCAGATGCCTAGAGTTGTTCTAGGCGCCGGAACTCTAGGCGTCTAGATAAATTCCAGATGCCCAGATACTCATTCTAGGTCACCACGAATCGTTGTCGAATGGATGAGGGTGATATCCACTTCAGTAGGTTCTAAATGTCTGGATCCCTTCCAGATGACTAAAAGGCCTAGAGCTAGGCGATTGCTAAGTGGATGGGGTTTCGATTGTTGGTGCAATCAATCTCAGGTCAATGTTGATCAAGTTGGCCAAGCTCGGTTTGACTCGAGTTGAATTTTGATGTTTGATCAATATGTTGATAAGATGTCAAGTAAGTCTAGGTTGACTGAATACTTGATGTTGAGAAGTCCAAGTGAGTCATGGAGGACCAGACACTTGGCACGAGATGGAAAGTCTAATATGGAAGTTGGCAAGAGGAAAGTCCAAGTGGGTCAAGGTTGACCGAACACTTGGTGAGCGAAAGTCCTTACAAGGTAAGGCAAATGGAGGAAAGTCTTTGTGGGTGAGAAAACCGGGCGTAAGGCAAAAGGGAAGTCCGAGAGGGTCGAAGAGGCGAGCTCTTGGCACTGGAAAGTCCTTACAAGGGTAAGACAAATGGAGGAAAGTCCTTGTGGGTGAGAAGACCGGGCGTAAGGCAAAAGGGAAGTCCAAGAGGGTCGAGGAGCGAGCTCTTTGCACGGGAAAGTCCTTACAAGGGTAAGGCAAATGGAGGAAAGTCCTTGCGGGTGAGAAGACCGGACGTGAGGCAAAAGGGAAGTCCAAGACGCGAGCTCTTGGCATGAGAAAGTCCTTACAGGGTAAGGCAAATGAAGATCAAGAAGATCGACGACCAAACTCTTAATCAAGCGAGGAAGTCCAAGAGGCGAGCTCTTGGCATGATAAGTCCTTATAGGGTAAGGCAAATGAAGATCAAGAAGGTCGACGACCAAACTCTTGATCAAGCAAGGAAAGAACTCGGTAAGACTTCATTTCAGCCACTTAATTTTTATGTCAGTCATCTGGTTATAAAATCTAGTTGACTGGTTTTACACTTCAGTCGACTCGGTTTATACTTCAGTCGACTGGGAGCGAACAAAAGGTAAAATGACTCAACTGGATCTTCACATCAATCGACTGGATTTTGAATTCTGATAAAAATCAAGTGTAATTTCAGCAATTCAATAGCCATTTTTTGGGTTTGACTAAATCAGTCGACTGTCATGGTAAAACCAGTCGACTGATGACATAAAAACTGAACCTGTTTAAATGGTGAAGAACTACTCGTGGAAGAATAACTCAACACTGTTTATGCTCCAAGTGCTTGTGCTCTAGTGATCAAGAAACCTGCTGGTGTTCATTTACAAAGCTTGGAGCAATCTCTTGAAGAAGAAGAAGAAGCATTCTCATCACTTTTGTGTAACATCCTTACTCTTCTTCTTCCTTTTATTGTTTGGTTGTTTGTATACAACTTGTAATCTGTTGTAATAAGGTTTCTCCGCCTTCGGGGTTTGTCCGAGAAGGAGAAGATATAGTGGAAGAGTGAGCTGAGTGAAGATCCTTGGATTAGTCGCCTCAAGGAGGCGGATACCAAGTAAATCCTTCGTGTTAGCATTGTTGAGTTGGGAGGGTGTGTAGCGAGGATTCTTCATTGACGAAACGTCAAGCTTGATCAAGTGAAGCTATTCAACCCCCCCTTTTAGCTCACAAGGTCCTAACATTGATGAATCCAGGGGTCCGAAAACTTTTCAAACGCCCAAAAGTGTCATGTCAGACAACAATCAGATCAAGGTGAATGCTATAAATAGATTGAAGTTCGAAGAAGAAATGAATACACACTCAATTTTCATTCTCATTCAGTTTGTGTTTATCGTTTTACGCTCAACCGTTATACGAGATTTTTTCGTCTTTGGATCATTTTCGATGAAGAAATTTTAATGGAGCTTTCATAGTTCTTGAATTAAGAAATCAAGAATTATAATTAAATAAATTTGTGACTCGTAATCTTTTTATATTATATTTATATTTTTTAAATTAATATATATCATTAATAAAATATGAATTAAAAAAATCAAACTTTTAATTTATAGATCATTATTTTTTTAAAAAAAAGTACATATTGTATAAATATACTTTGAGAGTTAAATACTCTCAAAGTAGAATCAAAGCATACAAGTCCATCTTGGAGCTTGGACCTCTACACTTGAGGTAAGTCCTCCAACACGCATCAACATCAAAACACATCATTTGGGCACATGTCGCCCAATGTGACACATTCAATCACTTACATACTTTCAACACCGAACTCTTCAAGACATCAACACCCAACAAGTAACGTATTCAACAAAATCATAACAATTGGAACACGTGTATTTGAATCTTCCGAAGCATCATCTCTTCGTTTGGTGTCTTCCCCTCATAGTGAGACTTGTTACGGGCCTCCCAAAGCACATAAATCATGCTTGAGATGCCAAGATATCGAGCCTTCGTCTTGCGGTTGATATTTTTGTAATGTTGTCCCAAAATCTGAAATAGCTCATTTAACGTTGAAAAATCATGTTGAATTTCTAACCATTGCTTTACTTTGTCACAAAGAGCCCTAGTGGTGGGGCACTCAAAGAATAAGTGGTCATTGGACTCCTCTTGTTGGTGACATAGTAGACATTCCTTATTCTCCTCATAGAGCATCCGATCCGCTGTTCGTAATTTGGCATGTGCTAGCAACCATAATATGAAACGATGCTTTGGTAATATTTTCGCCCTCCAAACAAATGACTCCCAAACCACCGAAGGCCCTCTTGGCTTGAAGAAATCATATGCATTTTTAACCCCTTTCTTTCCTCCGGCAGGCCACTCTATCATCTTCATGTTTGCCTCCCCAACTCCATTCATTCCACCCAAGATTTTGCTCCGGATATCCACAATCCACAAGCCGCTTGATGAGTTGTGACCATACCCCCCCCCCCCCCCCCCCCCCCCCCCTTCGTTTTTTGATAGACATAAGGAAGCCCAAGATATAGGAGGGTATTTAGAAGATCATACGAACATTCTACAAATAGTTTGGATCTTGTCAATGACTCCAACGGGGATAGGGAGAATAAATAATCAATAACATTCTATCCCTTATAATACCATTTTTACCAATTCCAATTGTCCGGCATATGAAAGAGTATGCTTAGGCCATGAATTTATCTTATTTGTGATTGCCTCAAGCAATGGACTATAGTTAGCAATCCTCAACTTCTCCACCACTAGTGGAATACCCAAATATCGAAATGGAAACTTCCCTTCTTGAAACCCAATGAGGTTAACTGGTTCTTCACTCTATCATCCACACCAACAATATATATGTGGAATTTCAATGGATATGCCCTCAGCCCCGCTTCTCTTCCAAACATATCAAAACAATCCGCTATATGCTTGATTAAGGTCTCATCCACTCGGGCAAAGAACATGAGGTCGTCGGCATAAATAAGGTGCGTTATGCCAACTTCTTTACACATGGGATGATGGTGAAATGATGGCAGCGAGGAGATGACCTGCATTCTTCTAACTAGCACCTCAATACATAATCCAAAAAAGTAAAGGGGATAAAGGATCACCTTGCCTCAACCCGCGCCTCCCACTAAAGAACCCATAGATGCCACCATTGAGGAAGATCGAGAACGAAGCTGTGGTTACACATTCCCTAATCCATGCACAAAATCGTTGGGGAAATCCAAAACCAACGAGAGCGGCCATAAGGAATTTCTAATCCACCATATCAAACGCCTTCTTCAAGTCCACCTTAATCATACACCCTGACGAAATTCTTTTGCGAGCATATTTCCTTAGGAGTTCTTGTGTCAAGTTGATGTTGTCTCCTATGGATCTTTCTTGCACAAATGCCGCTTGAGCCAGGTCCAATAAGTACTCTAAGATCAATGATAATCGTCTGACTAGTATCTTAGCAATTACCTTGTAGAACATATTACAACAAGAGATGGGCCGATAATCTGAAACACCTTCCGCATGATTCGACTTTAGCACTAAGTATTTCAAGGAATGATTCCATTCTTTTAAAAATTTATCCCCTTGAAAAAATTTCAAAATTACAATCATGAAATCTGGATCTATTGTGTCCCATAAAAAAAAATTTATAGATCATTATTCATCCCTCCGGACCTATTGTGTCCCATGTTCATCCCTCCTTCCAGCGATGATAATCATTCTGCTACATCATCAATACGATCCTAACTCAATTTTAAATCGGGATCCGACTAAGTCATGGGCCTGGCTTGGACTCTACCGTCTCCGCCATGTCAAATCAGTCAAACAAAGACAATACAATTGAAGGACGTGGATAGCCTGGCTTAGACTCTGCCGTCTGCCGTTTCGTAAATATTCTTAATAAAAATATATAATTCATTTTGAAAAGTCTTTAAAAGCTGAATGTACCGTCCATATTTTACCTACAATTTGAATGTCATCCATATTTATTAATTATTCTTTTCGTATACTTCCTATAAAAATAAATAAATAATTATGGAAAAAAATTCGCCCCGCTTCTTTATTATGACGTTTAGAAAGTGATTTTAATTAATTTAAAATAATTTTGATAAATTAATAAATAATATTTTTAATTTTAATTAAATTGAAATAATTTATTTTAATATTTTATAATAATTTTAATACAATAGTGAATTTATTTTTCCCATATATATTTTATAAAATTAAATTAAGTTAAATTAATTTATTTTAATATATTATAATCTTATTCGGATAAGAACAATGGACAATTGAATTTAGTTTTTCCTGTTTTTTTTATCTCTGGGGTGGTCGGCCCGGTCCCATGAAAATTTCCCACCGACCACCAGGGTAAATCGGGAAGCGCATACGGTGGTCAATCCAGATGTCCAGTATCCTTTGATTGCGTTCCCTATTTGGAGGAAAATTCCTGCAAATACGTCATAGCTGAGGATTGAACCGCGAGTCCCTGACAATCCGGATGTCCTACCGTTATACTAATATCCCGGGGACGTTTTTCCTGTATTTTATTATAGAGCAATATTACGCTGTAAAAAATTGCAACAGAAAATTACAGCAAGACAGACACATGGGAGTGGGAGTGGGAGTGGAAGTGGGACAGTGGGTCTGTAGTCCTGCTGCACATTCCTACAGCGTAACATTGTCCCACTCCCACTTTCATAGATCTGTCCTGGTGGATCTGTCCTGTACAGTTTTCTGTTACAGTGTCCTACGGCGTAACATTGTTCTTTATTATAAAAGTACGAGTCAGTGTGAAATGCATGATAGTACTGTCTAGGAAAAAATATTAAATTATAATAAGAAATGTCCTTATTATATATTTGTGGCGCCTTATCTTCTCGTGGTTCCTGCACAGCACTCCTTTCCTTCCCGAAAATAGAAGCATGAGCAGCTCCATCGACATGAACAGATGGTCTCTCGCCGGGACGACTGCTCTGGTCACCGGAGGCTCCAAGGGAATCGGGTACTTCCTCGAATACTCCATCAAAAATTTTTTTATCTATTTTTACATTCTCATCGATCGAGCTTTAGGTATGCAATCGTCGAGGAGCTCGCCAAACTTGGATCGGCTGTGCACACTTGCGCCCGCAGCGAAGCAGATCTAGAGAAGTGCCTGCAGCAATGGCGCGGTTCGAATCTCAAAGTCACCGGATGTGTCTGCGACGTATCGTCCCCGATCGAGAGAGAGAAGCTCATGGCGACGGTGAAGTCCCAATTCGACGGGAAGCTCAACATTCTGGTATTAATTCCCCCTTTTCTTTCCTCCCCCTCCTAATTAAACCCTAAATCAAATCTTAATCTTCTTCGTTTTGCAGGTTAACAATGCAGGGACGGGGATCTACAAACCGATGGTGGAGCAAACCCTGGAGGATTTCAAGTTCGTGATCAGCACAAACCTGGAATCGGCGTTCCACTTAAGCCAACTCGCTTACCCTCTCCTTAGGGCTTCTGGAGGCGGCAGTATTGTGTTCGTCAGCTCCATCTGTGGCTTCATTGGCCAAGATAATCTGTCTGTGTATGCATCAACCAAAGGTACTTCTTGCACTTGTTGATTGAATTTGCTCGAATCATTTGGAAGATGAACTATTTCTTTCTTCTTTTTTTTTTCATTTGATTAGGAGCGATAAATCAACTGACGAGAAATCTTGCTTGTGAATGGGCCAAAGATAACATTAGAACAAACAGTGTAGCTCCAGGGTACATAAAAACACCACTCACTGAGCCTGTAAGTGAACACAGCTTCTTGTCACCCAGAAAAGAAAGGATTACCGGCGGAAAGAATTGATTTTAATTAGCTGATGAATATGAATTTGTTTGTTGTGGTAGTTGGTGCAAGACGAGGAATTTGTGGCGAGGGAGAATCATCGCGTGCCTCTCGGGCGTTGGGGGGAGCCGGAGGATGTGGCCGGCGTCGTCGCCTTCCTTTGCCTCCCTCCGTCTTGCTACGTGAACGGTCAGGTTGTCGTCGTCGACGGAGGTCGAATTGTGAACGGAAATCACTAAGTAGTTGCGGAGATGTCGAATAGTATGTTGTTTTGAATTATGTTCTTATGAAGATGTTGAATAATTAAGATGGTGTTTGGAATCATGTTCTTATGAAGATCGTGAATAAGATGATGTTGAACTCTTAATTTAAATTCTGAAAATTATATAAAAAGCCTTTTTACTATGACCTCTGTGAAAATAATTTAGAGTAAAAATTGGTGTTTCAAATGTTATATAGCCAAAATTGTTTTTGGATTTTTGTGAATACCTTGTTGAATTTTGTACGAGTGCATTATAAAAATATATAATCCAGCTGTTCAAATTTTGTCGATTAATTTGAAAATACATAATTTATTTTACTTGGATAAATTTAAATCATAATTTATTTATATTTAGAGGTTAATCTTTAAAATATTCATCAAGAGGATTTAAACTAGGATATTTTATTTATTTTCTTAAGTGTTTGATATTTTTATTTATTTTTTTATGTGTTTAGCCATTGCACTACAACCCGTGATGACTTTAAAAAAAAAAAAAATCTGTCACCGTCCCTTTAGAACGGATCCAATAAGTTTGGAAGGACATAAATATTGGTACACAAATAGAAGATATATAGTGGGGTGAATGACATGTTATGAATTTTTATAAAATTTAATTTTTAATTGTTATATATTTAAAAATATCATATGTCCATAGTCTACGCTATACCTTAGGGTCATACCATGACGACTTTAACGAGTATATTATAAATTGTAAATGTAACTACAATCCATATTCATGATATACCAAGATATTATAAGTAAAATCATTGAAAATAAATTGACTCATTTAATAAACCAACTAGAACCAAGTTATTAATGGTGAAGAATTGCAGATCTTTAAACTCTTATCAAATAGTATCCTTCTGGACTTTTGCTCAAAATATTGATAAAAATGACTTTTTGTCCAAATTTATTGATGAATTTAAAAGTTCAATTTTTTAAAAATATATAAAAATAAATTTAAAATGTTATTTAGAACGAATAATATTAATTTAATAAAATTATTAGATTTTTAAGATCCTTAATAATTTTTAATGAAAATATTTAATAAAATAATTAAAAATTTATTTTATTAGTTATTATTATTATTAGTTTATTGTTTTATAATTAGATATTAAAAATAGAAAAAATATTTTTAATTTTTGTACTTTTATTTTATTTTTTAATTTTTTTTATTGAAATGTTAAAATAAAAAATAAAAATGAATGAATTTAGAGGATTATCAATTTAACGATTCAATTTTTAAAAATGAATTCAAGTTCTTGATAATATAATTAAGTTTTAAATTATTTTAATTTTGATAGGTTTAAAAAAAGAGATATTTATATGCATCTGAATGAATTAGAAAATTAATTTTTTAAAATTATGATTCGATCGCAGGAGTATAACGGAAGTACGGAACAAGTGCGTCTTTTAGAAAATCTAAGAGTGAGCTACAACTTTTACAAATTCTATAATTTTAAGTATAAATTTTTGATAAATTATCGTTATTTACATATACATATTTGATCGAAATTATATAAAATAATGAAAAAAAAATCATTTGCACAGCCAACGACATTATTATTATATTAATTTTAATCAATTTCAAATAATTTTAATTAAATAAATTTAATTTATCTTAAACTTATTTATATTATGATCGTAAAGTCTATGAAAAATCCAAAAACTTATTATATTAATTCGCGCCTAATCTTATCCTCCTGTCTTTTGTCCTGCACGGCACTCCTCGTCTCTCTGCTCAATTTCTACACGAAGTTCTTTTCCGAATATAGAGAAGCATGAGCAGCGTGCAGGAGCACACTTCCATGGAGATAAACAGATGGTCTCTCGCCGGGACGACTGCTCTGATCACCGGAGATTCCAAGGGAATCGGGTACTTTCTCGAATAATACTCCATCCATCGATCGATCTCTTTCTATATATCTATTTCCACTCATCCATCAAGTTTTAGGTATGCGATCGTCGAGGAGCTCGCCAGACTTGGATCGGCGGTGCACACTTGCTCCCGCAACGAAGCAGATCTGAAGAATTGCCTGCAAAAATGGCGCGATTCCAAGCTCAAGGTCACCGCATCTGTCTGCGACGTATCGTCCCCAAGCGAGAGAGAGAGCTCATGCAGACGGTGAAGTCCCAATTCGACGGGAATGGTATTTAATTTCTCCACTTTTTGTTGGGTCCAAAAGGATGTCTGTATCTCCACAATAGCATGATATTGTCCACTTTGGGCCTAAGCCCTCATGGTTTTGTTCTTGGGCTCTCCCCAAAAGGCCTCACGTCAATGGAGATACTTTTCATCCTTTTAAACTCATGATCTTTTCCATGTGTTTTAGATGTGGGACTATGTTTGTACCCTTGCAACCCAACAATCCCCCCCCCCCTCAAACAAAGGACCACTGGAAGCTCCCCTACAATTTCTCATGGTCCGACTGTCATTTCTCATGGTCCGGCTGCCATGTCCTCATGGTCCGGCTGTCATGTCCCTCATGGTCCAAGCCTCCTCTACTTCCTTTATTTTTTTTTTCCCGAGGGTTCCCACATGGTTAGATTTAGATCATGGCTCATCCGGCGGTTAGTCCGGTGAAGAGCGACCTCGCTCTGATACCAATTGTTGGGTCCAAAAGGATGTCCGTATCTCCACAATGACATGATATTGTCCACTTTGGGCCTAAGCCCTCATGGTTTTGTTCTTGGGCTCTCCCCAAAAGGCCTCACGTCAATGGAGATACTTTTCATCCTTTTAAACCCATGATCTTTTCTATGTGTTTTAGATGTGGGACTATATTTGTACCCTTGCAACCCAACAATCACCGGCAGCACAAAGAGAGAAGGCAACGAAAAATAAAAAACAAAAGAGGGACAGTGGCTTCGACGAAACAATTATGCAGTGAATACTCTTCTACATGCCTACACCCCCTTTAAATACATCATAAACGATAAGAATAAACTCTATCAGATCCATAAAAATAGGATCGGCTAAGACTAATCCATAAAAATAGGAAAACTTGAGTAATAAGAAACTATCTAGAAGATAAAAACTTAACGACACGTGGATTCAACCTTATCATGTCCGGATTATTTTCTTATATTACTCCCCCTAATCCTGACATGGTTGTAAATCACGGACGCCGAGTAATTGTCGCATCGCAGCTAACTTCACTCCTGACAATGCTTTAGTTAATACATCGGCTCGCTGTTCTCCGGTATTAACGAACTCAACCACAATCTGTCTCTTTTCAACACATTCTCTGATAAAGTGAAATCTTGTATCTATATGCTTGCTTCGACCATGGAATACCGGATTCTTCATGAGAGCTATGGCAGATTTGTTGTCAACAAATAACGTTACCGGCTTTGGCTCTACACCGGTTAATTCGCTGGCAAGGCTCCTTAACCATAAAGCATGACAGGCCGCAGTTGTGGCTGCCATGAACTCTGCCTCACAAGATGAAAGCGCCACTGTCTTCTGCTTCTGTGAATTCCAGGATACCAAACTTTCATTAAAATAGAAAGTCATTCCACTTGTGCTTTTCCTTCCATCGAGATCGCCGGCTAAATCACTATCCGAGTAGCCAAATATACCAATATCCTGGGGTCCTTTTATGTAAACAAGTCCAAAATAGATTGTACCTTTTAAATACCTGAGAATTTGTTTGACCACCTTGTGATGCATGATTGTAGGTCTCTCCATGTATCTGCTCGTCATTCCGACAGAATATGACAGGTCCGGCCGTGTATGTAACAAATATCTCAGACACCCAATGATGCGCCTATACTCCGTGGCGTCAACTGGAGTCCCTTCCAAGTCCTTATGCAGCTGTGTCTTGGGTTCCATTGGATGCTTTGTGGCATTGCAGTCTGCCATCTTGAAATGAGATAGAATTTTCTTGGCATAAGCTGATTGTCTAAGTAAAATCTGACTCTTCTGTTGCTCCACTTCAATCCCTAGGTAGTAGGAGAGAAGACCCAAATCACTCATCTCAAATTCTGCCATCATTTGTTGTTTGAACTTGTTGATGTTTTCTGTGCTACTTCCTGTCACGATGAGATCGTCGACATATACTCCAACAAGTATACTTGCTTCTCCTTTACGTCTTGTATATACTGCATGTTCTTGCGTACATTTTTTGAAGCCAAGCTCTTCTAGACTCCTGTTCAGTCGCATGTTCCAGGCTCGTGGAGCTTGCCGCAGTCCATAGAGGGCCTTGGACAATCTGTACACCTTATCTTTCTGATTTGGTACCTCAAACCCTTCCGGTTGAGTGACATATATTTCTTCTTCTAACTCTCCGTTGAGAAATGCTGACTTCACATCTAGATGGTGTACCTCCCAGCTTTGATTTGCTGCAAGCGCAAGAATGACTCGAACAGTGTCAAGTCTAGCGACAGGTGCAAATACCTCTTCAAAGTCGATGCCGTGTCTTTGTACATAGCCTTTCGCCACTAACCTTGCTTTGTGCTTAATGACTTTCCCATCTGCATCTTTCTTCAGTTTGAACACCCACTTTAGGCCGATAGGTTTGTGGCCTAATGGGAGTTCAGTTAGGGTCCAGGTCTTGTTCATCTTGATAGATTTCAGTTCCTCCTCCATTGCTTTGTACCAGCAAGCCTCGGTTGCAGCCTCTTGGTAACATGTCGGCTCTTCAGACATCACCATCATCACCTCTTCATCAATACCAACCATTTCCTCAGTGTTGGCGTAGATATCGGCAAGGGACCTATAACGGACTGGTCCTTCATAAGACTCGGGTGTATTTGATTCCGAAGATGAGGTAGCTGCATGGGCGTTCGATGATGGTGTAGATGGACTTGACACTCTTGTCATGGGCACCACGCCTACTGGTGGTGGTGCGACATCTTCCACCCCTGCCTCAGCATCTGCTGCAACAATCGCCTCGTCGGAATAGGATGCATCCAACATAATAAACTCCGGTAAGTTTTCTTCATTGTTAGCACCTGCATTCCATGTCCATTCACAATTTTCTTGAAATATGACATCTCTACTTACTTGTAGCTTGCCACGCCTTGGATCAAATAGACGATGAGCTTTGCAGCCTTCCTCGACACCCAAGTATACCATGGGTGAACTTCTGTCGTCAAGTTTCTTAAGGTGAGGGGTTGTGTTTTTCACATATGCAACACAACCGAACACCCTCAAGTGAGCAAGATGTGGCTTCCTCCCCATCCAAGCTTCAAATGGGGTACGCTCTCCTAGCGCCTTGGTTGGGAGACGGTTTAGTAGATAGACAGCATGCCTAACCGCCTCCCCCCAGAACCTTGTCGGCATATGTGTACCCTTGAGGAGAGATCTTGCCATGGCCATCACGGTGCAATTACGGCGCTCCACAACACCATTCTGTTGGGGTGTGTAGGGAGCCGTGAGGTGCAGCTCAATAACTTCATTTTCACAGAACCGAGTGAACTCCGTGGATAGAAACTCGCCGCCTCTGTCTGTTCGAAGTGTTCTGATCTTCTTCCTTTTGGACCCAACACTTTTTTCCCTCCCTTTCTAAACCCTAAACCAAATCTTAATCTTCTTCCTTTTGCAGGTTAACAGTGCAGGGACGGCGATCTTCAAACCGGCCATAGAGCAAACCATGCATGGAGGATTTCAAGCTCTTGATAAGATTAATTGGGATCATTTACCAAAAGTTTTAAAATGCAGATAGGATTTGGTCTCCGCCCTCGACTTCTGTTGCCACTGTCTGATCCGGATATCTTGACCTTATAGAGTTTTTCGATTAACTGTAACTGTTTAGTCAGCGTTGCTACATTTGGTGTTAAGTTATTTCATATCGAGGTTGTTCAAATTGTCAGATTTAGCAAACACATTACTTAGTGTATGGTTGCACTGATGAATGAATTTTGGCATTGCCTGGGCGTGCCTCCTGGTTAAGTAGTGCAAGGGTTTCAAGACACCCAGTGAGCAAACGTCTCTGATGAAGGTTTTCGATGATAATGAAAGCTTTAGGAAATTAAAGTTGAGAATATCGAAAAGAGTTAGAAGGGAAATCAAAGTGGACTTTGATGAAATTCCTCCGACGCTCAAGTCAAGCCTCGACAATGAAAAGAAGAAAGTGAAAAAGAAAGTATGCTAATAGAAGAAAAATATTTTGTGAGCGTACTTATGGTCACGTGTATGGGTACCTTTTTATATGATCTTAGGAGAGTGAGAAACGTCTTCATTGGGCACTCCGCGAACTTTCCGTGCGCCTAATTTGCCTATGTTCTGAGAACTTGTTTACGCCATGTCTCCCACTTGTCTGTCCATTTAACTGAGTCTCCCATCGAACTTAGCTTAGGTTAGACTATGGTTGTGTGACCCCATCTTTCGGTATGTTGGCCTAATCTAGGCTCAGTCTTAACCCCGACTAGCTTGATTCAAGCTTGGTCGTGAGTTGGGCTGACTTGAGTATAGCTTGGTCTTGAATCAGATTGATTTGTGTTAGTACGTACCTCAGTGTAATTTTAATATGTGGTCAAATAAGTCTGAAATTAAGTCAGAGTTATATTTCATGTGTGTATCTAAGTGTACAAGGACTTAGGATAACACACATGTTTCAAATGGCAAATCTTAGCATAAGCGCAAGCAAGCGAGAAAGATGACACGGGAAAAGAGTCGACGGACTCAGTGCATCCAAAGTATAAGGAGTTGTGGAAGAGTACTCCGACAGAATGAGAAGGACACATGGGAGCGAGTTGGAAAGGCTCAGTGAATCTGAGGGATGATAATCAGAAGGAAGACTAAGCAAGACGACTAAGGTAGAACGATGGAGGAAAATGGTCAAACTTGGGTTGACCATTCCAGGCGCTTAGAGTTGTTCTAGGCGCTTGGACTCCAAGTGCCCGAATCAATTCCAAGTGCCCAGATACCCATTTTAGGTCAGTACGATCCATTGTTAAATGGATGAGGGTGATGTCCACGTTAGCAAGTTCCATGCGCCTGGATTCCTTTAAGGCGCCTGAAAGACCCAAAGCCGTTATATGGACTGTTGCCAAGTGGATAAGGTTTCGATGACTCCAAGCACCCGGAAGCCTTCTAGGCGTCCGAAAGTGTTAAGTTAGTACAACGGTCAAATCGAGATGAAGACTATAAATAGATTGAAGCTCGAAGAAGAAATGAATACACACTCAATTTTCATTCTCGTTTAGTTTGTGTTTATAGTTTTACGCTCAACCATAGTATAAAATTTCTCCGCCTCCGGATCATTTCCGATGAGAATATTTTAGTTGAGCTTTCATAGTTCTTGGACTAACAACCTAACAGTTGTAACCAACTAAATTTGTGTCTCATAATAGTTTTATGTTATATTTGTGTTTTTAATTGATGTGTGTCCTTGCTAAAACGTTAGCAAGAGAAATCGACGAGCTTTTGATTTGCAGGTTGTTATTCACCCCTCCCCTCCAGCGATCAGAACTGTAGGATCGGGTTGGACTGACTAGAGGGGATGAATAAACGGTTTAATAGAATCACACTTGTCTTAAAAAAACTTGGTTGTAACTGGATTGTTGCTTCCAAGGCGGTTAGCACTCAATAAAAACTCCTTTAAGCAGAGAAACCTTTACAATTGTAGCACATAGACTTAGAGAATAAAATATAAAGTAATTGATATCCTAACTCTAAAATTCTAAGTCTATTTATAGCCCAAGAGAATAGATCTAGATCATTGATCGTAGATGAACTTTCTCTTGGTCGTTGATCCGTTGATGCGATCCTAACCGTTGATCAGAGATAGGCTTGATCGTAGCCGTTGAGTAAATAAGGATAAATTTTATCTTTAATAAAAGATAAAGAGAATTATTCTTAATAAAAAATAAGCATTTATCTTTAAAAGATAAATCTTACTATTTTTTCTTCTTCTTTTTTTTCAAGTGCCACGTCCAAACGGTCCAAGTCTAAATCTTCTTCTCTAGTCAAAGTCAATAGTTTGACTTTTGTTGACTTTTTGTAGAATCTTTGAATAGTGGATCGTGAATTTTTGTAAGATTCAACCCTAACTATTACATTAGAAATATTATATGTCCATTGCCTACGCTATACTTTGGTGGCAAACTCATGACGACTTTAATGAGTGTATTGTAAATTGTAAATGTAATTACAATCCATATTGATGATATACCAAGAGATTATAAGTAAAATCATTGAAAATAAAGTTATTAATAGTATCCTTCTGGACTTTTGCTCAAAATATTGATAAAAATGACTTTTGGTCCAAATTTATTGATGAATTTAAAAGTTTAATTTTTAAAAAATATATAAAAATAAATTAAAAATGTTATTTTGAACGAATAATATTAATTTAATAAAAATTTTAGATTTTTAAGATCCTTAATAATTTTTAATGAAAATCTTTAATAAAATAATTAAAATTTTATTTTATTAGTTATTATTATTATTTTTATTCTTTTATAATTAGATATTAAAAAATAGAAAAAAATATTTTTAATTTTTGTACTTTTTAATTTTTTTAATTTTTATTAAAATGTTAAAATAAAGAATAAAAATGAATGAATTTAGAGGATTATCAATTTAACGATTAAATTAAAAAAAATGAATTCAAGTTCTTGATAATCTAATTAAGTTTTTAATTATTTTAATCTTGATAGGTTTAAAAAATGAGATATTTATATGCATCTGAATGAATTAGAAAATTAATTTTTAAAATTGTGATTCGATCGCAGAAGGAGTATAACGGAACAAGTGCGTCTTCTAGAAATTCTAAGAGTGAGCTACAACTTTTACAAATTCTATAATTTTAAGTATAGTTTTTGATAAATTATCGTTATTATTTTTACATATACATATTTGATTGAAATTATATAAAATATTGGAAAAAAACATTTGCACGGCCAACGACATTATTATTATATTAATTTTAATCAATTTGAAATAATTTTAATTAAATAAATTTAATTTATCTTAAACTTACTAAATTATGATCGCAAAGTCTTGAAAAATCCAAAATTTTATTATAATAATGCGCGCCTAATCTTATCCTCCTGTCTTTTGTCTTTTGTCTTTTGTCCTGCACGGCACTCCTCGTCTCTCTGGCCTCTGCTCAATTTCAACACGAAGTTCCTTTCCGAATATAGAGAAGCATGAGCAGCGTGCAGGAACACACTCCCATGGAGATAAACAGATGGTCTCTCGCCGGGACGACTGCTCTGGTCACCGGAGGTTCCAAGGGAATCGGGTACTTTCTCGAATAATTAATACTCCATCCATCGATCTATCTCTTTCTATATATCTATTTCCACTCATCCATCAAGTTTTAGGTATGCGATCGTCGAGGAGCTCGCCAGACTTGGATCGGCGGTGCACACTTGCTCCCGCAACGAAGCAGATCTGAAGAATTGCCTGCAAAAATGGCGCGATTCCAAGCTCAAGGTCACCGCATCTGTCTGCGACGTATCGTCCCCGAGCGAGAGAGAGAAGCTCATGGAGACGGTGAAGTCCCAATTCGACGGGAAGCTCAACATTTTGGTATTTAATTTCTCCCCTTTTTTCCCTCCCTTTCTAAACCCTAAACCAAATCTTAATCTTCTTCCTTTTGCAGGTTAACAATGCAGGGACGGCGATCTTCAAACCAGCCATAGAGCAAACCATGGAGGATTTCAAGCTCTTGATAAGCACGAACCTGGAATCGGCGTTCCACTTGAGCCAACTTGCTTACCCTCTCCTTAGGGCTTGTGGAGGAGGCAGTATTGTGTTCATCAGCTCCATCTCTGGCTTCATTGCTTGGGATAATCTGGTTGTGTATGCATCGACCAAAGGTATTTCTTGCATATTGTTCATTGAATTATTTGCTCGAATCATTTGCAAGATGAACTATTCGCTTCGATCTTCTTCTTCTTTTCTCTCTCTCTCTCTTTTTTTTCATTTGATAATGTCAGGAGCAATGAATCAACTCGCGAGAAATCTTGCATGTGAATGGGCCAAAGATAACATTAGAACAAACTGTGTAGCTCCAGGGCCCATAAGAACACCACTCGTTGACTTTGTAAGCGAATACAACTTTTGTTATTTAGAAAAAAAATGATTACCGACGAAAAAATTGATTTTGGCTGATGAATATGAATTTGTTTGTTGTGGTAGTTGGTGCAAGACGAGGATTTATTGGCGGGGGAGAAACATCGCGTGCCTCTCGGGCGTTTGGGGGAACCGGAGGATGTGGCTGGCGTCGTGGCCTTCCTTTGCCTCCCTCCGTCTTGCTACGTGAACGGTCAGGTCATCGTCGTCGACGGAGGTCGAATTGTGAACGGAAATCACTAAGTAGCTATATATGGAGATCGTTGAATAAGGTGGGTGTTTGGAATCACGTTCTTATGAAGATGGTTGAATGGTGTTGTACTACTCTCCATTTAGGTTTTTGTGTAGAGAATTATATTCAAAGTCTTATCATTATGACCTCTTGTGAAATAAATAATACCCTTCTAAATTATGATCACGCAGAAGTAACATGCTAAAATTGATGATCCCATTCTCTTGTCAAATAATAATTTTTTTTATCTAGAATGATAAAAAAAAAGTAATATTGTAGGATAGATGATGCCATTTGAACTCTCTCTTGTCAAATAATATACTTTTGGATTATTATTATCATTAATCAATAAAATAGTGATAAGACAAAGAAGTAAGGGCAAAAATCAAGATGATGATGTGTCTTTTTTAACCACATTTGAATCTTATAATATAGCACAGATCATGGAACGATGATTCATGGTGGGTAGAATTGGCCATTCACGAGTATGCTGTTTTCTTCAAAAGCATATTAGACGATAGGATTGAGTATTCGATTAAAATCAAATCGAATTAAATTAATCGAAATCGAATCGAATTATTTTAAAATAATTGAACTAATCAAATTTTTAAATAAAAATTAAATAAATCGAACCGATAAAATATCAATTAATTCGATTTTCAACCGAATTAACTTATATAATTAATTTTTTTAAAATATTATAAAGAATTTATTAATTAGTTAGAGATTTATAAATTAATTTATTTATTTAGAAATTTAGAAATTATTTTTTATTTTAATTAATTAAGTTTATTTGATTCAATCGAATAAGAAATTTTAAAATTAAAATCAAACTAAATTAATCAATTTTTTTTAAAAATTAAAATTTTGAAATAATCGAATCGAATTTTTATATTCGATCGATTTATTCAATTTAATTAAATTTTTACTCATTCCTACTTAATTGTGACCTTTTGCTAACTCTCTCATATAGGAGAGCTCCTTCTCCAGCAAAATATGGAATCCGTCGTCTTAGCGGTCCTATACGATCGGCTCCACGACCATCTATGAGGAGGTAAATCGGAAAGTTACAGTTGACCACGTACGACGGAGGAGGATATTACCTCGGCTTCATCGAGATTCGACTTTTGCCCACTTTAGAAACTCTGCTCTATTATAACTAACTCAATTATATTCCAAAAGAAAACGAGCTCCTACTAAATATACGTATAATGTCACATCTCACTGAAACCATGATTTTATGCCTGTTGTAGCTAGTTTTAGAAAACTCAAAACTATTCTTTTTCTTTACCTGCAGACATGTGAACCAACAATTTTCCCACCATTGCAAGCAATAATTAACGAATTAAGAAAGAATTTCTAATCGAGGTGGATGATCGTTCAACTTGTTTCTTTAATCTTTACAGACAGATATAAGATCCTTTCGAGCGAATGGGAAATGTTGCTGGAACAGTCCGCTGGGTTAAACTCCTTGCTCTCGCTTTTAACTCGGCCTTTCTTTGCTTCTAAGCTTCGTGAGCAGCAATAATCATCAGCGAATTACGTACAATACGAGGAGCCATTATCGTATTGACATTGGGATCATCATTAATTTACCAATAGTTTTAAAATGCAGATAGGATTTAATTTGGTCTCCGCCCTCCACTTCTGTTGCCACTGTCTGATCCACATATCTTGATCTTATAGAGTTTTTCGATTAACTGTAACTGCTTAATTAGTTAGCGTTGCCGCATTTGGTGTTAGGTTATTTCATATGGAGGTTCTTCAAATTGTCAGATTTAGCAAACACATTACTTAGCGTATGGTTGCACTGATGAATGAATTTTGGCATTGCCAGGGCGTGCCTCCTGGTCGGCCTAGGTTCGATGCTTATTGATCTGGCACTGTGTGACTCGATAAGAGTTAATTAAGGCTGAGCTTAACCAGGCTGAATTGAGGTCTAGCGAGTTCGGGTTGTGTATGACTTATCTTCACATTTGATCAGTGAATGAACCAAACGGAGGTCAATTTGGTCTCTAAGCTAAGCTGGCTTTTTTATCTTATAAATTAAAATTATTTTTTAAATTTTTTCCTGAATTGAATTCGTTATATTATTAAATGATATTTAATTTATGTGCTCATAAATTTCTTTAGAAAAATAAAGTTTTTTTTTATTTTTACTAAATAATCATGTTCCAGTTGAGATCCCGGGATAGGCCGACATCTTGGAACATCGTAGCATAGTATTCTCAATAAGTCATACATGAGTCGGGTCGACTCCTATTTAGTTAGTTTTTGTCATTCTTGATAGGTTGAGCAGTGCCAAGGTTTAAAGTGGGGTTGTGATTTGAGTTGAGCTCGGTCTTGAATTGGACTGATTTGATCGAGCTCAATTTTAAATCGGGAGCCGATTCTATATTGACTAAGTCACAGGCCTGTCTCGAGTTCTGCGATCTCCGCCCTATCAAATAACTCAAACGCGTGGATATAGCCCGTGATTCGTAAATATTGTTAATAAAAAAAATATAATCCATTTTGAACCTTTGAAATTAAATGATTGTCTCTTTTTTTCTTCAACAAAAGGTGGAATCTATCACTCTAGCAACTCCCATACGGTCGATTCACGATTTTCTATGAGGAAGTAAATCGAGAAGCTGCAGTTGACCACGACGAAGGAGGGCATTGCCGAGGCCGAGATTCAATCCTTCCCACTTCAACAACTCGATCTATTCCATTGTAACCAACTCAACTATATCTCGGGGACAAATGACTGCCACTTTTTTTTTTTACAAAAGGTGGAATCTGTTACCTCAACGGCTCCACACGGTTGGTCCCACGATCATTTATGAGGAGATAAATCGAAAAGTTACAGTTGACTATGATGAAAAAGAATATTATTTTAACTTCAGAAATCAAAATGACTGCCACTTTTGAATTGCAATGACAAGCTTCAAATTTAATACCTACAGTTGAATGGATCGTCCATTTACCTACCGCAATTTAAATATCATTCATATTTATTAATTATTCTTTTTGTATACTTCCTATAAAAAAAAATTATGGAAAAAGAATCACAAATAGGTATAACAATTATGACGTTGTTACATTTATACAGTGATTTTAATTAATTTAAAATAATTTTGATAAATTAATAAATAATATTTTAATTAAATTGAATTAATTAATTTTAATATTTTATAATAATTTTAATACAATAGTGAATTTATTTTAAATTTCCATATATATTTTATAAAATTAAATTAAGTTAAAATAAATTAAATTAAATTAAATAGTACGCATGCAAACTCGTGTCCAATATATTAAATTATAATAAGAAATGTCCTTATTATATATATATGTACGCCTGATCTTCTCGTCATTTCTGTTCAGCAGTCCTCTCTTCTCATTCTCATCGGGAAGTTCCTTTCTGAAAATAGAAGCATGAGCAGCTCCATTGACACCAACAGATGGTCTCTCGCCGGGATGACTGCTCTGGTCACCGGAGGCTCCAAGGGAATCGGGTACTTCCTCGAATACTTCATCTCCTTCTATCTATTTCTACTCATCGATCAAGCTTAATTTAGGTATGCGATAGTCGAGGAGCTCGCCAGACTCGGATCGGCGGTGCACACTTGCGCCCGCAGCGAAGCAGATCTAGAGAAGTGCCTGCAGCAATGGCGCGATTCCAAGCTCAAAGTCACCGGATCTGTCTGCGACGTTTCGTCCCCGAGCGAGAGAGAAAACTCATGGCGACGGTGAAGTCCCAATTCGACGGGAAACTCAACATTCTGGTATTTCCCTCTTTTTTTTTTATCTCTCCTTCTAAAAACCCTGAATCAAATCTTAATCTTCTTCGTTTTGCAGGTTAACAATGCAGGGACGGCGGTCTTCAAACCGACGGTAGAGCAAACCCTGGAGGATTTCAAGTTCTTGATCAGCACAAACTTGGAATCGGCGTTCCACTTCAGCCAACTCGCTTATCCTCTCCTTAGGGCTTGTGGAGGAGGCAGTATTGTGTTCATCACCTCCATCTCTGGCTTCATTGCGTATGATGATATGTCCGTGTATGGATCGACTAAAGGTACTCCTTATATTGTTAATTCATTGAATTTTGCTTGAATCAATTGGAAGATGAACTGGTTACTTCGATCTTCTTTCTTCTTCTTCTTCTTCTTCTCTCTCTCTCTTTTCATTTGATTAGGAGCCATGAATCAACTGACGAGAAATCTTGCTTGTGAATGGGCCAAAGATAACATTAGAACAAACAGTGTAGCTCCAGGGTACATAAGAACGCCACTCATTGATTCTGTAAGTGAACACTACTAGCTTCTTGTTATCTAGAAAAAAAAATTACCGGCGAAAGAAAATAAAATTATATTGGCTGATGAATATGGATTTATTTGTTGTGGCAGTTGGTGCAAGACGAGGAATTTGTGGCGAGGGAGAATCATCGCGTACCTCTCGGGCGTTTGGGGGAGCCGGAGGATGTGGCCGGCGTAGTGGCCTTCCTTTGCCTCCCTCCGTCTTGCTACGTGAATGGTCAGGTCATCGTCGTCGATGGAGGTCGAATTGTGAACGGAAATCACTAAGTAGCTATGGAGATCTTTGAATAAGGTGGGGGTGTTGAGAACTATGTTCTTACGAAGATCTCGAATAAGATGGTGTTGAACTCTTGTACGGAGAATTATATTGAAGGTCTTATCACTATGACGATAATTTAGGGTACAAATTGGTGTTCCAAATGTTACGGAGCCAACTTTTTTTTTAGTTTTCGGTCAGTAAAAAAAATTTAATTTAAAAATGAATTTAACAATAAATTTTATAAATAAACTGGCCATAAAAAAATTTTGCGATCATAATCACACGGTGAATAAATTTTCATGGCTATTAAGTCATCGTTAAATTCTATAATAAAATTTAAAATTTTGTCATAATATTTTGTGACAAAATAAGTATTCATCGCCGAATTCGTCGTGAATTGACGATGGACTCAGATTCCTTATCAATTGACGATGAATTCTTGACGACGAATTTGATGACAAATTTGTAGTTTCATCATTAATTAACGATACATAATAATTTACGATATATTTGCGATGAAAATGATTTCGTTGTAAAATTCATCATAAAATATAAATTTTTTTTCAACCATCCTGTTCATTTTTTAATTTTCTCATATATACAAATAATGGATCGGATCATCCAAATTTTACAAACAACCTATTTAACACAATAACTTACCTATTCATGTAACACAATTTAATTCATACATATCATATATACATATCAAAATAACAAAATCCATATCAAGCATCCTTCAAGTCATGATACAAAATCCATATCGTGGGCAAAGGTCGAATCTCAACGAAGCCGAGGCAATGCCCTCCTCGTAATGGTGAACTGTAGCTATCCGATTTACCTCCTCACAGATGATCGTAGGATCAACTGTGTGAAGCCACTAGGTGACAGATTCTACCTTTTGTTGAAATGATACAAAATCCTTATCAAACCTTCATCCAAGTCATGCTACAAAATTCAAGACAACATCCATATATCAAATATTCCTTCAAGTCATAAATACAAAATCCATATCAAACAATCCTTCAAGTCATGATACAAAATCCAAATGACAAAACACATATCAATAAATCACCAAGTAATGATATCCAAATGACAAAATCCATATCAATAAGTCTTAGACGAGAGAAAGTTATAAAATTAATGTCGTCGTCTTTTGCCTTGGGAGACACTGCAGCCTTCTACTTCTATATATCTTTCTTCTTGCATAAGAAAACATAAAAAGAAAAAATATCATTCTTAAAAATAAATAAATATATATATATATATATATATTTAAAGACTTACTTCTTCTGATATGAATTTTTGAATTGCAACACAGTAGTTGACCTCTTTGATCCTGTTACAAAAAAAAATTAACAGTACTAATAAGAATTGTGTAAAGAAAGGAATTACAAACTTAATTAAATAATAAATATTAAAAATACTAATTCTAAGAAAAAAATATTCATTCACAAAAAAACTCATAAAGAACCACCACCACCATCATCATTGTCGTTGTCACCCTCATCACGAGAAGCGGGAGAAATCTAACTTGGAGCGAAATTTAACTAAAGATATTGTATGATTAGGTTTTGTTGTCGGTGTAACTCGTTAATTTCCTGATCCCTTTGCCTCATTTTTTGATTCTTGTGCATTATTATGTCTTTCAAATGGCTAACCTCTTCAGTCAAATTATGTATTTGTGTTGTTACTGGAGAGGTGGTAGAAGATGTACTAGGAACTCTATGAAGTTCTACTTAAAGAACTCATACCTAATATCCTTCCTCCTCTTTGGATCTCCCACTCACCTCCAGCCATAAACTCATATAATTATTCCCAACAGATGGCTTAGATTCATTATTATCATCACTGACACCTAAATTTCATTGTGCTAACTCTAACTCATCATATTTGTCTTATATTATCGTGAGAAAATTAAAATAAAATTAATATAGCAATATTTTAGAAACACATATAATATTGATTATATCTAATGAAACACATTTAATATAAAGATAGAGCAGATACACAACTAATAATATCTACTAATAGAATATAAATTATATTGTAATCTAAACCTTAATTGCTTTAGCTCTATCCCCGCTCTAAATCTTATCTCTTTTTTTTTAAATGGGCAAGTGAAAGTGTCTATGAATAATGGCTTCCACCCCATTTCCTTGACCTAAAAAATCATTGTTAGAAATAATGAAATAGTTTAAAATAGATTAAAATTTAAGTGTTTGAAAAAAATTACCAATCTGCGTGTATACTATCGATATTGATTGAGTTGCCTGCATATATCACAGATAAGTCTCCAGAATTATAAGCTTGATTGAGTTTATTCTGTTAACTTCTTTTTTCTGCTCTCTTGAGTTTCTCAAAAATTGAAGATCTTGACCCAATTTTCCTCAGTGATATAAGGTGACTTTTTTCCTCTCGTCTTTGCATGATTAAGTACATGCCGGATGTTATCACCATATTGTTTCTTAAAAATTCTCCTTATTTTTAATTCTTTATTAGGGTCCCAAGTGAACATTCGCTGGAATGAGAAATAAATAATTGATTATATATTCAAAATTAATTTTATATATAGACTCAAGGAGATAGGTTACCTTAAACTCATTCCACCATAGCTCTTTTGTGGGATCAGGAGTGCTTGTATAAGTTATCGAATCCCCTCGCCAATGGTTATTCATAATTCGATTAATCTCGTGAATAACATGTACAGAATTGATAAATCTATAATAAAGTATACAATAAACGATATTAAATAATTATGATAGTTGACAAAATTAGTTCCTACTAAAGTACTTACGAATCTCTGAGAAAGAATATAAACTCTCAATTATCGATCATCTCCACGGCTGATAGTCTAGTTGAAGAAACTTCCATGGGTATTGGGGAATGGGAAGGTCCTAACGAGTTATATATACAGGAAGGTCCTATAACTGAAGGAGGGGGTCGTAAGTACAGACTGCCCATGACTACTACGTAGATGACTACGTCGAGACTGTTAAAAACAATATTAAGATAAAATAAATACAATTTTGATGCATAATGAAGAAATGAAAAAACTTATCATATGTAAAAATTCTTGAAAGAGTATGCGAATCAACACACCAATAGGTCACCTCTAATAATTAATAGGAAAAAAGGTAGTACAGTTAAAATATATGACTCTAAGATGTAACTATATAAACAAATAAACTAAGGGGGTGTTTGGTTGGGGGTTATCATTGATAACCTTGGTTATCTGTCCAAGGTTATCGTTGATAACCTTGTTTGGTTCAGGTTACGATTGATTCCCAAGTAATACAACATCACCGCCACATCAGCAAATGGGTTATAACCCGGTAATGTGATTACCTTGGCAGCCTAAGGTTTTCTACGATTCCTGAGGTTAACGAAATTTTTTCCATGATTACCCTCGATTTTAAAACTAAGTCAATTAAAAAGTACTATGAAATCTAATTAAAATCAAATTATTTAATTCAATAAATTTTAATTTAAATATTTATAAATTAAAAATAATTTATTTTAAATTTAAAAAATAAAATTAATGAATTATTTTATTAGAATAATTATTTTAATAAATTATTTTATTAAAAAAAATATTTTTTAATTTTAAAAAAATTAACAAATTATATTTATTAATTTAATAAATTATTTTATTAAAATAATTATTTTTAATGAATTATTTTATTAAAATAAAATTATCATATTATCTTTATTAATTTAATAAATTATTTTATTAAAATAATCATTTGAATAAATTATTTTATTAAAAGAAGTATAAATTTATTTTAAATTTAAAAATATAAAATTAAGGAATTATATATATTAATTTAATGAATTATTTTATTAAAATAATTATTTTAATAAATTATTTTATTAATATATATATAAATTTATTTTAAAATTTAAAAAAAATTAACAAATTATATTTATTATTTTAATGAATTTTTTTATTAAAATAATTATTTTTAATAAATTATTTTATTAAAATAAAATTAACAAATTATACTTATTAATTTAATAAATTATATTAAAATATAATTGAATGAAGGGTAATATAGTAAATATAAAACTGGTTATGTTTTATTCCCTATAAATAAATAAAGCCCATAACCTTGGTTATGTGATTACATGGTAATCATAACTTGAACCAAACGCACCCTAAGAGTTTTGTAAATCTATATATTAAAACTAAATTTATAAATTTGAAGATTAAAAATAAATTTATAGATTAAAAATAAATTTATAGATTAAAATAAAATTTATACATACATTACATTACCATATATGAAAATAAATTATTAATATTTTTTTATTGTAATCTAACTTACCCATCATGAAAAATCAAAATTATCATCGTCATCGTTGTCATGAGCATGATTGTGGTGGTGGTGGTTGTCGTCATCATTGTCGTCGTCATCATTTTCATGAATTTCACTTGTATCCACGTTTATCACTACTTCACTGGGATCTCGTAATGTAGGAATATTATATTCCTCGATCTGAAATATGTTTGCAACTTCGTCTTGTTAATATGCAATATTTTGCCAATGTTCTTCAATTTTTTTTCCGTATTTTTATTTTACAAATAACCCACCAATCATTTTTGTTACGTTTCAAACTAGGATATGAAGCATAAAAAACTTGAATCGCTTGTTGTGCTAACACAAATGATTCATATCTCTTATACAATCTCTTATGATTTATTTAAATTAAATTATACCGTGGATACACCTTCATCCCTCTGACAAGGTCAAATCATTGACACATAAATAAAAGAATTTGTATTTCTAAACCAGAGTATTCTACTTCTATAATTTCATCCAGTAACCTATAAAAATCATTGCTTGCAGCTCTATCATTGGATGATTGAACACAAACTCCACTATTTCTTATAGTCTTCCCCATTTCATATTCCTGAGTATGAAAATTATATTTGTTTATGAAATATGTTGGCAAAGTTCGTACCATTGCTTTTGGATCACATGAAAGATGGAATATAATTCTCACTCAATATGAACTTGATTATCATGAACCTAAAGTCAAATTCCAAAATTAATTAAAAATTAAAATATATATAAACCAAATTTAAATTGTCTACTCACATATAATTTGAACCATGATGTAAATTTTTTACGTAGAAGCGATCAAACTCTTGTATTGATATTTTAGAATTTAAATTTTAAAAAATCCTATAAAAAATTAATTATAACACAAATAATTTACAATGTAAAAATACAAAAATTAGAAAATATATACTCACAAGAAATATAATGTTACTTTTGGATAATTCAGTAACATATATGTGTGGGATGCCCATCATTCTTGACGAGTTAAGGATCTCTGTTTACATGATCTACTTGGTCGACCAAGGTAATTAAAAATTGAAAATAAGCTTAAATTGGGATCAATATGACTCTTATCATTCTTTCCGCTCTCCGTCTTTTGCTCCGAACGTTAGACTCAAAATAATATGATGCAAAAGTTGTTACTTCCTCCACAATATATGTATTAACAATAGAAGCTTCAACATGAGCCTTATTTTTTACTTTTTTTCTTCAAATAATGTAGGGATCTGATTGTAATAAAATAAATTATATTAGATATTAATATATATTAAATTATTTCAATTTTTATGCATTAATAACGAAGTATATAAGAAATATGATTTTATCTTCCAAATAGATACATCCATCGAAAATGGATTATTAGAATTTGTCTCTCTAACATCTCCATGTGTGAGTGTCTCAAAACTGTTAAGCAAATATCATGAAGAAAAATATTTAACTCTGTAATGACACCCCATACAAAATTTGATAAAAGCTCCTTAAAAGTGATAGAAATGAGCATTTCCATGAATATATGACAATAATGACTTTTCAAATCAATCAATTTACATTCTTTCAAATTGACACATCTTCCAAGATTAGAGACATAATTATCTGAAAATTTTAAAGATTTCACACATTCACAAACAACACATCTCTAATTGCTATTCAATGTATTAACAACTTTTGGCTTTGGTCCCTTACTACTTTTATCAACATCAAGAGTAGATTTTTTACAAAGGAGTCACATATCTTTTCTTGCATTCAGATTATTTTTTTTCAATGATATCTATAATTGTATTAATTAAATTATTAAAAATATTCTTCTCAATATGTATTACATCAAAATTATAATAAATCAAATGATTATACCAATATGGTAAATCCTAAAATATATTATGTTTAGTCCATTTATGTATACTTCCATATTCATAAGTTTTACCATGTGAATCTTCAATAATAGATGGAAAGTTAAGCACTATGTACCAAATCTGCTAACCTGTTAATCTCAATGGCGGGGGTATTTTTTCAATTCTATTCTTAGTGAATTCTTCTTTATTCCTTTTGAAATTATGATTTGGTGGTAAAAATTATCTATGACAATCAAAATAACTCAACTTCTTCCTATATTTTAATTTGATTGATTTTGATCTCTTCATATATATTAGACATCCTAAAATTACAGTGATACTCCATCCTGATAACATGTCATAAGTCGAAAAGTCATTTATGGTCCAAAGAAGAGCAGCCTTTATTACAAACATCTGATTAGTATGCATATTTTATGTAGGAAAACTTTCATCTTATAGTTGTTTCAACTCTGCAATCAGTGGCTGCATATAAACGTCTATTAACTTTCTTAGATTTTATGGGTCAAGCACAACCAATGTTACAAATATATGTTGTATTTTCATGCATATTCCAGGTGAAAGATTATACAGAGTTACAATAATTGACCAACAAGAATAATTTCTTCTTGATTTATCAAATGAAGCAAATTCATCAGCACAGAAACTTACTTGAATGTCTCGAGCCTCCTTCGCAAATTCAAGATATGTTCTATCAAAAAATTTTTACTACTCTCTATCTGATGGATGATACATTAGTCCCTCTTCTGTTTCATGAGTTGCATGCCAAGTCATGTGTTGAGCAGTGACTTTTGATACATAAAATTTTTATAGCCTAGAAGTTAAAGGCAAATAAAATAACTAAGTGTATATTTTACGTCGCTGTTGACTCCTTCTAGTACTCTTGTACCTAGCTTGATTATAGAATTTATAAACTTCTGCATTTTCATCATCTCTTCAATATAACATACAACTAGCTCTATAAACATCAATTCTTTCCATCGGAAGATCTAAATTTTTCATAAATTTTTTTATATTGTAAAAATCATTGTGCATTATATGATCATGCGGCAATGCTTCTCTAATAACTTGAACATAATCATTAAAATAATCTTCAGACACATTATGATTTGTCTTAACTGTTAGTACCGATGGAATCAAAATATCTCCACAATGGTATGATATTGTCCACTTTGGGCCTAAACCCTCATAGCTTTGTTCTTGGGCTCTCCCCAAAAAGTCTCATACCAATAGAGATACTTTCTATCCTTTTAACCCCATGATCTTTTCCATGTACTTTAGATGCATGACTATGTTTGCGCCCTTGCAACCCAACAATCCCCCCTCAAACAAAGGACCACAGGCCCCCCCCTCAACGTCATCTTTGATGTCTGAATCCTCGACCCACTAGGACTTTTTGCCTCTCGGTCCACCCGACCTACTAAGACTTCCCACCTAGCCGCAGCTAGAACTTTTTGTCCCTCGGTCCACCCGACCTATTAGGACTTCCCACCTAGTCACAACTAGGACTTTTTGTCCCTCGGTTCACCCGACCTACTAGGACTTCTCACCTGGTATCTGGTCCTCTTGATTCAGACACGGGAGCATCCACTTCCTTTGTTTAAGGTTCAAACCACATGGTTAGATCTGGATCATGACTCATCCGGAGATTAGTCCGGTGAAGAGCGATTTCGCTCTGATACCACTTGTTAGTACCGATGGAATCAAAATATCTCCACAATGGTATGATATTGTCCACTTTGGGCCTAAAGCCTCATGGCTTTGTTCTTGGCCTCCCCAAAAGGCCTCATACCAATGGAGATACTTTCCATCCTTTTAACCCCATGATCTTTTCCATGTACTTTAGATGTGGGACTATGTTTGCACCCTTGCAACCCAACATTAACATTTAACAGTCTTACTGTGAAAGATAGTTTAATGTGATTGTCACAATCAAGCCACATTAGTTCATCTGCAACACTGAACAATTCTTGAAATTGGATATATGATTCATTATTCACATTTTCACCAACTTCTGGTACTTCTATCTCTTCCAACGGTGATGTATAAGTAGTAAACATTTGTTCAACTGTTGGAGGAAAACTAGAACTTGCATAACTCATTCAGCAATGAAATTCTGGTCCGCTGCATCAATTATCATCCTTTAATATGAATTTAATTGATTATAATAACTCTGATCCCCACTAACTGAGACTTGTATGTTTCATCCATAATCCTCATAAGATTTAAATGGTTCACTATGACAAATTCAATTATAATAATTGGGGGTGAAACTGAATCTATAATGATGCTCTCAAACTTTATCACACTATAAAAATTTACCATTGTGACACTTTCTGCACAAATATTTTATTTTATCTCTATCCATAAACTCAATATTACTAGAAGTAAAATCCAAAAATTATTCTAACCCAATAATAAACTCATTAGTTAAACCTCTACGTTCAAGTAAGTTCTTTTTATACATCCAACTTCTTGCTTTGTGACGTCGGTGACCGAATTAAAGGTGACGAAAAAATTCTATCGCTATTCAGTCGTTAATGCTAGTTAGCGACGGAATATTTCCTCGCTAATCCTGGTTATTTTTGTGGTGCCTAATTTTTGACAAGTGTATCTAGATAGTAGATGAGAATTTTGATGTAGTTGCAAAATTATTATGGTATAATTTGATAGTCATAATTTGAATTACAAAAATAATTTCTTGTAATACAGAACAACTTTGCATATAAAAAAACTTAACGTGGTCCAAGTTTTATACATTAGAATTATAGATGTAATTGCAATGCATATCAATTATGATTATAAGTAAAATCATTAAAAATAAAATTTGACTCTTGTAATAGACCAACTATATGAGCCAAATTATATATTAACGGTGATTTTTAAAAAAAAAATACAATAAGATCTTTAAAATGTTGTTTAATCATATCCTTTGGATTGTTATCATCATTACTTAATAAAATAGTGACACGATAAAGAAGTAACGATGGTAGGATTGATGATGACATTTGGACTCTTGTGAAATATAGTATATTCTGGATCATTATATATCATTAATCAATAAAATAGTGATACGGCAAAGAAGTAATTTTGTAAGATTGATAATGTAATTTGAACTCTTGCCAAATAACGTGATATAGTTGAATTTGGATGTTGAATAGCGAACACTCTTCGTCGTTTCCAGATCTAATGAATAATTTTCTGTCTAAAATTTGCCTTCGGAAGAGAAAATAAAAATACTATAGAATTAGTGAGGTCAAATAGACTAACTCATACGGCAATTGATCAACCATAAAAAATTTATCATATTGCGGAGCAGGGTAAAACAGGGCAAGATAGGAAGGGGTGGGTCGGCCCGTCATCTTAGCAAGTTAAGAAATCTGCAATCCAACCCAACTCAAGATAGATTGCGGATTAGACGGGTCAACCTACGGTCCTACTAAAAAATAAAAAATATATATATAAGTTTGAAATTTTTACATTTGAGTTGCGGATTAGGTGAGTTAAGTCTATGAGTCAATTAAAAAATAAAAAATATATAAAAAAAATATTAAAAATTTTAAATTTGATTCCGGATTAAGTGGATTAAGCCCAATTGCAGGCCCAAGTGGGCCAACCCACTTGCAATGTTCAGGAAAGATTAACCTGCTCAAGAAAGATGAATCTACTGATCAAGAAAGATTAATCTACTCAGAGAAGATTTGTCACACTACTCGAGAAAGATTAACATGCTCAGGAAAAACGAACCTACTCAGGAATTGGAAAGAATCAACCTACGTTTGGTACTCTTAATGATTTTTCTTCTTGGTACTTGAAAGCTTATAAATCTTTAATACCTTTGCATGTTTTTTCATTGTTGAACTCACTTTTCATTTTCAAGGTTGTAGGAAATATAAATCTCATTTAGTGCATTTTGACCAATCTTGAGGATTGTTCTAAGTGGAGGCCATCTTTTGTATTATTGGAAGCAAATTTTAAAATTAAAATATATTGTGAGTTTTTAAGCTTATAGAAGATTTATCTTTTTATTATTTCTCTAAATTCTTTGATGAATTTACTATAGTAGTGAGGATTGAGTCTTGCCTTGTATTATCTCATATTTTTTCTACACTTGTCAATGTCAAGTTGGTATCAAAGCTTTGGTTCACAATGATTGATCATAAAAGACAAAGGTCAAATGGTGATGACCCTGCAACTCATCAAAGAGACCTTCGTGATATTGAGTTGGATGACTTAAGGAGACAAGCGCAATAACTCAAGCAACATATCGCACATAGCGAACCTTTGGAACATGATGTTGAGGGTCACGATTTGGAGGCTATTATTTAAATCAAGAAATGGGTTTTAATCCATTTCATAGTAATGGAAATGATAATTCCAGTGATAATGCATCTCGTGGTCAAAGATTTCAAATGAACAATGTTCATGGAAAATCTTTTAACTTCAAAGTTGACATCCTAGATTTTGATGGAAGAAATAGCCTTAATGAATTCATAGATTGTCTGAACTCTGTTGAAAGAATCTTTGAATTTAAAAAAATTTTAGAAGATAGTAATGTGAAGTTTGTTGCTATCAAGTTAAAGAAATATGCATCCATTTGGTGGGAGCATCTAAAAAAGCAACGACTCATGATAGCAACAAAAAGATTCAAACATGGGACAAAATGAAAAAGGAATTGAACAACAAATTTTTGCCGGATAATTATCATAAAAATATTTTTCTCAATATCACAATCTCAAGCAAAATGATTTGTTCGTCGAAGAGACATTGCTAAATTTAAGAATCTCATGATGAGATGTGATATTGAGTTGGAGAAGCAATCTATCATCCAATTTCTTGGAGGACTTTGATATGAGATTGGAAATGTTGTCTAGTTGCAACCACATTAGACTTATGATCTATTTGAGTTGGCTCTCAAGGTAGAAAAATAACAAAAAGATTCAAAACAATTTGGTGGTCATTTCTCTTCAAGTAGTGGTGCTTCTGGGGAGTGCATCTACTTCGAAGAACACATCAACTTCAAAAGAGGCAAATCAAAAGGTTGTTGCAAGCAAGGAGAACAATGCACGTTTTGTTAAACCAAATGGTCCTAACAATCAAAAAACATATTTCAAATGCAAAGGTTTTGGACACTTCGCTGTAGATTGTTAAAATCATAGGATTATTACTCTTGTTAAGGAAGAAAATGAGAAGGAACCTTATGGGGCGCCACCTATTTATGATGAATCCGATAAAGAAGAAGAGATTACTTATGTAGATCATGGAGAATCTTTGGTGGTACAACGTAGCCTCAATGCTACTTATGTTGAAGATCAATCATGGCTTCGCAACAATATCTTTCACACTAAGTTTACTTCTCATGGTAAAGTGTGCAATATCATCATTAATAGAAGAAGTTGCAAGAATGCTGTGGCTACTACAATGTTGGAGAAGCTAAAACTAAAGATCAAAGATCATCCTCAACCTTATAAGCTATCAAGACTTTGAAAAGGTAATGAGTTGAAGTTTACTCAAAGATGTTTTGTTCAATTTTCTATTGGCCATAAGTATAAAGATGAAGTTTAGTAAAAGGTTATTCCTATAGATGTTTATCATTTGCTTCTTGGTAGACCTTGGCAATTTGATAGGAAAACTCATCATGACAACTTCAAGAATACTTATACTTTTATTAAAGATGGTAAGAAGATTATTTTGGGACCAACTATGGTGGAAAATATTCCTAAAATCTAAAAAGGCGATTGAAATACTTTATTTTCCAAGTTTCAAGTTGAAAAGACAATTTGTGAATCTGTCAAGACATTCGTATTAGTAGTTTTGGAAGAGAATGAAGAAGGTCATGTTGTCCTTTCACAAGCTCAGTCTCTTCTCCAAGAATTTCAAAATGTGGTGCTTTAAGAAATTCCCCTAGAACTCCTGCCAATGCGAAATATGCAACATTGCATTGATTTAATATCCTTGATGCTTCAATTCCAAACAAAGCATCCTATAGAATGAATCCTAAAGCGCACAAAGAGTTGCAAAGGCAAGTTGAGGACCTTTTTACCAAAGCTCTTATCCAAGAAAGTGAGAGCCCTTGTGTTGTCTCAACCCTTCTTGTGCCGAAGAAAGATGATTCATGGCGCATAGGCATTGCAAGTAGAATAGTGAACAAAATCACTATGAAGAATTGCCTTCCTATCCCTCGACTCAATGACCTTTTTGACCAACTTTATGGGTTCAAGATTAATTTCAAAATTGATCTACAAAGTAGCTATCACACAGCTGCAAATAGATTGGTGATAACGCTTATAAGGTTATGTTGCCTAGTGGTTATGGTGTTTCCACAACTTTTAATGTTGCCAACTTTTCTCTAGCTTTATATTGAATCTATTTTGCTTCAAGGGTGAATCTTTTTCAACCAAGGGAGAATGACACAGAAAAGTTCTAGAAGCCATTAGATTTTAATGACAAATTCAAAGATTAATATGCTTTTATTAGGAACAAATTACAATGCAAGTCATATATCATTGGAAAGCTACGGATGTTTAGTTTTCAACAAAAAAAAAATGATGCTCAAAAATAATATTTGTACGGGAAGTTATGACCATTTTGACTGAAATTCATTAGGTTGGACATGCTACTCGAGAAACCTTTATAACAGTGATTGTGGAAGATTTATAACAGTGTTGGGAAGATTAACGTGCTCAAGAATGATGAATACTTGGGACAATTTTGTCACAATATTTGGGAATGACTAACCTACTTGAAAATGAACATACCTGGGAATTAGAAAGAATCAACCCGCGTTTGGTATTCTTGATGATTTTCCTTCATGGTACTTGAAAGTTGACAAGTCTTTAATACCTTGGCATGTTTTTTCATTGTTAAACTCATGAGGGTTATTCCAAGTCTCGTTGTTAAAAGGCCATCTTTCGTATTATTGGAGGTAGATTTTTATTAAGTTTACTTCATCGTAACCAACTCAACTATGCCCCGGGAGTAAAATTAATGCAACGCAAGAAACTCACATATCTTCCAAACATAGAGCTCATCGCAGCAATAAAAAAGTAAACTGGTGGCAGATTCCACCTTTTGCAGAAGAAGAGGAGGTAGATTTTTAAGATTAAAATATATTAGAAAACTTATCTTCATTATTTCTCTAAACTCTTCGATGTATTTACTAGAGTGATGAGGATTGAGTCTTGCCTTGTATTATCTCCTATTTCTCCTACACTTCTCGGTGTCACACAGTGAAGCAGATTTGGAGAAGTGCCTATAGCAATGGTGTGATTCCAATCTCAAAGTCACTGAATCTGTCTGCAATGTATCATCCCCGATTAAGAGAGAAGCTCGTGGTGAGGATGAAGTCCCAATTCAATGAGAAGCTCAACATTATGGTATTAATCCATAAGGATCTTTAGGTTCCAGACGAAAATTTGAAAATTTTTTATGACTTCTTTTGATTTTAATAAAATGGATAGCAAAAGAAGCTCATGGCGAGGATGAAGTCCCAATTCAACAAGAAGCCCAACATTCTGGTATTACTCCATAAGGATCCTCAAGTTCTAGACGAAAATTTGAGAATTATTTTATGATATTTTTTTATTTTAATAAAACGGATAGCAAGTCAGATTTTAATATTCTATAATGGTGGTCGTAGAATATTAAAAGTTTTCTCATTCTCTTCATCATAACAAAAGAAGTTTTAAAATGTCTAGTATTAATCGTTATTATAAAATAAATGTTTAATTCCGGAGAAAATATATTATAATAGAAGAATGACGATTTACTACTTTATCCCTTGATTTTTTTTAAAGCATGAACATTACTTGATGATTATACAAGAGTTGCAAAAAAAATATAAGGAATATAATTTTCAAATAATGAGATAGAAGATTTTAATAGTTGCGAATCGTGAATCGAATATGACGATTTCTATTCGTGAAGCATAATCACCTTAGACGATTATGATTAAAAGTTGATATTCTAAAACTATTGAATCATGAATTTTTAATGACCGAATCATCGATTTTGAATCGTAAGTGGTCTATTTGATATAATATAAATTTAAATTACTTTAATTTATTCAAGATTATTATAGATATAAATACTTTTTGATAATTTGATTAAAATTATTAAAATTTAATTAAAATATTAAAATTATTAATGGAAAGATTTGTTATCACATGATTTTTAATGAATTTAAATTATTTTAAATAAATTAATAAAATAATATTTTAATTTTAACTAAATTGAAATAGTTTAATTTAATATTTAGTGATTTTAATATAATGTTATAAAAATAATCATTCGCACGGAATAAATAATTTTAATAGATTTAAATAATTTTAATTTAAAATTTTGATTAAATTAAGTTAATTTACTGTAATTTATTAGAATAGTAATGGTCGAAATGTTTTATCCGGCTCGGCTGGAAAAGACAAAAATCAGGCGATTATTTAGTGCACTCCTCGTCTCTCTCCTCCGCCAAGTTTCCTTTCCGAAAATAACAATATGAGCAGATGGTCTCTCGTCGGGACGACTGCTCTGGTCACAGGAGGTTCCAAGGGAATCGGGTACTCCTCGAATACTCAGTCTCTTTCTATCTATTTCTATTCATCGATCAAGTTTTAGGTATGCGATCGTCGAGGAGCTCGCCAGACTTGGAGCGGCGGTGCACACTTGCTCCCGCAGCGAAGCAGATCTGGAGAAGTGCCTGCAGAAATGGCGCGGTTCCAAGCTCAAGGTCACCGCATCTGTCTGCGACGTATCGTCCCCGAGCGAGAGAGAGAAGCTCATGGAGACGGTGAAGTCCCAATTCGACGGGAAGCTCAACATTTTGGTATTTAATTTCTCCCCTTTTTTCCCTCCCTTTCTAAACCCTAAACCAAATCTTAATCTTCTTCCTTTTGCAGGTTAACAATGCAGGGACGGCGATCTTCAAACCGGCCATAGAGCAAACCATGGAGGATTTCAGGCTCTTGATAAGCACGAACCTGGAATCGGCGTTCCACTTGAGCCAACTTGCTTACCCTCTCCTTAGGGCTTGTGGAGGAGGTAGTATTGTATTCATCACCTCCATCGCTGGCTTCGTTGCCGTGGAGGATCTGTCTGTGTATGCATCGACCAAAGGTACTTCTTGCATGTTGTTAATGAATTTGCTCGAATCATTTGGAAGATGAACTATTTGCTTCGATCTTCTTCTACTCTCTTTCTCTCGTTTTTCTCATTTGATTAGGAGCAATGAATCAACTGACGAGAAATCTTGCTTGTGAATGGGCCAAAGATAATATTAGAACAAACAGTGTAGCTCCAGGGTACATAAGAACACCACTCATTGACTCTGTAAGCGAAACATATATAACTTGTTCCTATTTAGAAATAAAGGATTATTGGCGAAAAAAATAATTATGGCTGATGAATATAGATTTGTTTGTTATGGAATTGTGGCTGATGAATATAGATTTGTGTGTTATGGCAGTTGGTGCGAAACGAGGAATTTGTGGCGGCGGAGAATCATCGAGTTCCTCTCGGGCGTTTGGGGGAGCCGGAGGATGTGGCCGGTGTCGTGGCCTTCCTTTGTCTCCCTCTGTCTCGCTACGTGAATGGTCAGGTCATCGTCGTCGACGGAGGTCGAATTGTGAACGGAAATCACTAAGTAGCTATGAAGATCTCGAATAAGATGTGTTTGGAATCATGTTCTTATGAAGATCTCGAATAAGATGTGTTTGGAATCCTGTTCTTATGAAGATCTCGAACAAGATGGTGTTGAACTCTTCATTTAAGTTGTTGCATGGAGAATTATATTCAAAGCCATATCACTATGATCTCTATGGCAATAATTTATGTTAAAAATTGGTGTTTCAAATGTTATGAAGCCAATTTCTTTTTTAGTTTTTGGTGATGCATATCATTGATAAACCAAGAGATTATAAGGAACATCATCCAAAATAAAGTTAACTCTTGTAATAGATCAACTATATGAGCCAAGTTATTAATGGTGAAGATTTTTTAAAATACCATAGATTTTTAAACTATTATCAAATAATATATTATCATTACTCAACAAAGTAATATGGTAGGATTGATGATGCCATTTGGACTCTTCAAATAATATTCTTTTGGATTATAATTATCATTAATAAATAAAATAGTAACAGGGTAAAAAATAATAATATTGTATAATTGATGACGCATTTGGATTTGAACTCTTGTCAAATAATATCCTCTTGGATTATTATCATCATTAATTAACAAAATAGTGGTACGATAAAGAAGTAATATGATAAGATTGATATATGATGCAATTTGAACTCTTGCTGAATAATACGCTTCTAAATTATTGTTTTTATTATTAATGATGTGATTTGAACTCTTGTGCAATAATATCCTTGATCATTATCATCACTAATTCAATAAAATAATGACAAGATTCAAAAAATCACTCTTTAGATAGAAAATCTTACTTTGATTATTTTATCAAATAAATTTAAAACACAACTAATGCATATCATACTTTAAAGGCTCTCTTTTAAATATTCATCTTTATTAAATTTTAATCTTCTTAACATATGCATACATAAAGGCCGTTTTTTAAAATATTCATCTTTATTGAGATTCAAATTTTAATCCTCTTATTTATTTTTTAAAATATTTTTAAAATAATTAAGTACAATCGATTAATTTTGAAAATAATCAATCCAGTCACATAAATATTTTCTATCGATTATTAAGGTGAATCAGAAACTATAAATGATTTATCGCTCTGTATTTAATATTTTAAAATTATCTTTTTATTAAAAAAAATTAATTTTATAATATATTATAATTAAAATCTTATTCATAAATATTTAATTAATTATGAAAGTATTTTATCTTATCTATGTAATCATTCATGTAATCATCGGACAATTAAGTATTTTATTATTGCATGGTATCCTTGGAGATCGTGATGATGTCATTCTTGAAATCATTGCTTTATCCTAGTGTTGAAATTTGATTCATGGGACACAAGTGTTCTGTTTGTCTTGGAAACGTGTTCATGTGACAGGAGTGCTCAATTTGTCTTTCTTGGAAATTTGGTTCATGTGTGGCGTCAATCAAACTTAAAGAATTCACGTTTGCCAAGGACTACTAAGCCATCAAGTTTGGTATATGAAAGGGAAACAAACAAAGAGAAAGAAGATAAGGAGCAAAACCTATGCATACTTTGAAAGCTACCTTTTAAAATAATCATCTTTATTAAGATTAATCCTCTTAACTTATACATACTTAAAGGTTGCCTTTTAAAATATTTAGCTTTACTATGATTCAAATTTTAATTAATTATTTATTTTTTTAAGTATTTTATTATTTTTTTAATAATTCAAGTATTTAACTTTTTCAAATCAATTAATTTTAAAAATTATCAATTCTTCTGCAAAAGATGGAATCCGCCACCTTATAGTTGGCCATCACGTCGGCCCCACGATCATTTGTGAGGAGGTAAATCAAGAAACTGCAATTGGTTACGACGCAAGAGGATATTACCTGACTTCGCTGAGATTCGAACCCTTGCCCTCTTCTGTAAATCTGTTGCATCATAACCAACTTAGCTATGCCCCGGGGGCAAAAAAAAAATCAATTCAGTCTATGATACAGTGGAGTTTCATGGTTGTTGATGGAATATCACGTGGCAGAGAAATAAGAAGGAAAAGAATCATTAAGAAAGATCCTCTAGGGTTTAACCTCGACACTTACTCGACATCACGAACTGACATCATCTCGACCTTAAGTCCCGACCTCGAGCTCCAACCTTAACATTGGCTCAATATCACGTGCCAACCTCATCTCAGCCTCGAGTCCCGACTCGAGCTCCAACCTTGGCATTGACTCGACATCACGTGTCGACCTCATCTAGACCTTAAGTCTCGACCTTGAGTCCCGATCTCGACGCTCACTCGGCATCACGCACCAACCCCATCTCCGTCTCGAGTCTCAACCTCGAGTTCTGATCTCAACCCTCACTCGGCATCATGCGCCGACCCCATCTCGGCCTCAAGTCCTGACTGTTAGGTTGCAAGGGTGTAAACATAGTCTCATATCTAAAACATATAGAAAAGATCATGAATTTAAAAGGATGGAAGATATCTTCATTGGTATGAGGCCTTTTGGGGAGAACCCAAGAACAAAGCCATCAGGGCTTAGGCCCAAAGCGGACAATATCATGCCATTATGGAGATATTTTGATTCCATCGGTACTAACAAGTGGTATCAGAGCGAGGTCGCTCTTCACCGGACTAACCGCCGGAAGAACCATGATCCAGATCTAACCATATGGGTTAAACTTTAAACAAAGAAAGTGGGTGCTCCCGTATTTGAATCAAGAGGACCAGACACCAGGCAGAAAGTCGTAGTTGCGGCTAGGTAGGAAGTTCTAGTAGGTCGGATGGACCGAGGGGTAGAAAGTCCTGATGGGTCGAGGATTTCGACATCAAACGGAGGCTTTCCGTTTGAGAGGGCTTGTGGTCCTTTGTTTGAGGGGGGATTGTTGGGTTGTAAGGGTGCAAACATAGTCTCACATCTAAAACACATGGAAAAGATCATGAGTTTAAAAGGATAGAAGATATCTTCATTGATATGAGACCTTTTGGGGAGAACCCAAGAACAAAGCTATGAGGGCTTAGGCTCAAAGTGGACAATATCATGTCATTGTGGAGATATTTTGATTCCATCGGTACTAACACTGACCTCGAGCTCCAGCCTTGGCATTGGCTCAGCATCACATGTCGACCTCATCCTGGTCTCGAGTTTCGGTCTCAGCGCTCATTCGACATCATGCGCCGATCTCATCTCAGTCTCGACTCCAAACCTCAAATTCCAATCTCAACGCTCATTTGGCATCATGCGTCGACCTCATCTCAGCCTCGAATCTCAACCTCAAGTTCTGATCTTAGCGCTCATTTAGCATCATGTGTCGTCCTCATCTCGGCCTGGAGTCCAGAGCTTGACTTTCGGTCTTGGCGTTCATTTGGCATCACGCACCGACCTCATCTCGGCCTCGAGTCCAGACCTCAAGTTTTGGCCTTGGCACTTGTCCGACATCATGTGCTGACCTCTTCTCAGTTTGGAGTCACGACCTCAAGCTCCAATCTCGACACTTACTTGGTATCACGAGCCAACTTCATCTCGGCCTCTAGTCCCGACCTCGAGCTCCAACCTTGGCATTGGCTCGACATCACACGCTGACCTCATCTCAGCCTCGAGTCTCGACCTCAAGTTCCGGTCTTGGTGCTCATTTGGCATCACGCGCCGATCTTATCTCAACCTCGAGTCCAGACCACGAGTTTTGGTCTCGACGCTCATTCAGTATCACATACCGATCTCATCTCGACCTTGAGTCTAGACCTTAAGTTTCGATCTTGGGACTTGCCTGACATCACATGCCGACCACTTCTCGGCTTCAAGTCACGACCTCGAGTTTTAGCCTCGGCACTTACTCGGCATCACGAGCCAACCTCATCTCGACCTCGAGTCCCAACCTCGAGCTCCAGCCTTGACATTGGCTCGGCATCACGTGGCGACCTCATCTTGACCTCGAGTCTCGACCTCGAGTTCCAATCTCGGCGCTCACTCGGCATCACTCCCCGACTCTATCTCGGCCTAGAATCTCGACCTCGAATTCCGATCTCAGCACTCACTCGGCATCATGCGCCAACCCCATCTCGGCCTCGAGTCTCAACCTCAAAACTTGCTTAATCTCAAGAGTCGATCATCCCACGCAATCAGGAGAGCCTAAGACTGTTTCTTTTTAAAAAATAGAAAAATATCCCCAAAAGGCATAGACGATCAAAATCTTTCTAAAACTGAAACGGATATCTAGGAATATTTCATAAACGTGCGCTAATATTTTAGAGATTAACTCTATAAAAGGTTACCCATATTTATAGGCACAGGTATGCATACATCAATCTTAATTTTTCCATGTCATTAAACTTCTTCCTCATGTAAAATCCTAATTTAAGTGTCAGAGTGACTTACCGGGATCTATCCCCGGAGCCATTCTAACTCCTATTTGAGTATTTTTTAGCAGAGCCGGCTCTAGGCATAGGCCACTAAGGCCTATGCCTAGGGCCCCAATTTCATAAGGGCCTATTTTTTTAAAATTTTAATTATTATATATATATATATATATTTGAAAGAATAATAAATTTTTAAAATATTTTTATTGTATTTTGGAGAGATTTGGCATGATCATTAGATTTTGTAGAGATTTGACATTTATTGAATTTCATAACGATTTTATCATGATTCCAATATATTTAATATTTCTTAATTCTCAAAACTATAATTTATTAGTTTCTTTATATTCCTTTCCTTTCTTCCTTATTAATCTAATAATCTATTTTGTCCAACTTCAAATATTTTACTTATTTGATAGCTTATTTTCTTTCCTCAAGACATTTCCGAGATCATCATAAGGGGTGCAAGGAGAGGAACGATCTTTTATTACAGATTTTTCGATGATCTTAAAATCTAAAGGTATCGTCTTCCTCATTTCCCTATTAAATTTTTTTTATACTTCTGTTAATTTCTTATTTTTTATTAATGATTCATGTTGTAAACTTGTAATCTTATTAGTTCACATTATAAACTTATGATTTATCTTCATATTTCATATTTATTTTGAATAGTTCATTTTTATTCTCAAAATTTTAGATTTTTTTTATTCTAAATATTTTATCTTTATTTACTAAATTACTCTCTTATTTTAATTATGATGATATTTTATCAATATAATAATTCTAATTTCACATTTCACAGGTTGTCAAACTTTGAAATATCATCAGATTAAAATTAGGTTTTATTATTATTTAATTTTAAATTATTTTTATTTCACCTTTTTATTGTAACGATCCGGCCCGTTCGCCCGTGGGAATTCTATTTATCCTGACCCCTATTTTTCTGTGGGTCATGGGCTGTCGACCATCGACCGTGCCGTTATCTTACTAGGACTTTCCACCTCTGTCCAGTGGATTTTTGCCTTCCCCAGATTTGAACTCTAGACCTACAAGCTAAAGTACTAAAGTTCCTTGAATCTGGTAACCAAGTGAGAAGTTAGCTTGCAGGTCTAGAGTTCAAATCTGGGGAAGGCAAAAATCCACTGGGCAGGGGTGGAAAGTCCTAGTAGGTAAGGCACGGTCGATAATCGACGGCCCATGATCCACAGAAAAATAGGGATCGGAATAAGTAGAATTCCCATGGGCGGATGAACCGGGTCATTATCAATTGAAAAAAAATTATTATTAAAACTTGAATATGAAAATTTAATTAATAATTTTGCATCTCAAACAGCTAAAAAATTTAATTTTATATAAAAAATTTAATTTTAAAATTAGGTGGTTTAGACAGATTCAGCTTCTAAGACATGGTAAAAGGCCCCGCAATGCATCACTTGCAGAAAACCTACAACTTTGGGGCCGTGCCTAAGAGGCACGGGGCCTTGCCTCTTCCACGGGGCCTTGCCCACTCTAGGGCGTGCCTAGGAGGCACGCCCGTGCCTCCCAACAGAGGGGTGCTTGCCCCAGGCCGTGCCTAAGAAACATGGCCGTGTCGCGGAGCTGTCAAGGGGGTATAAAAGCTGATTTTTGCAAGAAAAAGGTATTCTTCCCTTGGGACTTGCCCTAGCCGCCACCTACCTCCATTTCTTCATCACCATCTCCATTCATTGCCCCGGAGAAGAAGGCTAGGAGTTTTCCTTCCTTCAATCCGACCACCTTCCATCCATCAAGGAGCAAGAGGACCTTCTTCTCCGTCACATCATCTCATCCATCCACATCCTCTCCGGATTGCTTTGAAGTTGGAGATTCCTTCCTTCGGCGCATCATTCGTGGAGTCCGCTTCGCCTTGCATCCACCTTCGGCGAGAACCTTAGGGAGAATCATTAGTTTAACTCTTTTCCCATTTTTAAGCATAGATTAGACTTTTGGCATATCAAGTGTTTGTTAAAATTCCCCTTACAGTTTTGAATATTGTTTGTCCTTAGATTTCTCTTGTTTGTTTCTTTGTTCACGCACTTATTTACTTGTTGCACTCTTTACTTTATTAATGCAATTTGTTCTTGATACTTAGTGTTCTTTCCATTGCTTAGAACTAGAACTTAAGACAACAACCCCCCCCCCATCCAAACCAAAAGACAGAAAAATCCAAATCCCCAATTGTAATAACCACTAGAATTATCACACACCGTCTACAATCGTTGGGAGACGACTCGAGTTGCCCTATACTACTTTAGTTAGGGGATTCGGTATTAATTAAATTGACGTGCTCATTTATAACGACGATTTGAGCGCGCATCACTATGCATGACTTATGAATAATGGAATGTTTAAAGAACATTCACTATGAAAAGGAAAGAAATCATGTATGTTATTTTACTTTATGCATGGCTTGTACCGGATCCTGAAAGGGTCCAAGGGATGAGTACCTTAAGAATGCCCCTAGGTTGAAGGATAGTATGCCTAGTACCCTAGTAAGTCGAGACTAGCTACCTCGTACTTACTTAGGGATGCGCACAAATGATGAATGGGTACAAGCTGGGGACCCCAATAATGATGATGATGATTATATTTAACTACTATAATATATGTTTTCAAAAAGCATCCTCATTGTTTATGCACATGATTTAATGCTAATGTGTATTCATGCTTATGTGCTTTATTCAATGCTAATGTGTATTCATGCTTTATGTGCTTTATTTATGCTATGTACATTCATGCCTTATGTGACGTTTGAATTTTTGTGAGTAGGAAAGAAGCTTACTAAGCCTTCGTGCTTATAGTTTACCTTCTTATGTTGCAGATCAAACTAAAGGTTACTAAGGAATGGGAAGCAGCAGGAAGGGCAAGTGTGTGTGTGGCAGTGACTTGGCAGAGAACGATCCTATTACCATTTTAGATTCTGAACTTAGTACTTGCATGTTTTATATCTCACCTTTTGGGATGTTTGGATTTACTTTATGTTATGGATGTTTAGTCTAACTTTACATGTTGAGTTATGGTTTCTGGTTAAGAATGATATGCTATGTTTCTTTTAGTTAGAACTAGATACCCAGACATGCTTGAATTAGTTTTGAATTAGAAAGGTTTATTAGAAAGGTTTTCAATCGCATATGAATACATCACTATCATGTATGAATGTTTAATTTCCGCTGTAATGTTTGTGATTCATATGTATAATTGTATGAACGAAAAAGAAAATGTAGCGTCTGCTGCCCCACCTAAGGGCGGGCGTTACAGAGGAGTGAACATACTTGAAAATATAGAGCTTTCTTTTCTCTTGCTAATTGCTTAGAGAGACCATACACACATTAATTAAAATAACTAATAAACATAAAAGAAGAGACACGAGGATTTACTTGATTCACAATCCCCAAGGTTGCTACGTTCCTTTATGTTGTTTCAAATGCATGAATTATCGAACAAAAATGGTAAACACTTACAACGATTTTTTGTCGATCTTGTTCTTCTTACTTGTAGTCGGAAGGACGTTACGGATCGAACAATCCTTCGTTATTCACGAACCAAATTCCTATCGACAATGGATGTTCCTCCTTCGGAGAGATTTTTGCAAGACGCACAACTTTCAAAAAATATTCTGTAGCCTCTACTTCCGAAGTTGGACGCACTCTCTTATAAAGAAGGGAGAATAGTGGGATAACTCATGAGGTAAGTGGGCAGTTTTGGTAACTGTCCATGTTTCCCACTACCCCCACTACTAACATCTCCCACTCGTCCAAGTCAAACCACAAAGATCATATAACCACAAAGACTAATTAGTCACAAAGACCAAATAGAACATCCAATTCATACATCAGAAAAAATAGTTCGTGCGACAGCAAACATTCTGAGTGATTAATGCTAAGAAAGTTGTTACACCTTACATAGCCACTCTTCCAAACAAATTGGAGACATCAACATCTTGCATTTATCCTAGATTAAATCATTTACATCAATATGAACATCTCTAATCCCTCATAATGACTATTATGTCAAGAGCATGTTCACAATATCTTTATTCAATATAATTATTCACAATTATATTTTATGTACTCAACAAAAATATAATTGGTCGACCAGTGAATAAATGTCAAAGATGTAAATCTATTTTAATCTTTCTTTTTAGCTAAAATTTATTCATTTTAATCAGTCACTTTCCTAGTCATGTTCCACAGACCAAATCATACATAGTCAATAGGATACATGCTAAAGTAGCAAACCCTGATTAAAACTTTAAGAAGACAGCTAAATAGTCACTTAGGGTAAAATCGAGATTAACTCATAATCTCAAAGGTCTCACATAGTAGAGAAGCAGGGATCCATTCTCCTACTACCTTTATTGTCGCTATTGCACATGTGGTATGAATCACATGTTATGATGTTATTCTCTTTACTAATAAAGAGCGCATGTTATTCTTAAACATCGTACAGATTTTGATCTAGACATTCCCAATGCCTAATCCTGAATTCAACTCATGAATTCTAATCTGGCTTCTTGCAGGTTTAGTAAATGGTGGGTTCATTTACTCCGATCATTATTAATTCACAAATGATCTCATCTTGATACAACTATCAAGGCGACTCCAACTTACAGGTATGTCTCCATTCACAACTTCGTTAGCTGTCCCATAAGTAATAGTCTTACCTCTATTTATACTTAACAAATAGAGATGATTGTCCATGTGAGAGGACCAATCTCAACCTGCCAACATGCTCACCGAGACTTTATCCAAATGTCACAAAGACATATACACTGAATAGATCATGACATTTCATAAACAATCATCTTATAATATTTGATTGTCTTACAATATGTTACATTCTCCAAAGTCCCAAAGACTTCACATGTCCTTGAAATGACTCTCTAGTCAATGACTTAGTAAAAGGATATGCAAGCATAGCACGTGTAGGGATATACTCAAGAATTATCTTTTTCTTAGCAATTATATCCCTTATAAAGTTATACTTTATAGCTATGTGCTTGCCTTTGCTATGATATTTGGGATCCTTAGAAAAAGTTATCGCAGCTTGATTGTCATAGTACACTGTAACAGGACTCCCACTGTCCTCAGCAATCTTTAGATGCTTCAGAAACCTTCTTAACTAGACGGCTTCTTGCACAGCCGTTGAACAAGCCACATACTCAGCTTCCATTGTCGACAGCGCTACACAAGCCTGTTTCTTGCTGTTCCATGAGATGGCACCACCATTTAGCAAGAATGTATAACCAGATGTGGATTTTCTATCATCAAGGTCTCCTGCCCAATCTGCATCTGTATAGTCTTTCAAGCTCATATTAGATCCTTGAAAATAAAGATAATAATCTGTTATCCCTTTAAGATATCTGAATATCCTCTTCACCGCTTTCCAGTGTCTCGATCCTGGATTTGACTGGAAATAACTAACTAAGCCAACAACATAGCTGATATCAGAATGTGTACACAACATAGTATACATCAAACTACCAATGACACTGGCATATGATTTTTTCTTCATCTCGGCTATTTCTTCTGGAGTCTTGGGACACATACTCTTGCTCAGAATAGTACCTTTTACTATAGGTGTTTGTTCAATATTACAATTAGACATGCTGAAATGGTGTAGCATCTTAGTGATATAAGCCTCTTAAGATAAACCCAAAAATCTTTTTGATCGATCTCTTATGATCTTCACTCCTAAGATATACTTAGCTTCTCCCATATCTATTATGTCAAATTGTGATGAAAGCCACATTTTGACTTCTATCACAAATTTTATGTCATTTCTAACTATTAGTATATCATCAACATATAATGATAAAATGATAAACTTTCCTTATTTCTTTCTCAAGAAAACACAATGATCTTCATTGATCATTTCGAAACCATAAGATAAAATGATTTCATTAAATCTTATGTTCCATTGTCTTGACGCTTGCTTCAGACCATATATAGACTTTTTAAGTCTACACACTTTATTCTCTTGGCCTGCAGCAATATAACCTTCTAGCTGTGCCATATAGATTTCCTTGTCAAGCTCACCATTAAGGAAAGCTATTTTTACATCCATCTGATGTAATTTCAAGTCAAATTTTGCTACAATAGCTAAAATGACTCGTATTGACACAAACTTCACAACGAGAGAAAATATCTCTTCAAAATCAATACCCTCTTATTGGGTATATTCTTTTGCAACAAGACAAGCTTTGTATCTATTAATCGATCCATCTGCTTTCTTCTTAATTTTGAGAATCCATTTATTCCCAATAGCCCTTCGGTCTAGAGGAAGATCGACTAATTCTTAAACTTGATTCTTTTTCATTGACCCTATTTCTTCATCCATTGCAACTTTTCATTTTTCTCTAACTGAGCATCTCAATGCTTTCGCAATAGTTTGAGGTTCTTCATCATCAATTGGGAGAATCATTAATGCCTCATTCTCTAATATCAAACCTTTTCTGAGGAATAATCTTATGACTACTTCTTCGCAGGTTGAAATATTGAGAAATCATCTCATTAATTGACAAATCACTCCCATTGGGTTGACTAGCTTTCAAGCATCCCTTGTGATACCTCTATCATTGACAAAGTATTATCCTTCTCAAATAGTGGAATAGTTTTGTCAATATCACCTCTATTTGGGAACTCAGTTTTGAGAAAAGTAGCATCTCTCGATTTTAATTCAGAGATGATTCCATCTTGTTGCTCACCAATGAAAATATAACCTTTGGAGGTTTCAGAATACCTTATAAAGATACACTTCATACCCCTAGGTCCTAGTTTTCCATATTTGTGAGTACGATCATGAACATAGGCAGTTGACCCCCAAGGTCTCATATTACTCAAATCTGATTTTTTGCCTATCCAACGTTCATAAGGTGTAGAGGGAACACATTTAGAAGACACTTAGTTAAATATATAGGTTGCTACTAATAAAGCATCTCCCCAATAGGAAATTGACAAATTAGCTTGAGCCATTATAGACCTAACCATATCTAAAAGAGTTAATTTTTTCTTTCAGCAACCCCATTTTACTATGGAGTTCCTGAGATTATTAGCTGTCTAATAATCCCTTTATCATTATATATTATCTTGAATTGATCAGACAAATACTCACCTTCACGGTCAGTTTGTAAGGCTTTAACCTTACGATCTAATTGATTCTCAACTTCGTTCATATAACATTTGAAGCAATCTAATGCTTCATATTTATGAGCAAGCAAATACACATGACCAAAACATGTGAAGTCATCAATAAATGTAATAAAATAGGAAGCTCCATGTCTAGCCTTCACAGTCATCGGGACATAAATATCCAAATGAATTAATTATAATGGTGAATTAGCTCTAATAGTCTTTCCAAATGGTATTCTAGTTGATTTTTTAATAAGATAATGCTCACACATAGACAAGTTTATCTTAGCATGAGTGCCTAATAGGCCCTCTTTAGCTAATTTATTCATTCGTTCTTGTCCAATATGTCCTAATCTAGCATGTCAAACTTCATCATTAATATCAGCATCACTAGTAAGAGCAATGTTTGAAAAACAACCATCAATTTTATAATTAGTATTCAGTTCTACATTAAGAACCATAAAATCATTTATTTAAAAATCATATCCTATTAACACAGAGTTAATTCAAAGTTCCATACACCGACTATAAAAGTTAATACAATAATCCAATCCAAGAAGATAATTAATAGAAACTAAATTTTGTCTAATTTTAGGAGTATAAAGAATATAATGTGGAAGCAAGGTACGCCCACCACGTAGGTTGAGTTTGCAAGTGTCTACTCCTTTGACTTCAATCCTTGCATTGTTTCTTACATATATCCATTTGTTGCCAACTGGTACATGACGGTGCTCCACGAATGTAGCTCACTCACGTGTTATATGGTTTGTTGCTCCCAAATTTATAATCCATATAGGATAAAAATCAGTTAACAACACTGTACTAGCAACATTATGCTCATGAATAAAAGATAAACATGGATATACTTTTTTCGGCTCAGTACATTCCTAAGCGAAGTGACCCTTCTTGCCACAGTTAAAGCAAGTTAGTTTGCTGTTAGGTTTCTATTCCTGTTTATTTTCTTTGAACTGCTTTTTGTTTGGGCCTTGCCCAGCAACAGCAACACCAACTTCTTTTCTCTTTTCCTTCTTAGAACATTTTTTCTTATTCTTATATCCAGACGTTCTAACAGAACCTTCAGCTACAAAAGCTTATTTAGAAATCCTTGCGGATTTAATTTTCTCCGCCTCCAGTTCAATATGACATGAGACATCAACAAAAGTCTTGATACTTTCACTGTGTGTTAAATTCTATTTCATCGTCTCCCAAGAATCAGGAAGGGAAATGGTTTACTACTTAAACCTGTTATTCATCAGTCAACTCATGATCAACAGTCTTTAGCCCCCGAATCATATTGGTCATTTTCCTTAGATGTTGAGCTATAAAAATATTCAAGTGTTTTTTATAACTATCAAATTTAATTATTAGTTGCCGAAGCTTACTAAAGCTTACTCCACTATATTTTTCTCTAAGGGCAACCCAGACAGCATGAGCAGAGGATAATGACTCATACTCAAAAATCATGTCATCTACCATTGAACTTATCAATATACCCTTAGCAGTAGAGTCCTTTTTCTTCCATACCTTATAGACTTCAATATCATGTCTATGTTGTGCTGTCCGACTATCAACAAGTTCTTCCATAACTTGATTGACAGTCTTTAAAACTTCTTATTCCTTAAGAATATATCGTATTTTGAGATGTCATATCTTGTAATTATCCCCATTTAATTTCTCTTCTTTATTGAGTTCAACTATGATATTTTTAATAGTCATGATCTACCATAAATAAACACATTATTAGTTATTCAGTGTAAATCATATGTATGTAATTTTTTTAAAAATTGATTTAATGCAAATCTGAGTTGGTATACAAAATCAAGTAATAACTATATTTTCACTCATCATTCGTATTACCCAATCTAATCAACATTGATAAATTATATTACATACATCCCATCAAATGAACACATTATTAAATGAACACATCATTAAATGAACTAATCATGAAATGAACACATCATTAAATGAATTAATCATTAAATAAACACATCATGAACTAAATGAACTTATCATTAAATTTTAGATTATTAACACATAACACTTTTTTTATAAGTTTGTTAACACATAACATACTTTACTAACTCATAACATAAACAACTCTAAGAAACTAGATAGGTCACTACTGCTTCCACTAGGACAAACACTAGTGCAGTAGTAATCAATATAATCCCTATCTTTCTTGACTCGGCTAGGGCATTCTCAAGCAGACCTACTTTTTGATTTTTTGAATCCATATTTGGATTCTCTTTTGGATCCACCTCAATTTCTACAAGATCCTCTCAGGGAGGTGTTCCATAACTATCCACATAAACTAGACGATGAAGTAGCTTTTTTTCATCTCCACATATGTGATGTATCCTTCATAGCGCCCCTATATATGGTGTGTTACTTCATTGAGGTGTTTTAGTAGTGATTGAACTAGAGCCCAGATCCAATAATTATCTAGAACAGGAAAATATTGTTGCTCGAGACTCCAGAATAAATTATCAAGCCTTCCCATATGTTTTCTGACTCCATAAACAGGATCCTATACTATCTCCTCGATAGTCTCCCTCAGTTTATTTCGCAACACATCACGATGAGTTATAGTGCATATTGTCCGTGCCATCTAAAAAATTGAAATTAATATAGTTAGTACAAAATTGACTAACCAGTAACAAAACTAGTTCATTTTAATTCAAAATAAGCATATAACTAACATACTAAGAACACATATAAAACATAAAGAAAAATAAATTTTTTTATTTTAGGAGTTCTAGTCAACTGCCGATCAACTATTGTATCTAGATTCTATATGGTTCGAATGTGATCGACTCCTCCCAAGCACCCTAAGCGCTGCTGTACTTCGTTTGCCCGAGTCTGATAAAAAATAGACTCCTCAAGTCGAAGTCGAATCCAAGTAGGTACATCTTAGACAACTTGACTAGCATCCCCACTCGGCAAACTGAGTCATGCTGTTAACCAAGTCCGAGTACCCACTCGGCATACTTGAGTCGCTCGATTTGCGAACAATGTCGACTTTGTAAGCCAACCGAATCTAAGTTGTTTAAATTTGAGTCCATGTTCTCCCGAACAATTAGTCGACACGTTGAATACGAGTTTGAGTTATACGTGTTGATTTCGAGTGGGATTTAACCAACTCTGAGGTCGGAACATCATCCTGAGTCTCATTCAACATCCTCGTGTTGAAACCACTCTGCATGACTCGATAGTCATGCCAAACCATTTGGCAGTTGTGCTCTTGAGTACCAAAAATACTTAGTAGTACTCAATTGATCGAGTCTGAATGGAGTTGTTGAGTCTCGAGTGCAAGCTTAGTTGTTTTTATTAGAACTAATCTAATTGGACTTTTGACTAAACTCAAATGGATTTTTTTTAATTCTATTTCAATTCAATTGGAACAGTAAAAGAAAATATCACATCTATTTTAATCCAATTGAAACATCCCATGCATTAAAAAAAATTAATGCATTTTTTTGCATGATAATTGTTTATCTTAATTTTTTTTCCTTTTAAGAACACTGAAATAGTTTTTAAAAAACGTGTGAGCAGTAGACGTTTCTGTTTATGATGCAACATAAATTAATCAACAGTACAAGGAGTGTTCATGTAGCGTGAACAATCACGTGATAGGCGTATTGTTTCGTGTGAACATTAGACGTACTGTTCATGCAACATGAACACTAAATAATTTTTGTTTCACACGAACCACATAAATTAATTTTTATTTTCATGAACTCCGTGCTACTTGGTTGGTCTTAAACATACTTATCATAAGATAATCATAAAATAAAATTATACATTCAAAATATCACTCTAATATTAATATTGATTTGAATGTATAAATTATCAAACAAAATAAATTTAATTAAATAAAATAAATTTATAAACACTTACAGTGGAGCATTTAGATCTTTAAATTGCATTTTTTTGTTTGTCGTCAGAAGGGCGACTATAAACACGTATGAATAACTCTCGTTATTCACAGATCAAATCCTCTCAAATTGATATTTTTTTTGTTGATGTTAAGAAGTCTCTAAAAAAATCCAATCTCACTTGGACGCAATTGATGCCTTTTAAAGGCAAATAAATGCAAACACACGTTATCACATCTGCACATTGTGCAGACGTGATTTCCATCGAATATATATTAACATAAAAGTTTATTATTAACTTATTCAATTAAATTAACAAAAGGTTAAAGCAAGGGTATGAATATAGGCATGAATATATTCAAATTAATATAAACATTTGCTATTTTAAACAAATGGTCTATTAGAGACTCAAGTGTTGTGCAACTATATGATCACTTAACATTTGGGGATTGACAAGGTCATGTTTCAAGAATCAAAATAAGTAACAAATAAGAACTTTACCAAGAATGATATAAAAAAGAATCAAAACAAGTAGTCCGCAGAATGCGTATAGTTGAAAAACAAAAGAGATGATGAACTGAAGAAGTCAAGGAAAAAGAATGTACTGATGACAACTTGAGATGAATCAACATCAAAAGACTTAGACTCAGACAATGACAAATCGAATTAGACAAGAATTATGACATTTATGGCAAAAGATGAAGCACATGAGTTCCAATTTGACTATGTGTCCTCCCTAGATAATGAAGATCTAATTGGTGACTCAAATGAGTCAGTTGATGAGGTAACAAATACTTTTATTGATCCACATTATCAAATCAATGCATGTTTAACTAATAAGTTAACTAAATTCTAATGAACAAATTTTGTTACTTCTTAAGTAGGTTAAAGACTTTAAGAGGGAGAGTAACTAACTTCAACTCAACAACTAAAACGATTCAGGGAGGAACTTCAACTCAAGTTAAACAATATGAAGAAGAAAATTTCTCTTTGAAAGCTCAAGTTGAAGTAATGTTGGAAAGATTTTTGTTGAACTTTAAGTATTTAAATTTGATACTTGAGTCTCAACGATGTGTACAATAAGGTCAGACTTAGATTCAAGTCAAAAATTAAACAAAAATATTATATTTCTTTGTGAATAAAAAATGCATGACTATAATTCTCTTAAACCGTGGGTATTATAGTCATACTTGATTTAAAAAGTTGGGTTACATTGTTTTTGAATTCTCAAAGAACATGTACATGTTAGATTTGAGAGGTGTCCCAAGGTAATCACCTTACGGTTATACTATTTATTAGATAAATAATAATTCACTATTTAAGTGCACATTCTATATGTGTTTGATTGGATCTTAAACTCAAATACTGAATGTCCGCAATACGATTCATAGCGTAAGAGAATTTGTGATTGGATCACAACTAGTGAGCATCTCTACACGTGTAATTATGAATGTATTGGAATTATCCCTAGTCGAGGATTGATGAATACGGACGTCATTGATTCTGTCGAGACTAGCACGTTTTGAACTCCTTGGTTAGCCAAGCAGCTGATCTCACTGCTGTCAACATTAGATGTTGAGAGTTAAACGTGGATGTTGGTTAAAGGTAACCAGTTCATTGGAGTGACCTGTCTTGAGACTTCATATGGTTCTATATATATGTCAATGAAGATCTCAATGCAGCTTAAGTGCGAGTTTCCTTTGACTTGCGGTATTCAAGTCACCTTGGTCATGGAGACTTATAATTTGACATCTTAAGTAAGCATCTCCAAGGAGGTGTGGACCCGAGATGATTGGGTATAAGTCGAAGTGTCCGAAGGTGTTTGAATAGCCCACAGAGGATTCACCGCTCTTTGAAAAGGGAGACGTATACCTTGCGGCCGCTTGTCAGGATTGTTACTAAAAGTCTTTGGCCAAAGCATTACATGTTAAGAGTACGAGACTCTTGGACACATGTACAAGTAACTTGAATCCACAGGACAAGAAAGCAGCTTGGGCTAGGTGTGACATAGTCAGCCTAGTGGGGACCGACACATAGACCATGTCCTGAACCAAGTGGGTATAAGACGGTGAAAGGAACGAGGCACGATTCAGTCTAGCTGCTGAAGGGTTTAGAAGATGTTCTGGAATCAATCGTTAATTTTTCGGTCAATTGGGGATCATGATATACTATTAGGTGTCACTCATGATCGTTCCGTAATTAATAGTTAATTACGGACGGCCAACATAGCCGGAAACCTATTGGGTCACACGCACCACAAGTTCTCCGAAAGACTTAAAACGAGTTTGTGAATTAGATTCTCAGAATGAGAAAGACAAAGTCTGATTGAACCAGACAATAGACAAAATGATGGAATTCATCTTACGAAGATGAAATGAATGAAACTGATTTCGTTTAAATCAAAGACCGTTTGGTTAGTGAACCAAATGTTTCAATTTTGAACTGAATTGAACCAACTTAGTTTGGTTCATGATGGAAGAGATTTTGGTAGAACGGAGAAGATGAGGAGCTTCGTCTTATGAAGACGAAGTGAACAAAACTGATTTGGGTCAAATCGGAAGGTCGTTTGGTCATTGAACCAAGTGAACCAAAATTAAACCGGTTTGCTACAGTAGCAGTCTGGTTCACTGTATTATTTGAGCTAATTCCGGTTCAACCTTTGCCCTAATCTACCGGTTCACTTGACCCACGCCGACCCAGCTACTGTAGCTTCTCTTAAAGGAGAAATCGCGATTAAAAACAGAGGAGAGGATGCGTCTTCTTCCTCCTTCGCGTGGGGCGCCGCCTGCCATGGGCGCTGAAACCCTAGTTCATCCTCTTCCCTACGCCGCCAGGCTCTCCCCTGCTGTGCGGTCTTCCTTCCTGCGCGAGAAGGTTCTCCCGTTACGAGCTTCTCTTCATCGCGCGACAAAGATGAGGAGAGGGGCTGCCGGTTCTTTGTTCTCTACATTAGAGCCATGAGGAGCAGGGCTGCCGGATTCTTCTTCCTCTCTTGATGCTGCCAGTGGGCGCGGCGTGACAGAGCAGAGGACGACCTTCTCTTCCTCATCGCGCGAGCTGAGGCCGATCTTCTTCTTCCACGCGAGCAGAACCTCTTCTTCCTCCACGCGTGCAGAAGTCGGCGCTAGCTCTTCTTCTTCCTCTGCTGTTGGTGTGAGAAGCAGGACCGCCAACTTTCTTCTTCTCCTTGGTTGTCATGAGGAAAGAGCAGTAACTTCTTCACCTTGTTGCCGTGAGGAAGAAACAGCCTCTTCTTCACCTTATTGCCGTGAGGAAGGAGCAGCCTATTCTCCTCCTAGTTGCCGTAAGGAGCAACTGCTTCTCCTTGGTTGTCACGTTGATGAACATAACACCGGAGTAGCTGTCGAATTGTTCTATTTTGACGGTATGAGAGAGAGAAGACACTACAAAAATACAGACCATTTGGGACGAATTTTGCGACGAAAAAACTAAATATTTTCGTCGCAAAAATAATTAGCGACGAATTTGACGACGAAATCATTTCTGTTGCAAATAGGTCGTCGCAACAATTTGCGACGAAAAGTTCCTAATTCGTCGCCAATGTTGCGACAAAATTTGAAATTGGCATCGCAAAGATTGGCGACAAAAATTAATTGCCGTCCCAAAATTTGGCGACGAATTATTTTTTCATCGCAAACTTGGCAACGAAAATAATTTTTTCGTCGCCAACGGGGACGAGGCAGCCAGCAAAGGGGGATGCAGTGGCTGGCCAACTTTGCGACGAAAAAAGTAAATTCGTCGCCAAAATATCTCTTTTTTGCGACGAAACACAAATATTTGTCGGAAGCTTTTGGGACGAAAACTCAAATTTCGTCGCCAAGTATAACTAATTAAACTAGAATAATCACTACGATACGTTGGCGACGAAAACCCATTTTTCGTCGCAAATTGGCGACGAAAATTGGGATTTCGTCGCAAATTGGCGACGAAAAATAGGTTTTCGTCGTAAATTGGCGACGAAAAAGGGGTTTTCGTCGCCAACGAGCAAACGAACAGTGTTTTTCGATAATTTTGCGACGAAAACAGGTTTTGTCGCAAAAGTCGTCGCAATTTAAAAAAAAATTGACAGCTTCATTCTGTTTTTGTTAATATGAAACCTGTTTACATATATATCGCATCCACATACATTCAAAAATAAACATACTCACATCCACACAAAACAAACATCTAAAATATCACATAAACAAACTTCATTAAAAGATTACAAGCTACCAACATTCATATACAAGCAAAGAACATCCATATCCAAAAACAAACAGTATCAAACAAACTCTAAAAGTTTCATATCCAAACAACTAACATCCATGTCGAAGCAACATAAAAAAGTATCAAACAAACCAACATCCATATCCAATCTCCGGATAATATTCCATCATGATCGAAAATAGTTTTCAACCATGGGAGAAGTCGTGTATGAGTTAACTATCGAAAGTTTGCGAATCTTCCGGATAATATTCCATCATGATCGAAAATAGTTTTCGATTTTGTCCTAAATCGGTGATTAATGATCGACCACTGAAACTACATCGAGAATATGATTCTCGGTGATAGTTAGAAAGCCCCGGAACAATCGCGACACATGTTGTTGCGTGGTTTCCGAAACAAGGCTTCTCTCGATTCGATCGTCATCGATCATCGGCTAGTACCGAAGACGATGACGCGACTCGTGGCTTCCGAAGCCGTCCAGACGAGAGCTTGGCGTGGATCACCAGTAGAGGCGGGACTCGGACGAGGATCGCTCGATTGATTCAACATGGCTCAACATCGTTATCGCGAGGTATACGTTTAGAATAATTTTATTCTGCAAATTTTAATTGTGCAAGTAGAATAAATTTTATTCAGAAAATTTTAATTTCTTGTCATGCCTTGTACACATGTTATTTCCTGTATTGCATGCGTGTGTGTGATAATAATTAGTTTTTAATTATCTGTAAATTTCCGCTGCGCACGTTTACGAAACGTGTAGACACGCGCATTGCACCGGGACGATTCCAACAGTACATTATGTGAACTTAGACTTAGTAAGTAAGAACAAATTAAAACTTAGGACAAGTAATTTCCATAGCACCAATTTTGGGGGAGTTAAGGCTAACTTAGACAAGACAAAATATAAATCCAAAATTTAAAGGTTCAAATCAACTTAATCTTCTGCAAAAGGTGGAATTCGCCACCTTAGCGATCTCACATGGTCGGCCCCACGACCATCTGTGAGGAGGTAAATCGAGAAACTGTAGTTGGTCACGACGTAGGAGGGTATTGCCTGGTTTCGTCAGGATTCGAACTCTTGTCCTCTTCTGCAACTCTGCTGCGTCGTAACCAACTCAGCTATGTCCCGGAGACAGTTCATCTAACTTAGCCAATGATTGTACAAAACCAGAACCTAGGAAAGAAAACATTAGACAAGTAGCTCTAAGTATCAATTTAGAGAGAGCTAAGAACAAAACCCAAACCTAGTAAATAATAAAATTAACTCCATTTAGTAGAGTAGGTGTTTACTTAACTCTATTTATCTCTATTATCTATTTTTATTTTTGTTAATGGAACTACAGTTAGATCAACTTTGTAAATATATCTTCAATATCAATATAAAATAAAAAAAATCGAAAGGTTTAAACTTGAAACAAGTTAAAAAAAAAAGTTTTTTTTCGATAAAAAGGTGTATCCTAGGAAATCAATTCTTCGTATTCTATTTCTATGGGTATTCCATTTATATAGAAAAAAATAACAAAAAACAAAAGGTATGTTGCTGCCCTTTTGAAAAGGAGTAAGGATCACCGAAGTAATGTCTAAATCCAATGATTTTACAAAGGAAAGATAAAGGATTCCGGAACAAGGAAACACTATTTTCAATTGTCTATTTTAAATCTATTATCAGTCTCAAATCCGAATAAAAAAGATGAGAGAAAATTTTTTAAAATAATTATTATTATTTTTTAAAAAAAAAATCACCTAGGGCCTCCAAGAAGCTTGAGCCGCCCCTGTTTTTTAGGTTCCTTTATCTTTTTCGATAGCTATTTTCGAAGAGCATATACGTCAACAATTCATTAGTCAGTAGCTTGATTATCCACAGTATTTTAATAGGAATAGTCTCATAGAAATTTCCTATCGATCATCAAGATGAATCAAGAAGCGCAAATGGCTCATCGCTCCGCGATAAATGTAAACTATCTTTCTTTTAAAAAATTAATTTTATAATATGTGATAATTAAGAATCGATTCGTAGATATGAGAGCGCTTTATCATTACCATGTAATCCCGGGAACAACTAAGTATTTTATTATTGCGTTATCCTCATGTTGAAATTTGATTCATGTGACACGAGTGTTTTGTCTGTCTTGGAAATTTAGTTCATGTAACACGAATGTTTTGTCTGTCTTGGAAATTTTGTTCGTGTGTGGCGTTAATCAAATTAAAAGAATTCACATTTGACAAGTACCACTAAACCATCAAGTTTGGTAAAGAAAGAAGATAAGAGCAAAAAAACGAGGATTTTTTTTCACCATTTTTCTTTAGAGATGCATTCGTGTCATCAATTGATTGGGGAGGATTACGAAATTCATCTAAAGAGTTTTGGACTGCTTGTAGGCAGGCTGTAGCTATTAGAGCAGAAGATGGGCTCAACACAAGCACAAGCCTAATAATTAGGTTTGTCCCACTATTTAAAAAATAATAAAAATATTAAATAATATAGCAAATAGAAAGATATGCAAAATAGTAAAATATAAAAAATAAAATCCAAAATAGAAAAGAGTAAAAAATATATAAATTTTAAGTAGTTATCTGGAATCGTCGTTGTTCAGTACCGATACACTTCGCTATGCCAGATACTCCTTTAACCTCGTTGAGTTCTTCAAATGAGTTTGCAAAGATGAGAGCGGAGAAGTATCCTCCGCATTGGCGAGACTGCGATAAACTACTTCGACATATTCGAAATGTGGACTGTACAAATGGGATCGGAGGCGCATGCCGCTTTCGAGGCCAAGAGTTTCCCAGTCACCTGTTGCAACAAACATGTAGAGGTGAGCAAAACATACGAAGCAACACTGGATAAACTGAGTAGAATGTGTAAGATCTCATAGTTGAGAACTTTGATATAGCATACAAAAATAATGCTAGGATAAAGTTGTAGTTTGGCAATGGAGAGTTCTTTAAGTAGAAAATTTTGGGCTAATTTGGCTCCATGAATCCTAGACTAGTTCAATTCAAACATGTTGATGTCTCGTAACCATGCCTACTCAAGAATTAATTTGAATATTAGTCGTGATGTTGCCTAGCATAGGGACCGCAGAGGGCATGTAGCCAACCCCACATAACCACCACTCCACCAGGACTTTATGTGTGCTTAGGCATAGACTTTATGGCTAACATGACAAAATTTTACATATAGAAAGCTTACCGCGCTGCATCTCTTTTAAATAAGCATGCTTGCTGAAATGGCGCTCTCGCCACCACACTACAATAAATTTGACTTTCCGTAGCACGTCATTAACAGCACACATCTATAGTGCACTATTAATAATAATTTTTACAGCGCATAAAATCAAGTGTGCTGCGGATAAGTTATTATATTTTAAAATTAACAACGTGCATATAAACGTGGGCTGCGAAAAGTATTTTTTACAGTGTGCAAAAATTATACGCTGTTAAAGAAAAGTTAAAAAAATAATATTAACAGCGCAGATAAATAATACGCTATTAAAAATACCTGATTAATTTTCTTTAATTTCCTTTTCTCATCCGCCTTTACCCGTACCCATCCGGCTTTACCCGTACACAACTTTACGCCGTTTAGGTTTCTTCCCGACCGCACCCGTGCTCTTTGCGACCACCGTTCTCCCGCTCGCCTCTTCCCCTCGCCCGCCCGTGCTCGGCCGGCCGCGCTCGCTTCCCGGTCGCGCTCACTCTCCCGACGGCCCACGCTCGCTCTCCCGGCCGTGCTCTGTCCGCCGCCCATGCTCTGGCCTGCCCGTGTTCTGTTCGCCGCCCGTGCTCTGGCCCGCCCGTGCTCTGTCCGCTGCCCGTGCTCTGTCCGTCGCTCGCGCTCTGGCCCGCCCGTGCTCTGTCAGTCGCCCGTGCCCTATCCCCCGCCCGTGCTCTGTCCGTCGCCCGCGCTCTGGCCCGCCCTCACTCCAACGCCTAAACCCTATTTCCTCCCCTTGCAGCGGCATGCAGAGGTAAGCAGGAAGTTTTAACAATGTTTGGAATGGAAGATGATGAAGGAACAAATAACAATAAGAAAGATAGCTAGGCTTGAGTAAACTTGATATCTTTTTTGTACGGGCTAATGGATCCATTTCATCTTTTTCAGAGGTTGGTTCAGATGTGAATGCTGCTGCAGAATTTCCAACTAAAGTTATATGCTTGACTGAGGTAGAGTTTACCTCTAAGTTCCATTTTTTCCGTTGCTTCTGTTGCACCTTCTTCTCTGATGATGATATCATAATAAATTATATAAATAATCATCACAGAAGCATCTAGAAAATAAAAACCATTAAATTGACTAAGCTAGATTGATTAAAATATGATGCATGTACATTTAGTGAGCTTAGGGAGAGAAGATTCATTTGTTTGAATGCTTGTATCCGTCTTACCCATGCAAATCTGTTGTTTGTATTCATGTGTTTTGGGATTGCATTTACATTTTGAGAGAAATTCTGGAGAAATGATATTTGCAAATTTAGACTTTGTTTGTAGATATATATCAATATGGTTGAAATGCTTAATGATGGATATTTATTGTTTTTCAATTTTTTGAATTTTAGCTATTTAGAATACTTGCTTATTAAAAAACTACTGAGATTATTGTCTTATTTTTTCACTGGCAGGCAGATTAAAAGGATCAATTTTAATTCTAATTCTTAATTTTCAAGATATTCATATTTTAATAATTTCTATTTTGGTAATTATTACACACCCTGCTCTTTTGGTAATTATTGTTTTTCAGTGAAACAATAGATTCAAGAAAAGCATACATGAAATCCCTCTTTCACAGAGTCTAGTTGCCTAATGGCATCTAAGTTTGGACGGTGTCATTTCCTATGGTCCCAAATTATTGTGCTATTGAATGCAAATCCAGGCATATCAACATGAAATCTCCTAAGTCTCTTACTTTTCTCATTAGTGTACCATCAAATTACTTGACTTCCATTGCATATCGGGCCTTCTAGTATGGCCTTATTTTTGCTCTGAGAAAGCATTGCAACAGGCCAAACACCAAACCTCTTGAAAATGTCAAACTCACTACATAGTACTCGAGCATTGAATGTTCTTTTTTAGGGTTATGTTAATCTATGAGTTGCTATGTTGTTGATTTTAAGTTGTTAAACTTTGAGTGCTCATTTCATTTTGAGGGTCTAATTTCGTTGATTATTTGTGTGTATTTTAGCAATGGATTGTAAATTTGTTTTAGGGTTGTAGTCATTTAAGAAATGGATAAGGAATGGTCGATGCATTTGCCTTCAAGGCTTGTACCTGAATATGAAGAAGGAGTTTAGAAATTTCTTGCACAAGCTAGGAACTATGCCAAAACACGCAAAACAATTTTATGCCCTTGCAAGCGTTGTTAAAATAAGAAGTATATGAAATTTGATCAAGTGTACGAGCACTTAATTATGAAGGGGATAGATCCTTCTTACACTGTTTGGGTCTTCCATGGTGAAACTTATATATCACAATTTCAAAGTGAAGGTGGTTCAAGAAGAGTTCAAGAAGAGGAGGGTGGAAGTAGAGAGGCATATCACTTATATAGAGATGCCTTTGTAGCGGAAGAAGAGGCTTAGCACATTATGTCTGAAACAAAAGACTATGAGTTTGTTGATTTATTAGAAGATGCAGAAACTCCTCTTTTCCCTGGTTGTACAACTTATACAAAGTTATCAGCAGTTGTCACATTATATAATTATAAGTCTACTAATGGTCACACTGATACTAATTTCAATGAGCTTCTTAAGATCTTAGCTGGCATGCTTCTAGACAAAAATACACTTCCAGAAAATATTTACTCAATGAGAAAGTTATTGAAACCATTTGATTTAGGCTATGAGAAGATTCATGCTTGCCCAAACGATTGTTGTCTATTTAGAAAGGAGCTTAAAGATTTCGACTTATGCCCAAAGTATGGTTCCTCAAGATGGAAGGTTGACAAAATCACTACTAAAGTTCGTAAAGGAGTTCCAGAAAAGGTGCTTCTGTATTTTTCCATGATATATACCTAGATTCAATCCTTTTGGTGACCTTATTTATTTCTAATAATTTTTTTATATTTATATATGTCAAATACTTAAGGAAAAAGCAAGTCCTGCAGATACAACAATTACAAGGTCACAAGTTTGGATTGAAGGTCACAAGAAGAAAAATGGGCAACCTATTAGTCAAGCTATTGGAGATAAAATAGTAATAAGAGTTTTCATACCTATGCTAGCACTGCAGATAAAGCTATTTTACAATATTTGTATATTGATATTTGTAGAAAGAAATAGAAGACTGCCCACCCGAAGCTTTAAACACAACTAACATTGCCAATGATGCAATTAGCCTTGTATTTGGCAAGGAATCTCGAGGTAGAGTGCGTGGAATAGGCTTTGGAGTTAAACCATCAAAAGTCGGAGCTTTTGTGGAAAAAAATTCAACTGTTAAGCATCTTGAAAGTATAGTGCATAATCTTCAACAAGAAATGCAAGAAATGAGGTTCTACTTTCAAACTATAAAGTTACAAAATGAAAAAGAACAGGTTAGTAATGTGGCTATTTTTATTGTAGAGTTATATAGTTATTCAGATTTTATCCAGAATTATATTGTATTTCTTTTGATGAATTGCTGATTGATATTTCTATTTTAAATGCATGATTGGTTTTTATTGAATCTGAATCTGATTGATATTTATGTTTTTTCCCAACTTAGGTATGTTATGTATTTATGGAATCTGATTGATATCTACATTGCAATGTTGATAAAAAAAAGTCCAATTGAATAGCACCTACTGTTGGAAATTTATGTTTAACTTTCGCTTCGCTTTGCACATCAATTTAAAATATTTACCATACTTGAGGCAGAGTGCATGCAATTAGTTTTATTTTGTTATTATTGACCATTTAAAATTAAATGTAATAGTTATCTCCCTTTTTTCCTTTTTTGTTGTATCATTTTGAAGTGGCACGATGTTCATTTTGTTATATAGAGTGCATACATATATATTTTATCATACTACATTTGATATTATAAGATAAACGTATTGTCTATAAGACTAACAATAACTAATTTGTTTGTCAAATTAGGTTGCTAGTGATGGCATTGGAAGCGGTGTTGGAAATTATATTAGTGGTGATAGCAATATTGCAGCTCAGGTAACTATCTTAACCCAATATTATACTTTCGTTTATTATTTATAGCATGTTCTATTATAAAATTTGTTTAATCATTAATTATTGTTTATTGTGATATAGTCAAAACTGAAAAAGATGACTGCTGGAGATATCAGTGTTAATGCTAAATGTAAGCTGCTTCATTGGTCTGTTGATGGAGCTGTTGCAGAAGGTCGAATTGCATCCACAGATCCAAAAGCAAAAGTACATCACGTTCCTCTTGGTGGATCTTATTGGAAAGTTTGGATTGATAGAGTTCTTGTGGAGAAGGTGGAGCTAATTCGACCAAACGAAGAAATGCTTTTTCTTGAGGATGCAATAGGAAGCACAGTAGCTTGGGCATCGATGTTTATAGTTTTGTCTGACTGATTTGGACAAATCGATATACTGTTTGTAGTAAAGATGAACATGAACTTGGATTGTTTTGTCTAACTAGATGTAGATGATTATCTTTGATATATTTGAACTATGATTTTATAATTGTGAATGTGATGTTATCTAATATTTGTATGTTGGATTTTAAATGTTAGAGCTTTGAGTAGGTTATAATTATTTATATTTGTATTATATATTTGTGTATATAGGTCTATTTGTGTATATATTTGTGTATTTATTAAAAATATAATTATCCGCAGCGCGCGGGGCGCGTGCTGCGGAAAATGCACCTTTCCGCAGCGCGCGGGGCGCGTGCTACGAAACATTGCACCTTTCCGCAGCGCGCGACCCGCGTGTTGCGGATGTAACTTTCCGCAGCGTGCGCCCCGCGCGCTGCGGATGAATTAAAACTTTCAACAGCTTGGAGTTATGCAGCATGCAATGTGCGCTGCGGATAGCTTAATTGCGCGTTGTGGAAAGTCAAATTTGTTGTAGTGCCATATCTTAAGGAAGCACAAAGAGAACTCTCCCATGTGCTAGACTCCCCATCAATAGTAGCATCTAAATGCAGAAGTATCATCTCAAAGTGACATTCTCTAAAATAACTCAAACTTTAGTTGGTAACATAATGAGTCTTCCTATAAACCGACCCATTATGGGTACAATTTGACACTTTAACTGAGTTATATATTGATTTATAACTTACATCAACCTTAATCAACCACACAATATGTCTTCCTTTGAGCCGACATATTTTGTGCATGATCTAAACAAAATAAATTTATTCTATAATTGTAAGTTACCTTGAACATATATCTAGAGTATAAAAGTAATTTGCCTTTGGACCAATTACTTTTAACATAGATATACATTTATCCACATAAAATGCACTAAACCTTTCTAATATGTCTTCCTTTGAGCCAACACAATAGTTTAATTTAATAACACATGTGTAGATAGACCCAAAAAGAATTAGGCTTATTAATTGATTGATACCATATGACAATCGATTGATGATAAATGTCAATTCGATTGGTCTCAATCAATCAATTTCGCTAATCAATCACAAACCTTTATGTGTTTGATGTCTAACTCATTAATCGATTGTTGAATCATGACCATCGATTAGTGGTCACCAATCGATCATTTAAATTGATTACTAAAAGCAATCAAATTAGCTAATCGATTTTGTCGTCAACTTAGGATTGTCAATCATTTGTCAAAAGAAAAAAAATTACTTGAAAGGTTCTCACATTCTCAAAAAAATAATAATAATAATTTATTTATTTTTCTCATGTGGAAAATGTCCTTTCATTTTTTTAAGACAAAAAACCCAAAAAAAAAAACTCTTTAACGTGGAAAATGCCTTCCACGTTTTTTTTTCGGAACGTAGGAAAGAAAACATTTAAAAAAAAACCTAATGTTCCTTCCATATTATGAACCGTGTAGAAAATCGAGCCTACGCCCAATTCAATCTGTTCACAATCAATTTGGAACGAACATGCCACCAACCACATGGTAAGTGCGTAGGGACGGATCTTCTCAAGGACTATCCTAGGCTCTAGCCCACCCCAAAGATGTTTTTTATCTATTGTAAAAAAGTTTTTCTATAAAAATTTTCACTATTAAATTATTAGACATTGATTCTTTTTATAAAATTTTTTTCACTTAGTCCATCCCTTCCACACCCAAAGCCCAACCCACCTCTTTTTCCTGGATCCGTCCCTGTAAGTGCGATCTTATAAACTATGAAATACAATAAAACAGAACCTAAGCTCTGATACCAATTGAAAGAATTTGTAAATCCTAAACTGCATAAGTTCTATAAACCGAATAAGAACTTGGATAATTGAAAATACAAAAATACAAGGAGTTAGTTTCAACGAAACAAGGTTTAACATATTAAAATATATAAATAATGACAAGGAACCTGATTGAAGAGTCATTGTCCTTGTCCTGCAGCGTCAACTTCTCGATCCCTATAGAAGAAGATGAAGCGGAAGCAAAAGAGTGGTCTTCCAAGTGAATTAGGGCAACGCCATTTTAAAATCTTCGTCAATGGGAAACAAAGACAAGATGTCAATTTAAAATCCTAAACTCTTAGAGACCAAACCCTATATATAGAAATCTGATTCGTTATCAGCCCATAAATAATAACAGATCGGACTAACGGATTCTACATCTGATAATCCAAAACTCGATAAACCTTAATTAGATCACTTAAATGAGTTCGATTCGTGCCCACATATATAAATTATAATTAAATCCACCTTAAGAGATTAAATCCAATAATTATTCCTATAGATGTTTATCATTTGCTTCTTGGTAGACTTTTGCAATTTGATAGAAAAACTCATCATGACGGTTTTAAGAATACTTATACTTTTATTAAACATGCTAAGAATATTATTTTAGGATCAACTATGGTGGAAAATATTCCTAAACCCTCAAAAGGGGATGAAAATACTTTATTTTCCAAGTCCCAAGTTGAAAAGACAATTTGTGAATATGTCAAAACATTCATATTGGTAGTTTTGGAAGAAAATGAAGAAGGTCACGTTGTCCTTTTACAAGCTCAATTTCTTCTCCAAGAATTTTAAGATGTGGCGCTTTAAGAAATTCCTCCAGGACTCCTACCAATGCAAAATATTCAACGGTGCATTGATTTAATCCTTGATACTTTCATTCCAAACAAAGCATCCTATAGAATGAATCCTAAAGCGCACGAAGAGTTGCAAAAGCAAGTTGAGGACCTTTTTACCAAATGTCTTGTCCAAGAAAGTGAGAGCCCTTGTGCTGTCTTAATCCTTCTTGTGCCAAAGAAAGATGGCTTATAGTGCATGAGCATTGAAAGTAGAATAGTGAACAAAATCACTATCAAGAATTGCCTTCCCATCCCTAGATTCGATGACCTTTTTGATCAACTTTATGGGTTCAAGATTAGTTTCAAAATTGATCTACGAAGTAGCAATCACACAGCTGCAACAAGATTGTTGATAATGCTTATAAAGTTATGTTGCCTAGTTGTTATGGTGTTTCCACAACTTTTAATATGGCCAACTTTTCTCCTTATATTGAATCTATTTTTAATTCGAGAGCTAGTGAATCTTTTTCAACCAAGGGAGAATGGCACAGAAAAGTCCCAAGCCATTAAATTGTAATGACAACTTCTAAGATTAATCTACTTTAATATAATAATGTTATATATATATTATAAAAATAAATAAAAATAACCATTCGCACGGAATAAATAATTTTAATAGATTTAAATAATTTTAATTTAAAATTTTGATTAAATTAAGTTAATTTACTGTAATTTATTATGATAGTTATGGTCGAAATGTTTTATCCGGCTCGGCTGGAAAAGACAAAAATAAGGCGATTATTTAGTGCACTCCTCGTCTCTCTCCTCCTCCAAGTTTCCATTCCGAAAATAACAACATGAGCAGCGTGCAGAAACAAACCGACACGAACAGATGGTCTCTCGTCGGGACGACTGCTCTGGTCACCGGAGGTTCCAAGGGAATCGGGTACTCCTCGAATACTCAATCTCTTTCTATCTATTTCTATTCATCGATCAAGTTTTAGGTATGCGATCGTCGAGGAGCTCGCCAGACTTGGAGCGGCGGTGCACACTTGCTCCCGCAGCGAAGCAGATCTGGAGAAGTGCCTGCAGCAATGGCGCGGTTCCAAGCTCAAGGTCACCGCATCTGTCTGCGACGTTTCGTCCCCGATCGAGAGAGAGAAGCTCATGGCGACGGTGAAGTCCCAATTCGACGGGAAGCTCAACATTCTGGTATTAATTAATTCCCCCGGCCGCTTTTCTTTTCCTCCCCCTTCTAAACCCTAAATCAAATCTCAATCTTCTTCGTTTTGAAGATTAACAATGCAGGGACGGCGGTCTTCAAACCGGCGATGGAGCAAACCCTGGAGGATTTCAAGCTCTTGATCGGCACAAACCTGGAATCGGCGTTCCACATTAGCCAACTTGCTTACCCTCTCCTTAGGGCTTGTGGAGGAGGTAGTATTGTATTCATCACCTCCATCGCTGGCTTTATTGGCGCGGAGGATCTGTCTGTGTATGCATCGACCAAAGGTACTTCTTGCATGTTGTTAATGAATTTGCTCGAATCATTTGGAAGATGAACTATTTGCTTCGATCTTCTTCTACTCTCTTTCTCTCGTTTTTCTCATTTGATTAGGAGCAATGAATCAACTGATGAGAAATCTTGCTTGTGAATGGGCCAAAGATAACATTAGAGCAAACAGTGTAGCTCCAGGGTACACAAGAACACCACTCATTGACTCTGTAAGCGAAACATAACTTGTTCTTATTTAGAAAAGAAAGGATTACCGGCGAAAAAATAATTATGGCTGATGAATATAGATTTGTTTGTTATGGATGAATATAGATTTGTTGGTTATGGCAGTTGGTGCGAAACGAGGAATTTGTGGCGGCGGAGAATCATCGAGTACCTCTCGGGCGTTTGGGGGAGCCGGAGGATGTGGCCGGCGTCGTGGCCTTCCTTTGTCTCCCTCCGTCTCGCTACGTGAATGGTCAGGTCATCGTCGTCGACGGAGGTCGAATTGTGAACTGAAATCACTAAGTAGCTATGAAGATCTCGAATAAGATGTGTTTGGAATCTTGTTCTTATGAAGATCTCGAATAAGATGTGTTTGGAATCCTGTTGTTACGAAGATCTTATGAAGATCTCGAATAAGATGGTGTTGAACTCTTCATTTAAGTTCTTGCATGGAGAATTATATTCAAAGCCATATCACTATGATCTCTATGGCAATAATTTATGGTAAAAATTGGTGTTTCAAATGTTATGAAGCCAATTTCTTTTTTAGTTTTTGGTGATGCATATCATTGATATACCAAGAGATTATAAGGAACATCATCCAAAATAAAGTTAACTCTTGTAATAGATCAACTATATGAGCCAAGTTACTAATGGTGAAGATTTTTTAAAATATCATAGATTTTTAAACTATTATCAAATAATATATTATCATTAATCAACAAAGTGATATGGTAGGATTGATGATGCCATTTGGACTCTTCAAATAATATTATTTTGGATTATTATTATTATTATCATTAATAAATAAAATAGGACCACGGTACAAAATAATAATATTGTATAATTGATGAGGCATTTGGATTTGAACTCTTGTCAAATAATATCCTCTTGGATTATTATTATCATTAATTAACAAAATAGTGATTCGATAAAGAAGTAATATGATAAGATTGATGATGCAATTTGAACTAACTGTTGCTGAATAATACGCTTCTAAATTATTGTTATTATTATTAATGATGTGATTTGAACTCTTGTCCAATAATATCCTTGATCATTATCGTCATTAATTCAATAAAATAATGACAAGATTAAAAAACCAGTCTTCAGATAGAAAGTCTTCCTCTTAATTATTTTATCAAATAAATTTAAAATACAACTAATGCATACATAAAAGCTGTCTTTTAAATATTCATCTTTACTAAATTTTGATCCTCTTAACTTATGCAAGGCTGCCTTTTGCAATAATATTCAATCCTCTTATTTATTTTATAAGTATTTATTTTTTTAATAATTTAAATATTCAACTTTTTGAATTGATTAATTTTGATAATACAATTCAGTTACATAAATGTTTCCTATCGATTATTAAAGTGAATCAGAAAGCGCAAATAATTTATCACTCTGTATTCGATATTCTAAAATTATCTTTTTATTAAAAAAATAATTTCGTAATGTATTATAATTAAAAGTTTATTCATGAATATCTAATTAATTACTAAAGTATTTTATTATTATTCATGTAATCATGGGACAATTAAGTATTTTATTATTGCATGGTATACATGAGAGATCTTGATGATATCATTCTTGAAATCATTACTTTATCCTACTGTTGAAATTTGATTCATGGGACACAAAGTGTTTTGTCTCTGTCTTCAAAATTTGGTCAATGTGACACGAGTGTTTTGTCGGTATTGGAAATTTAGTTCATGTAACACGAGTTGTTTTGCCTGTCTTGGAAATTTAGTTCATGTAACACGAGTTGTTTTGCCTGTCTTGGAAATTTAGTTCATGTAACACGAGTTGTTTTGTCACTCTTGGAAATTTAGTTCATGTAACACGAGTTGTTTTGTCACTCTTGGAAATTTGGTTCGTGTGTGGCGTCAAACAAATTACAAGAATTGACATTTGACAAGTACTACTAAACCATAAGTTTGGTAAAAGAAAGAAGATAAGGAGCAAAAAAAACGAGCATGTTTTTTCACCATTTTTCTTTAGAGATCGATGCATTCGTGTCACAATTGATTGGGGAGGATTAAGAAATTCATCTAAAGAGTTTTGGAGCGCTTGTAGGCAGGCTGTAGCTATTAGAGCATTAGAGGATGGGCTCAACACAAGCACAAGCCTAATAGGTTTGTCCCACTATTTAAAAAATAATAAAAATATTAAATAATATAGCAAATAGAAAGATATGCAAAATAGTAAAATATAAAAAAAATAAAATAAAAAATAGAAAAGAATAAAAAATATATAAATTTTAAGTAGTTGTCTAGAATCATCATTGTTCAGTACCGATACACTTCGCTATGCCAGATACTCCTTTAACCTCGTTGAGTATCCTCCAAATTGGTGAGATTGTGATAAACTACTTCAACATATTTGAAATGTGGACGGTACAAATGGGAGGCACATGCCGCTTTCGAGGCCAAGAGTTTCCCAGTCACCTGTTGCAACAAACATGTAGAGGTGAGCAAAACATACGAAGCAACACTGGATAAACTGAGTAGAATGTGTAAGATCTCATAGTTGGGAACTTTGATATATCATACAAAAATAATGCTAGGATTAAGTTGCAGTTTGGCAATGGAGAGTTCTTTAAGTAGAAAATTTTGGGCCAATTTGGCTCCATGAATTCTAGACTAGTTCAATTCAAACATGTCGATTTCTCATAACCATGCCTACTCAAGAATTAATTTGAATATTAGTCGTGATGTTGCCTAGCATAGGGACTGCAGAGGGCATGTAGCCAACCCCACATAACCACCACTCCACCAGGACTTTGTGTGCTTAGGCATAGACTTTATGGCTAAAATGACAAAAATTTATATATAGAAAGCTTACCGTTTACATAGACTTTATGTGTGCTTAGGCCTCTTTTAAATAGGCATGCCTGCTGAAATGGCGCTCTCGCCACCATCTATAGCGAACCTTCGAAGTTGTTCTTGCTTACAAACTCAGGGAATTTTATCGGACATGAGGACTGCTGAAACTCATTGTCCATTTATCAATATGCGATCTTCAAAATCACCTGCTTAAGATGTCAGTATCTTAAGGAAGCACAAAGAGAACTCTTCCCATGTGCTACACTCCCCATCAGTAGTAGCATCTAAATTCAGAACTATCATCTCAAAGAGGTATAGTACCATAGTTGCCTAAAAGAGAACATAAAAACAAAACTCAGTCCAAAATTTAATTTAGAACATAGTGAATTTTGAAAGGCCAATACATGACTATCAATTTTGGGAGACTATTATCAATATACATGCTCACAATAATCGAAGGAAACAAATATTCAAGTTGTATAGACAGTTAATCGACCCAAATATCCATCTCAACATTCTCATACATCAACTTTTCACACGCGATGTATTTTCCAAACAGTATACTATTCCTAGAATAAATATACGACCCTGACTATATATATTTTTATATTCTATGAGGCACATGATAATCTCATTAATCTCCAGTAAACCATGTCCATTTTAACCACCTAACCTTTGTCCTATAAATAACATCATGAAACTTCCGTGGGACTGGGTCGGCCACCCCCAGGGATTAAGTCCATGAGACTGACTTGGATTTATCATTTTTTTATAAATAACATCATGAAATCTCATCTTAAATAATAAATCCTGATAAGATTATCTTAAATAATAAATATCATCTTAAATGATTGAATTAATTTCAGTATTATCAGTAATATTATCTTGCATGCAGCTCAATGGAAGGATAAGATTTAACTAGCCAATCCCAAATTTAAGCACGAGTTGATGATAATGACATGATGGCAAGTCAAGTTTTATACAAGCATATTTACAAACTATAAGCAACATAGATAAACAACAGTACTGTAGGTATGAACAAAATTCTAAATTTTGAACTGTCTTTGCTTTCAAGGAGCAAGACCATCACATGCAACATATAAGCTTCAATAAGTTTAGTTAAATGTCTTAATTTCTTTAAAAACATAATTGATACAATCTACATGAACGTATCTGAATTTGAAAGTGATACTTTTTGTACTTTGTTCATTCTTAAGCTTCTACAATCTATATAGCAGTTAGACTAGATATATTCAAATAATCTAATATAATTGTGCCATCAAGGTATCTTCATGAGGTGAAAAAAAAAAAAGATACCTTCTTAGGGTGCTTTTTCATCCACTGGAGCTTACTCATCCAAACATCATACATCTTCTCGATCGTAATCTGATAATGGCTCTCTGCTCCAGCAAAACGCCTTTGAATCTCCATTGCAAACTGCCAACGGACACTTAGCATCAAAAAAGGGGCACGCGGCAAGTAAGAGTTTGCTAGTTTTATGCAACTAAACAGGAAATTTCGCCGATCCTCCAACAAGGAGCTTCCCTCATGAGTCGCCTTCAGCAGAACGCTAAGGACCCCGCTAGCTTCGTTCCAGTTGTGCGCCTTGGTGAGACGGTCGAGGAGGCGGCGCAATATTTGCCTGTGTTGATACAACAAGGGCTTCGATGCACACCGATCTAGATGGCGGTGTCGCTTCCAAGATAGAAGCGTTGGTAACATCTGCTGCTGAGCAGCTTTCTCAGTAGCAAAAAATCCATTGTCATCCTTCGCCTCTTCCTCTTTGTGACGTCGGCTCTTGCGATGGCTGCTACCACCGCGATCATTACGGATTTTATGTGTCATTCTCGAACCAATCTACAAAGATGCAACTGCATAAATCGTTGTCCAAGTTCTGCAAATTAATGCAGTTTTTAAGTTTCGTTCCGCCCGCCACACGGAACATCTCGGCACCAACCCCACCCGCCAGAGAAGAAGAAGAGTAAAAGGGAGGGAGGGCCGCCGCTCGCTAAAGATGCGATTCCGTGTTCGGCTTCATGCGGGCGACGCAACGCAGGCGCAGGAGAGGCCGAGGGAGGAGAGATAGACAAAGAGAGGGAGAAGAAGAGAGCAGGAGAGAAAGCCAATCACCGGTGGTCTACGCCGGAGCGAGGGTTTGGGGGCGGGGCAGCGGCAACGCGCAGGTTCGCCGTTCGCCAAGGGAGGAGACGATAGCAAGGAAGGAGAATAGAGATTTATTTGCAAAGATTACGATTTTGGGCTGAGTTATCATTGATAATCTTGATTATCTATTTAAGATTATTAATAATAGTCTTATTTAATTTAGATTATGATTGATTCTCAAATAATATAGCATCACTATCACATCAATAAATAGATTATAATTTAGGAATGTGATTAGTTAGGAGGCGTTTGGTTTGAAATTTTTTTTATTTTTTATTTTTTATTTTCTATTTTTGTTTTTTTATATTCTGATCTAGTTTTTAGAAAACAGAAAATACGTTTGGTATGATATACTATTTTCTATTAAAATAAAATTATCAAATTATATTTATTAATTTAATAAATTATTTTATTAAAATAATCGTGTGATGAGGAGGTACGCGGCACTGTAGTCGTCTTTTCCTATTTTTTATTTTTCAATCGTAGTTTTCATTCTCTATAGACAATGATATTTTATCATTTTCTATTTTCTTAAAAAATGAATTCTCATTTTTTTTTAAATTAAGATTGGAAAACACAAAACAAACAGTAACTTCTAGAAAATAAGAAAATGAAAACGAAAAATGTCCAAATCAAACGCTCCCTTAGGTTTTCTATGATTCCTAAGATTAATAATTTTTTTTATAATTATTTATTAATTTAAAAATTAAATTAATTAAAAGGTACTATAAAACCTAATTAAAATTGAGTTAATTAATTTAATAATTTTTAATTTAAATATTTATATATTTAAAAAATATAATTTATTTTAAATTTTGAAAAATAAAATTAATATAGTATATTTATTAATTTAATAAATTATTGTATTAAAATAATTATTTTAACAAATTATTTTATCAAAATATATATAAATTTATTTTAAATTTTAAAAAATAAAATTTAATAAATTATATCTATTAATTTAATGAATTATTTTATTAAAATAATTATTTTAATGAATTATTTTATTAAAATAATTATTAACGAATTATATTTATTAATTTATAAATTATTTTATTAAAATAATTATTTTAATAAATTATTTTATTAATATATATAAATTTATTTTAAATTTTAAAAAATAAATTTAATGAATTATTTTATTAAAAATATATTAAATTATTTTAAATTTAAAAATTATAAATAAATTATATTTATTTTTTATATTATCAATTTATTATCATTATTAATATTATTAATTTATTTTATTTTAAAATAAATTAAATGAATGGTAATATAGTAAATATTAAACTAATTATATTTTATTCTCTCCAAATAAATAAGTTAAATCAAACAATATTAAGTTATATTTTATTTCCTATAAATTTGGTTATGTAATTATCAGGTAATCACATAATAAAAGTTATATATAATAACTTGAACCAAACACATCCTTAAAATATATTAAATACCCATGCAAATACAATTGAGCCGTCTTCCACCTTAAAATTAAATTATATATTTATATATATTTTTAAATAAAATTTATTGTTTTGTACTTAATCAAATTTTAAGCATTTTATTTTATTTTATTTTTAAATTTATTAATAATGAATTCGAGGAGGAAAACCAAATTAGAACTAAAATTTAAAATAAATAATAAATGCAAGGTTTAGATTTAATAGCCACTACAATCTTAATCTCTATTATATATTGTATCAACTTATCGCCAATGTTTTTATAACTATTGCGAGAGAATAATACAATCTAATTAATTAAAATATTCTAAATTTAAGTTTAAATTATTTATATTTATAAAATTAAAAATTTGAATCCTAATTACTATGGCACCATTACCGGAGACAATCAAACAAAGCGAGGATCAAATATACAGAGCTCAATAATGCAAAGCGAGGATGAAGCAAGCAAAGCTAGATAGATTAAGAGGCTTCACAAAACTGGAAAAATAACTGCACAAATAACAGGGAATATTTAGCTTCTATTTTCCTACATCTTAATATTCAAATATACCTATCAATAAACTATCACTTCAACCAAGATGGAAGCAGTTTCAACAAATGCATGAGCAAGCAACAAAATGAAAGTTTAGCCATGATTCCTAGAAGATGTCCATCAATTCAAAACAAGAAACAAAATGGTACCGTAGCCGCAAGGGATGCTAGTCTAGGAGATAAACCCGTGAGCTACTAAAAGATCAAGGTCACTACTTAATTAGATCACAGAGTAATATTACTCGGATTCCAAAAATGTCTAACGGTTTGCAGAACTAAGGGATAGCTTTTGTCTGCCTGTCAATTGTTAGCATTCAGCGCTTCCGCTTGTGGGCCTTCCATTGCTTCAGGATGTATCGTATTCCTTCCTGTAGCGTAGCCTTTTTGTCCTCTTGGAAGTTCCACAGCTCGGGAACAGGATATCTGCCGCTCGGATTATACTCGTTCATCTCCAGTAAAGCTGCAGTTACAACTTCGAAAATTTCTTCGCCGAGATCTTCCTTTAGAGCTTGTAATTTTTCGTCATCCTCTTGTATGATTTCCTGTAATCAAGCATCACCATCAATTGCAGAATCAGATAGTATCAGCTCGATTCCAATACCTTAGCTAACAGGGAATTGAATTTGAAATCTCAAAGTAGTATCGCTTTTGCTTCTTATTACCAACCAATACCTGCCTCTCAAGTACCAAATCATGCAATTATTCCATACCTTATACTTCCCTTCTGTCATAATAATTTTAAAAGGATGCCAGCTTGGTTTCCGCAATTCCTCCTGCCAATGTGAGCAGTATAATGCAGACATGGACTCAGCTTCATCTTTTCCAAATTTCTGATTGCATGTAGGTAAGAATTGTTTCACGTCAAGTTCGCCCATCATCTTGATGCCAATTGTGGCACGCAAGGTACCCATGTCTTTCAGGCCCTACACAATAGCATTAGATTTGTGAATTAAGTTCTTTCATCAAGAAACATGGAAAGATGAAAGGCATACATTAATCAGCTCTTTGCGAGCATGTTGAAGTTCATCATTACTATGGCGCTCTTTGACAATGAGTGTCTGGTTCCGATCCTCCAACCCTTCCATTTCTTCCACTTTTTCTCTAAGTTGCTCTGTCATCTCATCAATTTTCTTCTTCATTGCTGCTTCATCCTCTCCTTCCGTATGCTGCCCCTGCATTTGTTGTATTTCTAGTAAAGTGAACGTATAACATCTTATAAAAACTGAGAAAAAATCCCAATTATTTGGACCCTACCACATGGATAATCTCTCACCATTGAGCAATTTCCAAGGGTCATATAATATTATTACAGTATCATTAATATTTCTTCTAATTATATTTGTGTTCTCTCCCACATGAACCCCGCACTTAAATCCTAATTCTCAACATTTTCATCTCTGCTACACTAGTTTGTGTATGTATTCCTTCTCAACCAGCAAACACTCTAGCACCCCAAAATGTTATAGCATCGTAAATGAAGCGACAAGCTGTTGCACCAAAGAAACATATCATGAAGACATAAATGTGCCTTATTGAAGTAGAAAATTTTGAATGGCAAGATGTTGCTGCAAAGGAAAAAGGCACAAAGACACATACAGCAAGATATTGGGCCAGAGGAACAAAAAATTCCAGACAAAGAAAAACCCAGAAAAGGGTAAAAGGAATTTTAGCACCTTTAACAAGAGGTTGAGCCAGTTAAGCAACCCAAGTGAGGTGAGGGCCACCCAAATAGACCTAATGATTGGGCACGCTCCTGCCTTCAAATCTGATACCACACTTGCTCTGCTATCCGACCTGAATTGGCTTGACCTCTTGTTAAAGGCCTTAACTGGCTAAAATGACCTTTTCCTTTTCCTTTTACTATTAGTGTCAACTATTTGGGATTGACTGCACATCTTATCCCTCCATTGTGCAATTAGAATACATGCTCAAGATTTGAATACTGGCGATCAAGACCTAATTCAACCTTCCAACATTTTTCAACTGAAATTGGGATGACACTGGTGATCTTAAAAAAAGACATTTTTTTCATACATTCACCACAAAATTACATATGAAAGGTTCAACAAATGGTTTTGGCTAACATGGAAATTGGCAAGACTAAAGCTAAGCAAATATGGAATACACTCCATGATCATTATAAGGAGTGCATGCAGTCAAAAATTCATCAAGAAACTATTTGAATGTCCAAATGCAAGACCCAAAACAGATCTGAAGAAATCAGTTAGACAGTTTCAAATTAAAAATGATGTGCTACTCTGTTAAAGATACAGAAGGAGAAACAATATTTAACAAATGAAACTTTGAGAATATTGACACATAGGAGGCGTGAACATCTAACAATAATTTCTTAAAATTGAAATAATGTAATAAGTTCTACACTCAAGTGATAGAACAGGTGGATCCTCCAGTCTCCAGATGTAATAGAATTTAATGCATAATGATTGAACAGCAATCAACATGGTAGTGGGGAATAGTAGTTAATATTAGGAACTAAGAGTGCATTTTATGAGTTTACAATATGTGATTCAGTGTCACTCAATTGGCCAATGCAGATGCTTCGGTTCAAGTAAGATTCTGACTCTAGTAATATAACATTTATAAGTCTTATCCCACTTTCCTTGTATATGTTATAGTGATGGAAACTCAAACATAAAGAATTAAAAATAAATGATACAACTATAACTTTGAGCATTATTTAATTAATTTGCATTAGAAAGCATGTATAGAAATTGATGGTTGAATAACAAATGATTTGAACGTCCGGTCCTTTAAGGTTGCACTCACTCATCTCCCAAATGAGCACTATTTTAGGTTGAATAGCATTGCATGTTGACAAACATATACATGCATGTGGGAAAGAGTGTTGACTAGCATATCTGCTACTATGAGGGAGAAGCATGGTAGCATTCATACTCTCATAATTCCAGATAGTTCAGAAAATCAATAGGCTTTTAAACTTTAAAGAGCTATATGGCAGATGGACACAATGATAATGTTTTCAACACAAACCATTAGATATGCAATTCTCTGAAGCAGAGTAACTTACTTTATCTGGGTTGATTGAAACATCAATTCCAGGAACAGCATTTTCTGGTCCTACCATCACTTGTATAGCCCTTGTCTTGAAAGAATTGCATTGTTTGCTGGAAAAATTAGTTATTAGAGAAATGTTATAATGTAGTCAAAATCGCCGGGCTAATGTCACTGTAATAAGAAGTGTGTCTCTTGAACGGCCCTTGTACTATCCAAGTTCTATTCATATGCAATTCATAGCCACAAAAAATTAGACAATATGAATAAGATGACTATCTCAATTCCTTGCACCTTTAGCCTATAATATTTCTTATGAATACACGCATACTCTTTGTGCATCAGCTAACATCTTTAGAAGCAACAAATACAAGATTAAAAGCATAAACATAAAAAGGTTGTTTCTTTGCTATAACAAAATGCTCATAAAGACTTATGCTGCTAGAAGGTCAATCAGTGTGATACATCTTAGCACATTCTTAAGAACCCTTGCATGAACTGTACATGCAACAGGCTAAGCAAATTTTGAAGGGGACTGCTTAGCAGTCAACACACGCATATGCACTTGTGTATGCAGTGTAAAAAAGAACATGTTAATGTCATTTAAATCTATAAGTAAGCAAAAAAAAAACTGATTGCTCAATTTTCCTTACCAGAAATCATCTTTTTTGCAATAGTAAGTAGGATCACTCACCCCGCCTCGATGATTATAGTCTTCGACGGCGCCGGAACGGCGGCAGAATCATCCTCTTCTGCCCCCGGAGAAACGGGCGCCTTCTTGGCAGCATCGGACGTCCTTCTTCGCCGCGATTGAACCGGCGTCGGAGCCGTGGGTCTCGTCTTCGCTTCGTCTTCGGCGCCATGGTCTCCTTCGCCTCCACTTTCTCTCTCTTCCCGTTTATAGTTCGTACAAGTCGCTTCAGCTCCCCTGTGCCTCGTCTTCGGCGCCACGGTCTCCTTTGCCTCCACTCTCTCTCTTCCCGTCTCTCGTTCGTCAGCTCGCTTGGAACGGGGCGACTGGAAGCGTATTGAATAACCCAGGTATCACGATCATTTCCCCGCCATTTTACAATTGGCATCGGAAACTCCCGGTAAAAGTAAGCTCTTGTTTACCGGCTATCGTCGCCGACGGCAGACAGTAATCGAAGTATACATTTTTTTTAATTCCCTCCAATAAAAATTAAAAAGATGCTTTTTATTATATTTATTTATTTATTAATAATTCAGTGATCATATTTATAAGATAAATTGAGAATATAATTTAATATTCTTGTCTATTAAATTCAGATTCTCTTTCTCTTTTATATTCCTTTGAATACTTTAGAATGTACCACGTCTACAAAGGCTCACTAGATTCTGCTTCCCCCACGCCACGGCTCCGTGCTGCTTCATTTGTTGTCTCTTCCCTTGAAATCACAATCGATTCTGTCAAAGTTGGTTGACGGATGAAATGGTATGGGTCAGTTCTGTATTGTCCATCAAGTTGCATCCTTTTGCCACTTTGAAATTTGTGTTGCTGCACAGTTCAATTCTGTGGCTGATCAGAGTTGAAGCCGGGCAGAAGAGCAAGGTTCGATGACCCAGATGACGCCCCCAACTTGACTTGCATCCTTTTGCCACTTTCAAATTAATGCAAACAAAGCAAGGTTCAAGTAGGCAGAGCTCAATAATGCAAAACAAGCGGAGGATGAAGCAGGCAAAGATGGAGCAAGCAAAGCTGGACCGACTAAGAGGTTCCATAAAACTGGAAATATGACAGCACAAATAACAGGAAATATTTAGCCTCTATTTTCCTACATCTTAATATTCAAATATACCTATCAATAAATTATCACTTCATCCAAAGATAGAAGCAGTTTCAACAGTCGCATGAACAAGCAACAAAATGAAAGTTTAGCCATGATTCCTAGAAAACATCCATCAATTCAAAACAAGAAACGAAACGGTACCATCGCCATAAGGGATACTAGTACAGGAGATACCCGTGAGCTGATAAAAGATAAGGTCACTGCTTAGTTCGATCTCAGAGTGCTATTAATCAGATTCCACAAATGTCAAACGGTTAGCAGAACTAAGGGATAGCTTTTGTCTGCCTGTCAATTGTTAGCATTCATCGCTTCCGCTTGTGGGTCTTCCATTGCTTCAGGATGTATTGTATTCCTTCCTGTAGCGTAGCCTTTTTGTCCTCTTTGAAGTTCCACAGCTCGGGAACAGGATATCTGCCGCTCGGATTATACTCGTTCATCTCAAGCAAAGCTGTGGTTACAACTTTGAAAATTTCTTCGCCCAGATCTTCCTTTAGAGCTTGTAATTTTTCGTCATCCTCTTGTATGATTTCCTGTAATCAAGCATCACCATCAATCACACAGAATCAAATAGTGTCAGCTCGATCACAATGCCTTAGCTAACAGGGAATTGAATTTGAAATGTCAAAGTAGTGTTGCTTTTGCCTCTAATTACCGACCAATACCTGCCTCTCAAGTACCAAATCATGCAATTATTCCATACCTTACACTTCCCTTCAGTCGTAATAACTTTAAAAGGATGCCAACTTGGTTTCCGCAATTCCTCCTGCCACTGTGAGCAGTATAATGCAGACTGGGACTCGGCTTCATCTTTTCCGAATTTCAGCTTGCATGTAGGTAAGAATTGTTTCACGTCAAGTTCGCCCATCCTCTTGATGCCAATTGTGGCACGCACGGTACCCATGTCTTTCAGGCCCTACACAATAGCATTAGATTTGTGAATTAAGTTCTTCAATCAAGAAACACGGAAAGATGAAAGGCATACATTAATCAGCTCTTTCCGAGCATGTTGAAGTTCATCATTACTCTGGCGCTCTTTGACAATGAGTGTCTGGTTCAGATCCTCCAACCCTTCCATTTCTTCCACTTTTTCTCTAAGTTGCTCTGTCATCTCATCAATTTTCTTCTTCATTGCAGCATCATCCTCTCCTTCCATATGCTTCATAATTTTAAGCTGCCCCTGCATTTGTTTTATTTCTAGTTCCAGCTTCTGCTTTTGGTCGAGTTGCCTTTCGAGATGAAGTATTTTATTCAACGCAGTCTCCTTTTCCTTCTGTTGAAGTTAACACCAAACAGAAATAGCTTATTCCAATATGTAAAAAACTTTATTTAGTTTTCCTGATAAAAGAGTCGATAAAGGCAGCCCAATGCACGAAACTCCTGCCAATCCGGGATCGCGGAGAAGAGTCAGACCACATTGAGCCTATTATACATAACCTTACCTTGCATTGCAAGTGGCTATTTTCACGACTCGAATCCGTAACCTCCAAATCACACAGTAGTAACTTTACCATTGCACCAAGGCTCCCCTTCTATAAAAGAGTCAATTAAAAAGAAAAATAGACCTTATGAACTTCAAGAAGCCTCAGTACTTCTTCATCAGCCTTGCGTTGTGCCATTGTTGCCAATTCAAGTGAACTATTCTTCATCGCGTTCTGCATGAAGAGGATCAATATGTCACCACGATCATGTTATTCTTTCCCATTGGAGGGCATTTGAGTTATCTATGTAAGGTAGCTGCAATAAATTAGCGATAACAGCCTAAAAATTGTTTTAGGATTTAGGATATCAGCTAGCTAGATTATCCAGAAATTAAAGTTTTATAATGTGTTCAGAAATATAATCAAGGTTACAACATAAGGAAATATTTATTGCAGAATAAATCTTGAGAAAGAAAATATAATTTTTTAACCAGCCCAAGCATACAGTCTTAACAGTAAAATAAATGTATAACATCTTATAAAAACCAAGAAAAATCCCAATTATTTGGACTTTACCACATGGATAATCTCTCACCATTGAGCAATGTTGAAGGGTAATATAATATTATTACAGTATCATTAATATTTCTTCTAATTATATTTGTGTTCTCTCCCATATGAACCCCACACCTAAATCCTAATTCTCAAAATTTTCATCTCTGCTACACTAGTTTGTGTGTGTATTCCTTCTCAACCAGCAAACATTCTAGCATCCCAAAATGTTATAGCATCATAAATGAAGTGACAAGCTGTTGCACCAAAGGAACATATCATGAACGTCCCTAAGGTGTAGCCGAGTTAGTACCGGAATGGTAGAGTTGCATCAAAGAAACATATCATGAAGACATAAATATGCCTTATTGAAGTAGAAAATTTTAAATGGCAGGATGCTGCGCCAAAGGAAAAAAGCACAAAGACACATACAACAAGATATCAGGCCAGAGGAACGAAAAATTCCATAATAGTAAAACAAAGAAAAACTCAGGAAGCCCAGAAAAGGAGAAAAGGAATTTTAGCACCTTCAACAAGAGGTCAAGCCAGTTAAGGCCAGAGGTCAACCCAGTTTAGGTGGGATAGAATGGCAAGGGATCAACAAGAGGTCAAGCCAGTTAAGGCCAAAGGTCAAGCCGGTTCGGGTCGGATAGTAGAGCAGGCATGGGATCAGATTTGAAGGCAGGAGCACGCCTCCAAGACAGGTCGCAACCTCCTTACCACACCCGATACTCATCCCCCTACAGGAGGTTTTCTTCCGCCTTGGAGGTTCCCCCATCAATAGGTCTATTAGGGGGGGGCCAGGGTACAGGCAACCAAAATGAGGTGAGGGCACTCTGATTTGATCCCATGCTCTGGCTTGACCTCTTGCCATGCAATCAGACCTAAACTTGGCCTTAAATGGCTCAACCTCTTGTTAAAGGAGCTAAAATTCTTTATCCCCTTTTCTAGGTTTCTTAGGTTTTTCTTTGTTTTACAATTATGGAATTTTATACAAGAAAAGAGGAACATATCACAAATAAAATAACAAACTCTTAAACAACAGTGAGATGAGAATTCTGAAAAAAAAATACTTTGAGTTTATGAATCCAACAACCAAAAGTAATGGACATAATGAATTGCATTTTCTTTTAGGGGCATCTTCTTGCAAACCATCTCAATCAGTTCAGTGATAAATATGCAGACCAATGACCATATATCATAATTAAGCTTGATATGGATGAAATAAATATTGGTTCCTAAGGAAAAAACACTGATTATAAGTGCAAGTTCAAAAAGGCCAAATTTGTGCACAACTGTTCTGTAGCATGTTTAGGTTTCGTGTCAAAATTGAAAATGCTACCTTTTTCTTCTCAGCATCAAGGTTCCTTTTGTGAGTCTCATCCTTAGCAACTAGCTTATCAAGTTGTTTGCATCTAACTTCAAGTTCTTTCCTTTTGGAGTCCAACTCTGATCGTAGCTTTTCATTCTCCACAATTATCTTACGCGAATGATCACGAGCAAGTAGCTGCATCTTTTTAATTTCTGATGCACCAAAGGTCAAATGCAAATTAAAATGGTAGTTCACGATGAAAAAAAGATGAAAAGAAACACAAAAATGTCATCAATTATATCAAGGGTAAACAAACCTTCATTATAAGTATGGACTAATGAATCCCTTTCCTCCATCATTTTATCCAACGACAAAGTAGTTTCGTTACATTTGCTTTGTAACTCTTCTAAATGTTTGTTTTTCACTTCAATTTGGCTAGCCAAATTTGCAACAAGCCTACTTGTTTTATGTGATTCTTCATTAGAAAGGTCATCAACAGTTTTCAAATCTCCATTTTTCCTTAAATGATCACCAACAGGACCAGGATTATTGTAATCATCTGCCCTTGCAATCCAACCATAAATTTCTGATCCCCGATGTTTATTCTCTAACCATTTTTTTTTCCCAAATTGTTCTGCTTCAAAATGAGTTTCAAAAGCCATTGCATCCCTAAAACCATTCCAATCTTTTGAAAAATCCACAATGGCATTTCCTGTGTGTCCTCTGAAATTCCACAAAGAATGAACTTTTAAAGGATGAAATCTGGAAAGTTGTTCCTTCAGTCTGTTTCCACTTTCACCTACATAATGTCCATTCTTGTACTCAGTTGGAACATTAACAATAACTCCCATCCATGGAAAAACAAATTGCTCATTTGATTTGCTTTTAGAACTTTTTGGCTGTAAAACAACTGCCTGTGATGAAGCTGCATGGTCTACCATATCTTTGTTCAAATATTTTGCCAAGGCACGATGTTTTGCCTTCACATTACCATTCCGGTTGGATGCACCAATTCCGGTAGCATGCTGAAGCAACTCATTATATGTATATTCCTGCTTCTTTTTACCAGCACAGAATGGGCATCGAGATGACCCATTAGTGTTTCTAACTTTATAATGTCCTTGTTGGAGACGTCTGTAAAGTTTCTCCTCATAATCAGGAATGTCTGATTCACTTATCTCAGATTCCTCTGAACTTTGATCCATTTCCATTCAACTGTGGCAAATGAAGGTGAGAATAGGGGAACAGAAACATAGAAAATGCCAAGTGAAATCAACATATTGAAAAATATAAGGAAAGTAATAAATAAAGAATTTGAAAATGAAAAACAAGATTACGATTCCAACTATTCCCCAATAATACTGTGTATATCGAAAAACAAAATTAGAAATATTCCTAGTTTATCTGAGAATGGAGAGACGACTGCTGAATGGAAGCATTCAACTAGAAGTGTATGGCATCGAAACTAATACCCTAGAAGTAGTTTTACATCTCTAAGCTTCATTTTGGCCCGAAACAAAAATGAGAGTTCTAGATAACAAAAATCTCAAGCAAATTAAAGGTCTGCGAAGATCAACATTTGCTCCATTTTCTCATCAACTGAAACCAACATCCATGGCTATAATCACTAGCGATTAGTTCAGAGACAAACAAATAACAGACAGTTTGTAGGATTAAGCGAGAAACATAGGGCATTGATCATATACCCGCCGTAAATGTGGGGGAAAAAACGACCTAACCCAGTGGTTTTCCGGATTCGGGACTCCGATGCTCCGTTCCTTCCGGTCCCGCGGATCGCGACGCTAGAAGAGGACTGGTTGCCAATTAACATGCAAATCAAAAGCATTCACCAAAATCTTTCGAATACAAAAGAGGAATCAGGGATTAGGGTTCTTACACAGGACGGCGAGAGAGAGAGAGAGAGAGTGCGCGTTTCCTGTCGCGCTTTAGGGCCGAGGGATATTGATCTCCACCGACATCGTCGATCAAATATCCTATCTCTCAATATTTCATAATCAGTATTTCATAAATTAAATATTTATAAATCATTTATCAAATATCTTATTTTTAAAATTTATAATTAAATATTTCTTTAAAAAATTAAAAAAATAAAATCTAACCGATAAAAATTACTGAGCCAATACTACTTTATTTTTAAATTTTTTATTATTAAAAAATTAAAAATTACTAAATACAAATTTATACTTGATAATTTTTAATCATCATTAAAATATTCCCACGATGAGAGATATTTATTCACAAGGAGATTTTTCTAAATCTTTCGAACAAACATATCCACTAATGAGGATGCCCTTTTTATTATAGTTTTATATGCTTGCATGATTTTTCAGTCCTTTTTGTTGGTAAAAAATAAAAAAGTTCCATTATTCTTATTAAGAATATCCTAATTTTACTTTTTAAAATATCTTATTTTTATTTAATCAGCGTAATATTATAGGTTTCTCAGATTTTTTAAATTCTAAAAAAAGAACGCTCTTAATTATCATTTTAATTTTAAAATAAAATAAAATAATATTTCAGTATTTTTTTTTTTTAAAATATTTTTATTTTGACCCGTACAACAAATTAGAATATTATTATATTAAAATATTTTGTGACTAACTTAATTAAAATTATTTAAATTTATCAAAATATCTTAAAATAATTTAAACTAAATTAAAATAACTTTAATAAATCCAAATGATTCATTATTATACCAAAATATTCTTTATTGACATAATTAAAATTATCCAAACTTAAGCAAAATTACTTTACGATAATTTTAAAATGATTTAAACTAAGTTAAAATAGTTTAAATCAAATTTAAATAATTTTAATAAAATTGATTAAAAAAGAATATTTTGAGTTTTATATTGCTAAAATAACTTTGAAATAAATATATTTTCAAAATGAAAAATATATTAAGTCTTATTTAATATTCTTTTAAAAAGGGATAATCTTTTGAGAAAAATGATAATAAAGGGGTTCTTTTGCATAAACAAAGGCCAAACCTTTCGCCGATAATTTAACCATTCAAAAAATGATAAATCTACGGCTTTCGCCGATAATTTAACCATTCAAACATTGTCTTCCTCCCAAAGGACAGTGTTTTGATAATCGGATCAGGTCGAGTCAACTAACTCATCGCAATGGTTAACTGAAAACGGTCTTTACCGTTAAAATTGGACCCATCGACCTTCATTATCTACTTGTGGGGAAATAAACCTTTGACTTCTTTAAGGGAAGAAGGGGGTGAATAGTTCGTAAGCGAACGACGTCCCATTATTTTGGATTTGAAAGGTCACAGAAGCTTCAACATTTCATTTATTTTCCACTAATTTGATAGTTGTATACAGTTATAAACAATACTTTCTATAATTTTCAACTCGAGCAAAAATAATTTAAGAATTAAGATTTGTGTAAGTCTGAGGTGAAATGATAAATATTTAATTTGAGCTTGTTTTGACAACAAAATAATAAAGGGAAATAGATTTTTTTACATGATTTCTAACAATTTACAGCTTGAAGAACAATGCAAGATCTCTTTTTGTACAATTAGATGGACAACGAAGTTTGTACAATTAGTCTGAGGCCAGGACGGTGATCGAAGTTTGTCGGCACGAAGGCGGAGGCCGACGGGAACGGCAGACCCGGCCACTGCGCCAGGCACGTCGGCGGGATGTCCAGCAGCCGTAGCAGCTCCAGTGGCGCCGCCTTCCGGACCGTGAACGACTTCACCACGAACTGCCCCCATGTGTGGTTTGTTGAATCCACAAAAGAAGCAGATGCCCTTCACGTCGACGCTCGCCTTGAAGTGACCTTCCGCCCCCTTCTTCTTCTTCTGCTCCTCCATGTGCTTCTGCTTCTTCTCTTCTTCATCTCCTCGCCGGCGGCGATGGCGAGACGGCTGATCCGGTGGCGGAGCGGAAAAAAAAAGGTAGGACTTTGAAGTTGCAAAAGGAAGGGGGAAAAGGTGTTTTTCTTCATGGCGGTTATTTTTTCAGATCGGAGATGGGAGAAGAAGTCAGAGCTAATGGAAAAAATAATGCTGTTTCCCACCCTTTTGCAATCAAGTTTTAGCCATTTTTGTGTTTATTTATTTAAAAAATGATAATCCCAGTAGTCACATCTCTGGATGTGATACGGAAGTTTTCTACCGACCATCAGGGTAAATCGGGAAGCGCATACGACGGCCAATCCAGATGTCCAGCATCCTTTGATTGCGTTCCCCATTTGACAAAACGTCGTATGAAATCCCTGAATTACAATCCGGATGTCCTACCGTTGTTGTGTTTATTTATTTAGGCATTATGTAAATGATGACAAAATAAGAAATCGTTGCTTTTATCGGCTTAGGTGACCCCGCACACTTGAATGCGATAAATCATAAGGACTTTTTATCTTAATATAGTATAGTGGTCATTTTACATAGGAGAGGTTAGGCATCCAATCGAAATATTTTGTAGCCGTTGAAAATTAATTAATCTCAAGACTCATTGTAGAGGCAAGGTATTATTTTAATGAACATTGAGACCGCAGGTCTTTATAGACCTGACGTGGCAAAACGAAAGTCAATGATTAATTCAATTTAATAGGTCAATGGGTTAATGATCAAACTTTATATGACTGATTCAATTATGATCCCACTCGGCACTCGACCACTTAGCCATTCGGTACTCAGCTATCTGGGCTACTCGACCAGTTGGTACTCGACTATCTCGGTTACTCGGCCACTTGACCACTCGGTACTCAGTTATCTCAGTTGCTCGGCCACTCGACACTCGGTTGTCTTAGCTACTCGGTACTTGGTCATCTCGGTCACTTGATCGCTTGGCCCGAACCCTGACTATTTCGAACACTCAGATATAGACTCATTTACCTTACCCACTCAGCCACATGCTCAGTCCAGACCTTGACTGTTAGTAGAAGCCCTAGAGTCAATTATGTGATGATTGACTAAGAATTTTATATATCATATTCTATTATTAATAAAGACATAGTTTTTAGTTATTATACTTACTTTGTATTAGTGTCAAATAACTCAGTATAATAATGTCCTTAGGTAGCTAGTTCTAATCTATATCATATATATTGTTTGAATCGATAGTGAAATAATATAGAGAACATTAGTCGTAATCATTCCTAATTAGACATTAATATTTAAGGATGATATTAATATGTAGGTCAACTGGATGATTTGATCTCACAAGTCATGGATATGAGATATCGAGTTGACACATGGTGTAACGCCCGCCCTTCTAGCTCTCTAAGAGCGGGGTTACCTTCCATACTTTACTTACTTTATCAATAGAATCGCTACTTTATTTAGCAATAATTTAAGTTTTTCTAACTTGTGCGGAAACTTTTCTAACATGCTCAATTATTACTCGTACTAAACATGGGTGCTTTTCTTTCTTTCCTTTTTATACTTCATCAGTCGACTGTCCGTACCTAGCCCGCCCCATAGCCTCAGTCCTTACCAGAGCCTTTCGAAATCAAGCATCAGACTGATATCTGTACCAGTCGACTGGTCTCAGGATTTCAGAACATTCTACATACATTGTAACATTACATGCTACTATTATCTATCATATATACGAAAATCTAAAAACTCTGCAGCGGAAATAAACATTATAGCAAAACATGGATTCGTATATAATAAATAAAACTTAAATAGCATGATAAGTCTAGATGCTAAGTTCACATCAGGAACCAAATATAACATGATAGTTTTTATCTAACTACAACCCATATGAATATAGAACATATTTATACGGCCGAGGCTTGGTCAAGTCACCACCACACACATCATTCCAGCCTTGTCCCGCTGCCTCCCTTAGCTCAATACCTGTTAGTCGGATCTGCAATATAAGGAAGAAGTCTATAAGCATAACGCTTAGTAAGTTCCTTTCCTACTCACAAAATCCGAAATGCTACCAAACATATCATTTCTAGCATACAACATAGAAGCACATTAACATTTCATGAGCATGTATATTCACTTACTGTAACATTCCTGGCATATACCTTTAACATGATAACCATTGCTTTTTCAAAATATATTATCTTATTAGATAAACATAATCAACATTGTTGGGGTCCCCTGGCTTGTACCCATTCATTTCTCGCGCGCATTCCTTCAAGTAAGTACGAGATAGCTAGTCTCGACCTACCTGCATACTAGGTTTTCTCTAATGTCCTTCAACCTAGGGGCGTTCTGAAGGAGCCCATCCCTTGGATCCTTTTCAGGTTCCGGTACAAGCCTTTCATTAAAGTAAAATAACTTTATACTTTCTTTTCATTTTCATAATGGATGTCCCTTCACATTTTCCTTTCATGACATACTGGACATTCATATTTAACTTGAACTCATTACATACATTTGGCATAGAGTATAACATAACCCTAGGGCTGTCATCAGTGAACTTATGTTGACCCTAGACCTTAACCTTTCCATAAGGTGGTTAGAAACCTGATTGGTTATGTTTAGAACATCGTTTAAGCCTAACTTAAGTTCAGTCGAACCTGGTAAAACATGAAATCATAGAATTTATCCATCTGGAACTTACTCCGACCAAAACAGAAGGCTTAATCGATCAGATGATCGATTACGTCCCCTTGTAATCGATCGAACGATCGATTACAAGTTACGTTCACAGAAGGTCGGGTAATCGATCAAGTGATCGATTACCCTCTGCCTTAATCGATCACTTGATCGATTAGGCGTCGTGATTTCTTCTTCCGAGGCTTCGTAATCGACCTGGTGATCAATTACCACCCCTAATCGATCAAGTGATCGATTTGGTGACGTAACTTGGCTCCTCTTTAAAGCTAATAATCGATCTGTTGGTCGATTAACCTATTTGTAATCGATCCAGTGATCGATTACAAATCCTTCTGATCAATTCACAGAATCGATTCTTACCCGTTTCAACTACCGTTCTTTCAGATTCTAACTATCAAACCAAATCATAAATCAAACAACAGATTCACGATTACTTGGTTATGTTTAACATGGTCATCTATAGTTTGTTCTAAGAACTATGTTTACGAAGATTAAAACAGACATAAACCTGAGAAAATCTGAAACTGTCAACACCATAACCAAAATCTTGAGAGCATCGTAACTATTACATTGCAGGTGAGGGAAACTTATAGGGTTCTGAAGTTTCTAAAGATTACCCAACACCTTCGACCAGCAAAGCTTTCGGCCAGAGAGCAATGGAGCAGAGGAAGAGGGGAAAAGACTCGGCACGGTGAAAGTTCTTGCTCTCGGTGAGGAGCAGGGTTTATAAGGAGCTATTTAAACACTCAACTAATAGTTCTAAAACTATCTAAAGCATTTCTAACTATAATGACATGCATAGGATTACAATCGAACTTCTTAAACGCTTTAAAACTAATCTAAACATAAAGTATCAAATCCTATGTTTCATGTGCCAAGAGTATTAAAAAGTAGCAATATCGAAAACAGATCATGCATTGGTTCATTTCATTGCTTTGTAATTACATGAATACTTATTGAAAAGGCATGGGATCATGATAGGTTACTAATACTAACCAGAACTAATCTTATTGATTATTAGCAATGGAAATACCAAATAGAGATCTAACAAATGAAAACTAACAATTCACAAGATTTTCTTAACAATGCATAAAAGTAAAATCTTTAAGTTCTCTTAGTAATTTAATACTTAATTTGCTCTTAGCAAATTCCCAAGGCTTTCCATAGTCCAAGCACCACACACACCATCACGCATCCCCTTGTCGCCTCCCTTCACATTTGCTTTCCTTTTCCTTTGTCTGCAGTAAGAGGAAATGCAACTATAAGCGGATATGCTTAGTAAGTACTATCTAGCTCACAAAACTGATATGTGCATACATACGAAAATTCTACAACTTCATGCTCATGATAAGAAACTTTGCATGCTCTTTGAAATAATTTTCATGCTTGGGAACTTTTAAAACTTGAAATATATGATCTTTCATGCTCATGCTACATTATCATACAATTACTAGCATTTCTCATCTTATAAACATGCAATCTCAATTATGAACATTCTTGATTCACACTTGCTAAAACTTGAACTTTTGTGTAACTTGCTTTATTTAATTTGAATACATATAACTTCAAAATAATAAACAACTTTCTTGGGCCCTGGCAATGCACCAATCTTCTTTGCGCGCATCCCTACAAGACCCGAGGTAGCTAATCTCGAACCCGTAGGGTACTAGACACTTCTGGGGTCTAGGGGCATCTTGGAGCCCATCCCTTACTAGACACTTCTGGGGTCTAGGGGCAACTTGGCCCAGTGCATGCCAACTAAAGTAAAATAGTTTGATACTTGTACTTTTAAAAACCTTTTCTATTGAGAAACTTCACTCAGACATTTCTGCAAGCACTTAGCATGCCAAATCCTTAAATTCTTGGATTAAGGATCTTTTCTCAAGGTTTTTCTTTCTTTTCTTGCTTATAACTTAATAAACTGATATAACATGCATAGAGATATTTTCTAAACATCTAAAGCATGCAACTCACATGTAAAACTGGATTTTCATATACAATTAAAGGAAACTATTTTCTAAACATGTAAATCATGCAATCTCATATGAAAAACTAGAATTTCACATATAATCAAGGAAAACTACTTTCTAAATCATGAAACACGCCGATAACAACTCTTACTGCAGGTGAGCAGTACTTACCTCGACTCTTGCACTTACTACGTGTAGATCACAGGATTTTTAGGCGAAACCTATGATTTTTGGAGCGTCGTACGCCTTTCTTCCGCGTGGTTGTGCGTGATTTCTCGTGAAAACTCCTTAGAAATCTCCTCTTGAACCACCTTAGGCGTTAGACGTGACCTAGGAGCCTTTGGGGACGCAAAACAGGGAAGGGGAAGCGACGACGGCGAAAATACCTAGGGTTTCCGTCCGCCCTCGCGCGATTAATATTTATAAAAATCGCGCATCAGTCGACTGATCTTAACTCCAGTCGACTGATCCCAGTCGACTGATCCATGCTTGTCACTCGACTAATTTTTCTGTTCGTTTCGAATTTTAACATCAGTCGACTGCTATAATATCAGTCGACTGACCCAGTTTATAACTAAGTTACCTTAGCCCATGTGGTAGTGCATAATTTTGTTATTGTGCAGGGTCATAGGTTCGAATCCCCACTGCTCCATTTTCTTATTTCTTTTGGAAACTTGCTAAAACATCCTTAAAAATTCTATAAAAATTCTATAAAATTTCTAAAATTATTCTAAGCATTTATAAATATTTAAAATCTATTTTTAAACATTTATAAATCCTAGAGATGAATTTACGGGCGTTACACAGAAGTTATATCGGATCTCGACATTCTTGTCACTTGGGTAGCAATAATGCATTGTTAGATGTTGCTCATTGTTTATGTTTCTAAAATGAGTTTTAAAAATATTGCCAACGTTACAAGAACTTATTGGGTCATACATAAATAACACTTTATTTGGAGATGAGTTCATTTTAATATGACTAAAGACAATTAAGTTAGATGGCTAGACTTAAGTTGGTTGAATTTGAGTTAGATTCAAATTAAACCAAGATGAATTTTGGTTCATCATGCATGATTAATGTGGATTAATCATGCAATAAAGAAGAGAAAGTTACATGCATGAAAGTCATCATGCATGAGTTGAATTTGAATTAGACTCAAATTAAATCAAGTTGAATTTTAATTCATCATGCATAATTAATGTGAATTAATCATATATTGAAGAAGAGGAGGTTACATGCATGGAAGTTATTATGCTTGATTAATAGGATTAATCATGCATTGATGAAGAATACCAAAAGTCTAAAAACTGGTATTCATGGCATGCCTATAAAAGAGCTCCTCTTGCAAGAACTCTTGGATGGTTCATTCTTCTCCTCTCCTATTCTTCTTGGCCAAGTTCTTCAAGGTTGCTAGCACAACCAAGTTTCTCCAAAGTGTGAATGTTAGTGGGGATACGCATAGAGGCACGAACACTTGAACGTGCTTGAGATCCGACCATCTTTGGACGAGCGGGATAAGCGAAGGGCACGCATCAAAGGTAAATCCTATTAGATAGGATTTGAATTTTGTAGATTAAACTTGTATGGATTTTTCACATGGATCGCTCGAGGGATCCTAATTTTCGTTGCGATTTTTGATTTTATCGTATAGGATTCCCAACATCGACTGTCCGCCGTTGCTTTCGGCTCTAATCGACTCAGTTGTTCAGTCTCTTTCTCGACCTCAATCGACTCCGCCTCAGCAAATCTGATCGCTGTATGTCACTCCGATGCAGTACTTCTCTGGTACCTCCCCTGTCAAAAAGCTACCTAGCCACATTTAGCAGTATGACGCTCAAGCGTGCGAGCTCAGCCACACGATAGGGGCGGTTACTAGGAATTGTCAGACCTTTATCCTCTTGGGTTTCCATTCTCGGCTAAAAGACAAGAATAATCCCCATGCCCGAGTCATAGGACGGTTATTAGGTTGACAGATCTTGTTCCCTAAATGCTATCCCGTTTGCTCACTTGTCAGGGATGTGCAAAACCTGTCTCCGCAGCAACCTCACACCTTCGCACAAATATCTCCCTCAGTGAGTATAAAAACTTGGGAACTAGTATGAAAAACTCTCTCTCAAATTCTAGATTCTTCAAGCACTATTTCTCCTTCTTTCTTGCTACTTCTCTAGACTAATTTGAGTGTCAGAGTGGCCCCGTCGGGAATCCCCGTTGCCCTGCTAATCTATTCGTTCAGTTCTCTTCTTCCTTAGGTTCTTCTCGTCGGGGGGATCACTAATGGTTGAGGTGACATATTCTTGACTGGTGACTTGACCGTCCGCAGCATCCAGCCGGAACAAATATATCGAAAGAGGGCTTTTGATAAGATCAATTGTCGACATCGCAATCTCCACCTATACTGATTGTCCATCATATTGTCTCTGAGGTATAGTTGAATTGATTATGATAGAGCAAACTTGCTGAAGTGGGCAAGAATCGAATCTTGATAAAACCGAGGCAATGTCTTCCTCCGTCATAATCAACTGCAGCTTTTCGATTTACTTCTTCACAGATGATTATGAGGCCAATCGTGTAGGACCGTTGGAATGACAAATTATATGATTTGGAGTATATTATTTGTCTGTAACTCACATATCATATTCAATCCTTTTAACTGATTAATTATTAAAATAATTGATCCGATAAAAAATTTTCAACTATCATTAAAATAAATTTATCATTCTATTAGAAAAAAATACTTTACAATACATCATAATTAAAAATTAAATCATAGATGTTTGAGAAATTGCATGACAACCTATAGCTACACTGTACCTTAACCCGACGACATCTCTGAGTGTGTTACGAACTTACAGAGATCAGACATTTCAATCGTCAAGTAAGCAAACTTTGTTCCACAACGATCAACTACCTCTCACGATATGTCCCTTGCTAGTGACCTAACATCTCTCCTCCAGCCATGATAGGAACCCTCCACATCTTCATCTTCCTAAGAAATGATTGAAGTTAGAAAACGCACACATCCATAGTCTTAGCAAGGAGTTAACAACATGGATCGATGATTCGCACAGAAGCTTGAATATGCTAATAACTAACAATATCAAATTTAAAGAAGACCACAATAGAAATGTGGACGCGATAAGTCATAAATTGCTACTCGAACGAGAACAAAGAAAACAAATGATATAACCACACTTGAAAATAGAACCAGTTCAGTAAAACAAGTTTGGATGAGATTAGAATTTTTAATCAGCTTCATATTACAACTTGCAGCCATCAAAAGACTCACTAGAAGCACAATTCTGTTATCTGCCAAAGCTAACTACCAGATCTCCAGCCAATCTACACAGATTTCTACTAAATCATTTACTCGGATTCGTATTACAACTTGCGGCCACCAAAATAGAGTGAACAGATCATTTAGTCATTCTCATTCAGGTGATCTTCTTGACAATATCCTTGATCACTTCGTTCATGTCAAGCTTCTTCATGGGGATAAGATACATTGCCAGATAAGATGTTACGCGAATGATCACGAGCAAGTAGCTGCATCTTTTTAATTTCTGATGCACCAAAGGTCAAATGCAAATTAAAATGGTAGTTCACGATGGAAAAAAGATGAAAAAAAAACACAAAAATGTCATCAATTATATCAAGGGTAAACAAACCTTCATTATAAGTATGGACTAATGAATCCCTTTCCTCCATCATTTTATCCAACGACAAAGTAGTTTCGTTACATTTGCTTTGTAACTCTTCTAAATGTTTGTTTTTCACTTCAATTTGGCTAGCCAAATTTGCAACAAGCCTACTTGTTTTATGTGATTCTTCATTAGAAAGGTCATCAACAGTTTTCAAATCTCCATTTTTCCTTAAATGATCACCAACAGGACCAGGATTATTGTAATCATCTGCCCTTGCAATCCAACCATAAATTTCTGATCCCCGATGTTTATTCTCTAACCATTTTTTTTTCCCAAATTGTTCTGCTTCAAAATGAGTTTCAAAAGCCATTGCATCCCTAAAACCATTCCAATCTTTTGAAAAATCCACAATGGCATTTCCTGTGTGTCCTCTGAAATTCCACAAAGAATGAACTTTTAAAGGATGAAATCTGGAAAGTTGTTCCTTCAGTCTGTTTCCACTTTCACCTATATAATGCCCATTCTTGTACTCAGTTGGAACATTAACAATAACTCCCATCCATGGAAAAACAAATTGCTCATTTGATTTGCTTTTAGAACTTTTTGGCTGTAAAACAACTGCCTGTGACGAAGCTGCATGGTCTACCATATCTTTGTTCAAATATTTTGCCAAGGCACGATGTTTTGCCTTCACATTACCATTCCGGTTGGATGCACCAATTCCGGTAGCATGCTGAAGCAACTCATTATATGTATATTCCTGCTTCTTTTTACCAGCACAGAATGGGCATCGAGATGACCCATTAGTGTTTCTAACTTTATAATGTCCTTGTTGGAGACGTCTGTAAAGTTTCTCCTCATAATCAGGAATGTCTGATTCACTTATCTCAGATTCCTCTGAACTTTGATCCATTTCCATTCAACTGTGGCAAATGAAGGTGAGAATAGGGGAACAGAAACATAGAAAATGCCAAGTGAAATCAACATATTGAAAAATATAAGGAAAGTAATAAATAAAGAATTTGAAAATGAAAAACAAGATTAAGATTCCAACTATTCCCCAATAATACTGTGTATATCGAAAAACAAAATTAGAAATATTCCTAGTTTATCTGAGAATGGAGAGGCGACTGCTGAATGGAAGCATTCAACTAGAAGTGTATGGCATCGAAACTAATACCCTAGAAGTAGTTTTACATCTCTAAGCTTCATTTTGGCCCGAAACAAAAATGAGAGTTCTAGATAAAAAAAAAAATCTCAAGCAAATTAAAGGTCTGCGAAGATCAACATTTGCTCCATTTTCTCATCAACTGAAACCAACACCCATGGCTATCATCACTAGCGATTAGTTCAGAGACAAACAAATAACAGACAGTTTGTAGGATTAAGCGAGAAACATAGGGCATTGATCATATACCCGCAGGAAATGTGGGGGAAAAAACGACCTAACCCAGTGGTTTTCCGGATTCGGGACTCCGATGCTCCGTTCCTTCCGGTCCCGCGGATCGCGACGCTAGAAGAGGACTGGTTGCCAATTAACATGCAAATCAAAAGCATTCACCAAAATCTTTCGAATACAAAAGAGGAATCAGGGATTAGGGTTCTTACACAGGACGGCGAGAGTGACAGAGAGAGTGCGCGTTTCCTGTCGCGCTTTAGGGCCGAGGGATATTGATCTCCACCGACATCGTCGATCAAATATCCTATCTCTCAATATTTCATAATCAGTATTTCATAAATTAAATATTTATAGATCTTATTTATCAAATATCTTATTTATTAAATATTTTATTTTTAAATTTTATAATTAAATATTTCATCAATAAAATATTTATATATCTAATATTAATTTATTAATTTATATTTAAATAAAATTATTTATAATTTTTAAATAAAATATTTATTATAAGTCAACATTTAAAAATTTAAAAAAATAAAATCTAACCGATAAAAATTACTGAGCCAATACTACTTTATTTTTAAATTTTTTATTATTAAAAAATTAAAAATTACTAAATACAAATTTATACTTGATAATTTTTAATGAGATATTTATTCATAAGGAGATTTTTCTAAATCTTTCGAACAAACATACCCACTAGTGAGAATGCCCTTTTTATTATAGTTTTATATGCTTGCATGATTTTTCAGTCCTTTTTGTTGGTAAAAAATAAAAAAGTTCCATTATTCTTATTAAGAATATCCTAATTTTACTTTTTAAAATATCTTATTTTTATTTAATCAGCGTAATATTATAGGTTTCTCAGATTTTTTAAATTCTAAAAAAAGAACGCTCTTAATTATCATTTTAATTTTAAAATAAAATAAAATATTTCAGTATTTTTTAAATATATTTTATTTTGACCAGTACAACAAATTAGAATATTATTATATTAAAATATTTTGTGACTAACTTAATTAAAATTATTTAAATTTATCAAAATATCTTAAAATAATTTAAACTAAATTAAAATAACTTTAATAAATCTAAATGATTCATTATTATACCAAAATATTCTTTATTGACATGATTAAAATTATCCAAACTTAAGCAAAATTACTTTACGATAATTTTAAAGTGATTTAAACTAACTTAAAATGGTTTAAATCAAATTTAAATAATTTTAATAAAATTGATTAAAAAAAATATTTTGAGTTATATATTGCTAAAATAACTTTGAAATAAATATATTTTCAGAATGAAAAATATATTAAGTCTTATTTAATATTCTTTAAAAAAGGGATAATCTTTTGAGAAAAATGATAATAAAGGGGTTCTTTTGCATAAACAAAGGCCACCTTTCGCCGATAATTTAACCATTCAAACATTGTCTTCCTCCCAAAGGACAGTGTTTTGATAATCGGATCAGGTCGAGTCAACTAACTCATCGCAATGGTTAACTGAAAACGACTCTTTACCGTTAAAATTGGACAATTAATTCCATATGACAAGGCAAGACCTTCATTATCTACTTGTAGGGATTTTTAAATTTAGATTGTAGTTTAAATAAACCTTTGACTTCTTTAAGGGAATAAGGGGTGAATAGATTCGTAAGCGAACATAATCGACGTCCCATTATTTTGGATTTGAAAGGTCACAGAAGCTTCAACATTTCATTTATTTTCCACTAATTTGATAGTTGTATACAGTTATAAACAATATTTTCTATAATTTTCAACTCGAGCAAAAATAATTTAAGAATTAAGATTTGTGTAAGTCTGAGGCCAAATGATAAATATTTAATTTGAGCTTGTTTTGACAACAAAATAATAAAGGGAAATAGATTTTTTACAAGATTTCTAACAATTTACAGCTTGAAGAACAATGCAAGATCTCTTTTTGTACAATTAGATGGACAACCAATGATCGATCTCTTGTTCAGAGCAATCAAATTTATGAGTTTGAATGCAGGAACAAACAAAAGGAACAATTTTTACCAAAAAGAGAGAGAGAGAGAGAGAGAAATCATGTTTTGGATCGCGATCTCAGAGCGCCACCGCCGCCGGATTTTGCAAGGTGATGTACAATGCAATCGAATCGAGGTTGCTTTTGAAGAATTCGTAGGGAGCAAACAAAAAAGGAACGATTTTTACTGAAAAATTTCTCATCTTGGATGGCGATCTCAGTGCGCCACCGCCGCTGGATTCTGGAAGGTGATCTCCGGTGGCTGGGGAAGGGCGGTGTGATGCGCGACGACGGCCTCGAGGATTCTGCGGAGGTCGTCGGCGCGAGCGAACCCGGCGGCGCCGAGGCGGCGCACGGCGTAGACGTAGAAGGTGAGGCAGCCCTTCCGGAACTTGAACCGCGACATCTCGCATCCGGCGAGGCCGTGGATGAGGCGCCGGTTGACGTCGCCAAGCGGCAGGACGCGCGGCCACAGCGGGTCCACCGCCACCCGCATCGCCTCGCTCTCGAACACGAAGATCACGACCTTGGACTTCCTGGTGCCGAGGCCGAGCGTGAGCGTGAGCGTGCGCCAGGACGGTGAAGTTGGTCGGCACGAAGGCGGAGGTCGACGGGAACGGCAGACCCGGCCACTGCGCCAGGCACGTCGGCGGGATGTCCAGCAGCCGTAGCAGCTCCAGTGGCGCCGCCTTCCGGACCGTGAACGACTTCACCACGAACTGCCCCCCGAAGCGGATGCCCTTCACGTCGACGCTCGCCTTGAAGTGACCTTCCGCCCCCTTCTTCTTCTTCTGCTCCTCCATGTGCTTCTGCTTCTTCTTCATCTCCTCGCCGGCGGCGATGGCGAGACGGCTGATCCGGTGGCGGAGCGGAAAAAAAAAAGGTAGGACTTTGAAGTTGCAAAAGGAAGGGGAAAAAGGTGTTTTTCTTCATGGCGGTTATTTTTTCAGATCGGAGATGGGAGAAGAAGTCAGAGCTAATTAATGGAAAAAATAATGCTGTTTTCCTCCCTTTTGCAATCAAGTTTTAGCCATTTTTGTGTTTATTTATTTATTTAGGCATTATGTCAATGACGACAAAAGATGAAATCGTTGCTTTATCGGCTCAGGTGACCCCGCACACTTGAATGCGATAAATCATAAGGACTTTTTATCTTAATATAGTATAGTGGTCATTTTACATAGGAGAGGTTAGGCATCCAATCGAAATATTTTGTAGCCGTTGAAAATTAATTAATCTCAAGACTCATTGTAGAGGCAAGGTATTATTTTAATGAACATTGATACCGCAGGTCTTTATAGACCTGACGTGGCAAAACGAAAGTCAATGATCAATTCAGTTTAGTAGGTCAATGGGTCAATAATTAAACTTTATATGACCGATTCAATTACGATTTTACTCAGCACTTGACCACTTGATCACTCGGTACTCAGCTATCTGGGCTACTCGACCACTTGGTCACTCGGCACTCAGATATCTCGGTTACTCGGCTACTTCACCACTTGGCGCCATTTGGTACTCGGCTATCTCGGTTACTCGGCCACTTAGCCACTCGGTACTCAGTTATCTCGATTACTCGGCCATTCGACACTCGGCTGTCTCAGCCACTCGGTACTTGGTAATCTCAATTACTTGATCGCTCGGCCCAAACCCCGACTATTTCGAACACTCAGATATAGACTCATTTACCTTACCCACTCAGCCACACGCTCAGTCCAAACCTCGATTGTTAGTAGAAGCCCTAAAGCCAATTATGTGATGATTGACTAAAGATTTTTTATATCATATTCTATTATTAATAAAGATCATGATTTTTAGTTATTATACTTACTTTGTATTAGTACCAAATAACTAAGTATAATAATGTCTTTAGGTAGCTAGTTCTAATCTATATCATATCGATTGTTTGAATCGATAGTGAGATGATATAGAGAACACTACTCGTAATCATTATTAATCAATCATTAATATTCAGGGGCGATATTAATGCGCTGAGACTAGCATGTAAGTCAACTGGATGACTTGATTTCACAAGTCATGGATATGAGATATCGAGTTGACACATGAGGTATACATTAGAGAATATATACTGAATTGACTTAGCTATGAGAAAGTTTCATAGATCGTTATATGAGTGTCATAAACTTTCTCATGTGACTATTGGTATGAATAGTCCTTAGACCTGAAATCACTACGATTCCCTACATAAGAAGTTATGTACTTTGGTATCGTCAAACGTCACCCGTAACAAGATGGACTATAAAGGCGATCACTGGGTATGTAACAAATTATGCGGAGGGATGTGAGTGATGTAGATGGGATCTATCCTTCCCATATAACGGGAGTAATATCTTACGGCCTCTTGATAGAGTAGGACCACGAAATACATGATCATGCTCAAATGAGTCAATATGAGATATTGAGCTCATTTGCTTGAGTGAGTTTATTTGGTGATCAAGAAACATAAAGATTGATAAAAAGATGACACAGTCTATGCCTCATTGATCAATCTAGATATCGAGGATAAAAGGACATGGTCATACATTATCATAGTCATGGAGGTTATGTCGGATCTCGACATTCTTGTCACTTGGGTAGCAATGATACATTGTTAGATACTGCTCATTGCTTATGTTTCTAAAATAAATTTTATTTGCCAACGTTACAAGAACCTATTGGGTTACACACAAATAACACTCTATTTGGAGATGGATTCATTTTATTTTGACTAAAAGAACAATTAAGTTTATTGGATGGCCTAGACTTGAGTTAGACTCAAGTTGGTTGAATTTGAATTAGTTAAATTCAATTAAACCAAAATAATTTTGATTCATCATGCATGATTAATGTGGATTAATTATGTAATAAAGAAGAGGAAATTATATGCATGGAAGTCATCAATTTTATTATTTTTTAAATTTTGTTTTTTATTGATTTTATTTTTTTATTAATCAGTTTTTTTTCAATTTTTTTTATCAGTTTTATTTTTTTGAATAATTTTTTTATATGTTTATAATCTTTTGTTTATTTTTAGTTATAAATTTTAGGAGTTATTATTTATAAAATAATTAAAAAAGTATAAAATTAATTTAAATTAAAAAAACTAAATAATAAACAAATTTAATTTAAAAAATAAAACTAAATAAAAATTAATTAAAATTAAAAAATATATATATATAAGTAAAATAAAATAAAAAACAAAGAAAACAAGGGTATAAAAGTCATTTGAATAGGAGAGAGAGAGAGGAGGGGAGGGGGGGGTGCGGTGGTAAGGGAGGTGGGAAAAGCAATCTGCTTTTTAAATTTAGATTGTAGTTTAAACAGATAAAATTAAAACTTTTAAATTTGAATTACGATTTAGACAGTCAAACTCACTAATTGATTGAATTTTCTCATTTAATTTTAAATTAAAAAAATAAATGTTCTCAATCTGCGAGTTAATCCACGAGTCACAAGTTGACTCACGCGAGTCACGGACCTAGACGAATTGATCTATCAAAATCATTTTAAAATGAATTGATAAAATTTTAACTAAATCTGTTTAAATTGTTCAAAATTAATCCGACGAACATAATCTAAATTGACGACTCTCTTACATGTAGTTGTTTGATTGAAGTTCGTAAGCGAATGACCGATTATTTTGGATACGAAAGGTCCCAAAAGCTTCAACATTTCATTTATTTTCCACTAATTTGATAGTTGTATACAGTTATAAACAATACTTTCTATAATTTTCAACTCGAGCAAAAATAATTTAAGAATTAAGATTTGTGTCAGTCTGAGGTGAAATGATAAATATTTAATTTGAGCTTGTTTTGACAACAAAATAATAAAGGGAAATAGATTTTTTACATGATTTCTAACAATTTACAGCTTGAAGAACAATGCAAGATCTCTTTTTGAACAATTAGATGGACAACCAATGATCGATCTCTTGTTCAGAGCAATCAAATTTATGAGTTTGAATGCAGGAACAGAAAAAAGGAACAATTTTTACCAAAGAGAGAGAGAGAATCATCATGTTTTGGATCCGATCTCAGAGCGCCACCGCCGCCAGATTTCGCAAGGTGATGTACAATGCAGTCGAATCGAGGTTGCTTTTGAAGAATTCGCAGGGAGCAAACAAAAAAGGAACGATTTTTACTGAAAAATTTCTCATCTTGGATGGCGATCTCAGTGCGCCACCGCCGATGGATTCTGGAAGGTGATGCTCGAGGATTCTACGGAGGTCGTCGGCGCGAGCGAACCCGGCGGCGCCGAGGCGGCGCACGGCGTAGACGTAGAAGGTGAGGCAGCCCTTCCGGAACTTGAACCGCGACATCTCGCATCCGGCGAGGCCGTGGATGAGGCGCCGGTTGACGTCGCCAAGCGGCAGGACGCGCGGCCACAGCGGGTCCACAGCATCGCCTCGCTCTCGAACACGAAGATCACGACCTTGGACTTCCTGGTGCCGAGGCCGAGCGTGAGCGTGCGCCAGCCTGCTGCGCCAGGACGGTGAAGTTGGTCGGCACGAAGGCGGAGGCCGACGGGAACGGCAGACCCGGCCACTGCGCCAGGCACGTCGGCGGGATGTCCAGCAGCCGTAGCAGCTCCAGTGGCGCCGCCTTCCGGACCGTGAACGACTTCACCACGAACTGCCCCCCGAAGCGGATGCCCTTCACGTCGACGCTCGCCTTGAAGTGACCTTCCGCCCCCTTCTGCTTCTTCTGCTCCTCCATGTGCTTCTGCTTCTTCTTCATCTCCTCGCCGGCGGCGATGGCGAGACGGCTGATCCGGTGGCGGAGCGGAAAAAAAAAAGGTAGGACTTTTAAGTTGCAAAAGGAAGGGGGAAAAAGGTGTTTTTCTTCATGGCGGTTATTTTTTCAGATCGGAGATGGGAGAAGAAGTCAGAGCTAATGGAAAAAATAATGCTGTTTTCCTCCCTTTTGCAATCAAGTTTTAGCCATTTTTGTGTTTATTTATTTATTTAGGCATTATGTCAATGATGACAAAATATGAAATCTTGCTTTATCGGCTCATGACCCCGCACACTTGAATGCGATAAATCATAAGGACTTTTTATCTTAATATAGTATAGTGGTCATTTTACATAGGAGAGGTTAGGCATCCAATCGAAATATTTTGTAGCCGTTGAAAATTAATTAATCTCAAGACTCATTGTAGAGGCAAGGTATTATTTTAATGAACATTGATACCGCAGGTCTTTATAGACCTGACGTGGCAAAACGAAAGTCAATGATCAATTCAGTTTAGTAGGTCAATGGGTCAATAATTAAACTTTATATGACCGATTCAATTACGATTTTACTCGCACTTGACCACTTGATCACTCGGTACTCAGCTATCTGGGCTACTCGGCCACTTGGCCACTTGGTCACTCGGCACTCAGCTATCTCGGTTACTCGACTACTCGACCACTTGGCCATTTGGTACTCGGCTATCTCGGTTACTCGGCCACTTGACCACTCGGTACTCAGTTATCTCGGTTACTCGGTCACTCGACACTCGGCTGTCTCAGCCACTCGGTACTTGGTAATCTCGGTTACTCGATCGCTCGGCCCGAACCCCGACTATTTCGAACACTCAGATATAGACTCATTTACCTTACCCACTCAGCCACACGCTCAGTCCAGACCTCGATTGTTAGTAGAAGCCCTAAAGTCAATTATGTGATGATTGACTAAAGATGTTTTATATCATATTCTATTATTAATAAAGACATGATTTTTAGTTATTATACTTACTTTGTATTAGTACCAAATAACTAAGTATAATAATGTCTTTAGGTAGCTAGTTCTAATCTATATCATATCGATTGTTTGAATCGATAGTGAGATGATATAGAGAACACTACTCGTAATCATTATTAATCAATCATTAATATTCAAGGGCGATATTAATGCGCTGAGACTAGCATGTAAGTCAACTGGATGACTTGATCTCACAAGTCATGGATATGAGATATCGAGTTGACACATGAGTATACATTAGAGAATATATACTGAATTGACCCGCTATGAGAAAGTTTCATAGATCGTTATATGAGTGTCATAAACTTTCTCATGTGACTATTGGTATGAATAGTCCTTAGACCTGAAGTCACTACGATTCCCTACATAAGAAGTTATGTACTTTGGTATCGTCAAACGTCACCCGTAACAGGATGGACTATAAAGGCGATCACTGGGTATATAACAAATTATACGGAGGGATGTGAGTGATGTAAATGGGATCTATCCTTCCCATATAACGGGAGTAATATCTTACGACCTCTTGATAGAGTAGGACCACGAAATACATGATCATGCTCAAATAAGTCAATATGAGATATTGAGCTCATTTGCTTGAGTGAGTTTATTTGGTGATCAAGAAACATAAAGATTGATAAAAAGATGACACAGTCTATGCCTCATTAATCAATCTAGATATCGAGGATAAAAGGACATGATCATACATTATCATAGTCACGGAGGTTATGTCGGATCTCGATATTCTTGTCACTTGGGTAGCAATGATACATTGTTAGATACTGCTCATTACTTATGTTTCTAAATTTTAGAAACATTGCCAACGTTACAAGAACATATTGAGTCACACACAAATAACACTCTATTTGGAAATGAGTTCATTTTAGTTTGACTAAAAGAACAATTAAGTTCATTGGATGGCCTAGACTTGAGTTAGACTCAAGTTGGTTGAATTTGAGTTAGATTCAAATTAAACCAAGATGAATTTTGATTCATCATGCATGATTAATGTGGATTAATCATGTAATAAAGAAGAGGAAATTACATGCATGGAAGTCATCATGCATGAGTTGAATTTGATTTAGACTCAAATTAAACCAAGATGAATTTTAATTCATCATGCATGATTAATGTGGATTAATCATGTAACGCCCCGCAAGAACCCTTCCGATATTCTTTAAATAGGTTACAAGGAATGATGGATTAGGGTATGAAAGTTCTAATGGGTTTATAGGTTGTAATGGGTCTAACTCTTATATGGGCTCTCGTATGTGGGCTTTGCCAAAAGAAAAAGGAAAAAGGAAAGGAGGTGCCAAGGATTAAACCTTGGACCTCATGCAAGGTGGCAAACCCAAATGGAGCATGAGTTAGCCATAAGTGTTGGCAAACAATTGTTAAGGAAACGATAAAGGAAATGTTAGTTGTATGTTAAGGCATGTGAAAGGAGTAAGCATCGAGGGATATGAAGAGGCACAGGCAAACGTTAAGGGTGTTGCGTTATTATAAAGTGTTAATCGATCATTGGATCGATTAAGCACGCTTGTAATCGATCATTGGATCGATTACGATGATGTTTAATCGATCAGTCGATCGATTAATAGGGTTAATGAGAACCGAAACTACGACACCTGATCGATCACTTGATCGATTAAGCCATGTAATCGATCCTCTGATCGATTACACCACTCGTACAACGCAAGGAGATGAAGTGATCTGCGTTATTACGTTACACCGAACCTTAATGCTATACTTAATTACGTTGTAAATGTGCTACGTTACCGAAACGATGTTATAAAACAAAGCCAATGGAGGAAGGTTCTCTTCTTTACCGAGGGTGCTTCTTCTCTGTTGCTGAAGGATCTGAGCTGTTGCCGAAGGGTGGAGGCTGAAGGCAAGGCTAGAGGACGCAGGAACAGTTTCGCACAGAGAGGTTTATCTTTCTCGTTAGCACAAGCACAGTAAGTATTCCCTCACCTGCAGCATAGTACTATCGTTTGTATGTTTAAGCTGTATATGTTGATTCGTAGTTTAACATGTCTAAACCTTATGTTATGCTATGTATGAATTAGGGATTTACAGCATGTTCTAAACTAGTTATGCTCTAAAAAGTTTAAAGAGTAAATATCTTTCATGTGATTAAAAACCTAGATTTCACCATGTTTAGGTTTCATCTTAAAGGTATGCATACTGGTGATGTTTAAGAACTTCCCGTGGTCGACCAGAAGGCACTGATCGACCACTGGTCGATCAGACCATCTGATCGACCAGTGTCGGTCGATCATCCGATCGATCACCGACCCCTGTCCCAGGAAGATCGAATGGAGGAAATTGTAATCGATCACTGGATCGATTACAAGGGCGCATAATCGATTCCATGATCGATTATTGGGTTTAAAGAGGAAACATTTACGGAAACTAATCGATCACTAGATCGATTAGGGGAGCGTAATCGATCACTGGATCGATTACCAAGCTTCTGATAGGTTACAGAAGTTAATCGATCTCCTGATCGATTAAGATGGGAAGTAATCGATCACTGGATCGATTATGGTGAGTACAATCGATCACTTGATCGATTACCAAGCGTAAATGGGTTACGACCTTTAGTCGATCTTCTGATCGATTAAGGGGAAAGAGTAATCGATCACTTGATCGATTACGGAGCGTTCTGTGGAAAAAAAAATAAGATGACTTCTAATCGATCGTTTGATCGATTACAGGGATATTTAATCGTTCATCTGATCGATTAAGCCCTCTAAAATGGTCAGTTTAAAGATTATGTGGTTAAATCTTATGTTGCATGTTTACCAAGTTCGGCCAAACTTGGATTAGGGCTTAAATGTTATTAGAAGTGTAACCAATGATATCAAAGTTCATGTTTAAACCTGAGAACCCTAAGAAGACTTTGATCCTAAGAGACTAGGGTTTAGTTGGGTTAGGGTTTCAAGTATAATGAATAATGGTAACATGTTTAAAAGAAATGGAATGGGATACCATGGTTTAGGATAATATGAATGTTTGATCACCTTAAGGGAAGGTTAGGGTTGATCCAATTGGAATAATGTTAATCATAATGCTATGTCTTATCTCATGCCAAGGCTTAACAATGAGATTATGAAATGAATGATGTAACATGCTTATATGAAATGAAAGATGCATGAATGTTCATTAAGCTATGCTAAAGACCAAGGTCTTTTAAAAGAAATGAAAGGAACATTCATGATAAAGATGAAAGAAAGCATGTACAACACTATTTTACTTTAATGCATGGCTGGTATACGACTTCCAAGGTTGTCGTTAAAGAAAATCCAGGTGACCAATTCCAAGGTCTTGGGCCTGGTAAGACCCTCGTAGGGATGGTGGCTCGCTACCCCAGTTCTATTAGGGAGCGCGCATTGGTACCAAGCCGGGGATCCCAAACAATGATGATGATGATTATGTTGATCTATTATGATATTATGTTTTAAAAAGGCATTTTCATCAATTGTATACATGTTTCAAATGCTAAGGATGAAAGATTAATGTTTATGTGCTTCATGAAATGTTTAAATGTTTCCATGTTTATATGTTTATGAAATGTTATGCTTTATGTGACGTATGGGTTTTGTGAGTAGGAAAGGAGCTTACTAAGCCTTGTGCTTATAGATACTTTCTTATGTTGCAGATCCCTCTAGCAGTCACTAAATAAAGGGAAGCAGCAGGAAGAGGCTGATGAGAATGTGTGTGATAGTGACTTGGCGAAGCTCGGCAATATGAACTTATAGTTGCATGCTGATTGTCTGAATTAACTTTATGTTGAATGTTGTTGCTAAGATGTTGTTAATATCCACTTAGTAGGTAGACAATAGATGCATGATAATATATATGTTTATTTATCATATATGAAACCACTGCCATGTATACATGTTTTATGTTTTTCCGCTGCATAGTTTCGTGGTTTTTCGTATGTGACATAAGATGTATGAATGTAAGAATAACTGTAGCGTCCGTCAAGGCTCTGTGTAAGGGCGGGCGTTACAAATCATGCATTGAAGAAGAGGAGGTTCCATGCATGAAAGTTATCATGCTTAATTAATAAGATTAATCATGTATTGATGAAGAATACAAAAAAGTCTAAAAACCTTTGGTATTCATGGCATGCCTATAAAAGTTCTCCTCTTGCAAGAACTCTTGGATGGTTCATTCTTCTCCTCTCCTATTCTTCTTGGCCAAGTTCTTCAAAGTTGCTAGCACAACCAAATTTCTCCAAAGTGTGAATGTTAGTGGAGATACGCATAGAGGCACGAACACTTGAACGTGCTTGAGATCCGACCATCTTTGGACGAGCGGGATAAACGAAGGGCACGCATCAAAGGTAAATCCTATTAGATAGGATTTGAATTTTGTAGATTAAACTTGTATGGATTTTTCGCATGGATCGCTCGAGGGATCCTAATTTTCGCTGCGATTTTTGATTTTATCATATAGGATTCCCAACATCGACTGTCCGTCGTTGCTTTCGGCTCTAATCGACTCAGTTGTTCAGTCTCTTTCTCGACCTCAATCGACTCCGCCTCAGCAAATCTGATCGTTGTATGTCACTCCGAGGCAGTACTTCTCTGGTACCTAACTCCCTGTCAAAAAGCTACCTAGCCACATTTAGCAGTATGACGCTCAAGCGTGCGAGCTTAGCAACACGATAGGGGTGGTTACTATAGGAATTGTCAGACCTTTATCCTCTTGGGTTTCCATTCTCGGCTAAAAGACAAGAATAATCCACATGCCCGATTCATAGGACGGTTATTAGGTTGACAGATCTTGTTCCCTAAATGCTATCCTGTTTGCTCACTTGTCAGGGATGTGCAGAACCTGTCTCCGCAACAACCTCGCACCTTCGCACAAATATCTCCCTCAGTGAGTATAAAAACTTGGGAACTAGTATGAAAAACTCTCTCTCAAATTCTAGATTCTTCAAGCACTACTTCTCCTTCTTTCTTGCTACTTCTCTAGACTACATTGAACGTCAGAGTGGCCTCCCCGGGAATCCCCAGTCCCTGCTAATCCGTTCATTCAGTTCTCTTCTTCCTTAGGTTCTTCTCGTCGGTGGGACCACCAATGGTTGAGGTGACATATTCTTGACTGATGACTTGACCGTCCGCAGCATCCAGCCGGAACAAATATATCGAAAGAGAGCTTTTGATAAGATCAATTGTCGACATCGTAATCTCCATCTATACTAATTGTCCATCATATTGTCTCTGAGGTACAGTTGAGTTGATTATGATAAAGCAAACTTATTGAAGTGGGCAAAGGATCGAATCTTGATGAAACTGAGACAATGTCTTCCTCTGTCATAATCAACCGTAGCTTTTCAATTTACTTTTTCACATATGATTATGAAGCTAATCATATAGGACCGCTGGAATGACAAATTATATGATCTGGAGTGTGTCATTTGTCTGTAACTCACATATCATATTCAATACTTTTAACTGATTAATTATTAAAATAATTGATCCGATAAAAAATTTTCTACTATCATTAAAATAAATTTATCATTCTATTAGAAAAAAATACTTTACAATACATCATAATTAAAAATTAAATCATAGATGTTTGAGAAATTGCATGACAAGCTATAACTGCACTGTACCTTAACCCGACGACATCTCTGAGTGTGTTACGAACTTACAGAGATCAGACATTTCAATCGTCAAGTAAGCAAACTTTGTTCCACAACGATCAACTACCTCTCACGATATGTCCCTTGCTAGTGACCTTACATCTCTCCTCCAGCCATGATAGGAACCCTCCACCTCTTCATCTTCCTAAGAAATGATTGAAGTTAGAAAACGCACACATCCATCATAGTCTTAGCAAGGAGTTAACAACATGGATCGATGATTCGCACAGAAGCTTGAATATGCTAATAACTAACAAGATCAAATTTAAAGAAGACCACAATAGAAATGTGGACGCGATAAGTCAGTCATAAATTGCTACTCGAACGAGAACAAAGAAAACAAATGAGATATAACCACACTTGAAAATAGAACCAGTTCAGTAAAACAAGTTTGGATGAGATTAGAATTTTTAATCAGCTTCATATTACAAGAACTTGCAGCCATCAAAAGACTCACTAGAAGCACAATTCTGTTGTCTGCCAAAGCTAACGACCAGATCTCCAGCCAATCTACACAGATTTCTACTAAATCATTTAATCAGATTCGTATTACAACTTGCGGCCACCAAAATAGAGTGAACAGATCATTTAGTCGTTCTCATTCAGGTATTTTCTTGACAATATCCTTGATCACTTCGTTCATGTCAAGCTTCTTCATGGGCTTAAAGGGCCGCGGCATATTCTGCGAAGAAACATAGCAGGATAAG